>NC_062560.1:129413111-129739771 GCF_016906955.1 Phacochoerus africanus
CGGGCGGGGTGGGCGCCAACATCCACCCCAGGCGGCCGAGCCGCTTCCTCCCATCAGGGCGCAGTCTCCTCACTTCCATCACCGGTGAGGCCCCGGCGCTAGCGCTCTGTTGCCCATGAGTGGAGCATTCTTTGGGGTGGGGCGGGTTGCATTCGTGGAAGCGAGGAGTGCTTGCGTCATATCTGAGATCTGTCAAAGGCTCTTGCACAGATCCACGCGTTCTCTCGAAAGGGCTCGTTACATACCATTAAGGTGCCCGTGGAATTCCCTCGGTAACTCTGCCAGTTCCTCCCGTCAAGACTGTACATGATGATAAACTGGGAGATGTAGAGGCTGGAAAACTTCTGACGGGCACCCTGGGTCATGATGCCGTGAATGATCATTGGTGCCAACAGATCCACCTGCCAATTAAAACAACACTTTATTCTTTTTTTTTTTTTTTGTCTTTTGTTGTTGTTGTTGTTGCTATTTCTTGGGCCGCTCCCGCGGCATATGGAGGTTCCCAGGCTAGGGGTCGAATCGGAGCTGTAGCCGCCAGCCTACGCCAGAGCCACAGCAACGCGGGATCTGAGCCGCGTCTGCGACCTACACCACAGCTCACGGCAACGCCGGATCGTCAACCCACTGAGCAAGGGCAGGGACCGAACCCGCAACCTCATGGTTCCTCGTCGGATTCGCTAACCACTGCGCCACGACGGGAACTCCACAACACTTTATTCTACATGCATTCTACAGCGCCTTCTAAATGCTTTACGGGTTTCAGGAGCCCCTACCCTGGCCCGGGGCAGCCTGGCAGTACCCTGGCGGGAGGTCCTGGGTGGTTATCAGCCTCAAGGCAGCACTGGAGCCCAGCGCTCTGCATTTGAATTTTGGCTCAGTTGCTTATTGGCTGTGTGACAAGGGGCAAGTCATTAAGTTTTCTGGCTTCAACTTCCTTATCTGAAACGGAGAAGGCAAGCACATCTCCCGCTAAAGGTTGTGCGAAGGATTTACTAGCTGGCTGTGCTTTAAGTACGCGGTAAGGAAGCGCTGTATACTTGCGTATTTTGACCACGACCTTGCTAAAGTATAGAAAAGTTTACTGATCCAGTCAGTGAAGTCTGTGAGACTGGGAGGCAGAAGCTTGGCAAGCCGAAACAAGGGCCAAATCGAAGAAGCAGAAATTGAACGGGCGGTGTCGCTCAGGGTTCTTTGGAAAAGGCACTCTCTCTACTGGTTTCATCAGACTGTCCTCACATAGAAACGGGGAAGCTGTGACCAAAAAGAAGTCCACAGAACAGATGCAGGGCAGCCGAACAGATTAAAATGTTCCCTACACAGTGGCACAGCTCAACCTGAGAGGGAGGCTGACAGAAGCAGAAGCAGAGAGCATGGGGTTCGGCAGAGCCTCGCAAATAAAAAACACTTGGGAATCCGTGAACATTCAGCTCAGATCGTGTCTGCTTACCGGGAAGCTCCTTTCCCGATCCCCGTTTATGACCTGAACCTCAGCAAACGCGGGGGCGCAGAGGCAGTCTTGCAGAGGAGGGAAAGGCGTGGGGACTTCCTGGGTCGACAGAAAAGGGGGCGAAGGAAGCTGATGTGCTCGGAGAAGAGGGTGCACGTGGTAAGACGGGTACCTCAGGCCTGACCACGTGTGCACAGGACAGTCTTTTTCGATGTGTTGCGTGAAAGAAAATGTATCATTAAGACGAATTTCACATGTTCCTTTTTTTTCGTGTGGCCACTGGGAAAGGTGACACGACACCCGTGTTTGCCTTTGTGCTTCACGGGGCAGTGTGGAAAGATGCAAGACTGAGTGTGGTGTTTTATGTTGTTTGTTGTCTTTCTGGAGCCGCACGGATGGCATATGGAAGTTCCCAGGCGAGGGCGAGGGGTCAAATCAGAGTTGCAACTGCTGGCCTCCGCCACAGCCACAGCCATGCCAGATCTGAGCCGTGTCTGCGACCTCCACCACAGCTCACGGCAATGCCAGATCCTTAACCCGCCCTACTGAGCAGGGCCAGGGATCGAACCCTCCTCTTCGTGGACACGAGTGGGGTTCTTAACCTGCTCAGCCCCAATGGGCACTCCAAGACTGAGTCATTTTAAAAGAAACTGAGTTAATATGAGGACACCATTTCTGTTTTTGGCTCCAGGTTGTTTACCAGATTGGACTAACGTCAGCAGGGGTTTCTTCCTACCCAGTGGTGTAGACTTTGTAAAGAAGACACATTCATTTTCTTGGCTGTGGGGTGGGGGATCGAGCCATTTGTTTTCTGTTAAAGTGAAGGGATTGGAGGAGCTCCCACTGTGGCACCATGGGATTGGTGTGTCTCTGGCACACTGGGACGCAGGTTCGACACCCGGCCAGCACAGTGGGTTAAGGATCCGCTGTTGCCACAGCTGCAGCTCGGAGCTGACCCCTGGCCCCGGAACTCCACTGCAGTGGGGCAGCCAAAACAGAGAAAGAATGAAGGGACGGGAGGACTTACGGACACCCAGGCAGTGGAAGGCATCTGATAACCCTCCACCACTGCCTTGGAGGCGGCAGACTCAGTGTTAGGGAAAGTATTCAGCCATTCGAATCCCAGCGGAAAAAAGATTAAAACCAGATCAGTTCTGTGACTCTTTCATCCCCGACTGTCTGGGCACAAATCATAAGCTGTTCTATGCTTCAGCTGTTGCCTCATCTATTACCTGCAGTTTGGTGAATGTGCCTTTGGTATAAAGGAGAGAGATAATGCTTTGAGCTTCCAAGAGGCAGGTGTGATGGGATTGAAAGTGATGCATTTTCTAACCTTGATCCAGGAGTGGGGATCCTTGGTGCTCCAGGCATTGATTGATCCGGAATAATGAAGTCTGGCCAGCTTTGGGGCCCACTGTCCTTTGCCCGAGAAAGGGGAGAGAGGTTAGATTAGCTGGGCTGGTCCTACACGCTTAGGAGAAAGGTTAATCCTAGCTGTGGAAAAGATAAAGGCACAAAGCACAGCAGTATCAATGCTTGCCCATTTTATTTTCTAAGATGTTGATGTTAGCACCTCTAATTAGCTGATACTGGAAGGTGTTACCAGCATCATCAAATGATATTAATATTTCTTTATTAAATAATGTGTGTTCACTGGAGAAAAATTAGAAAATAAAAATAAGACATAAGTGAATATAAAAATGAAAGAGACAAACAAAAAAAATCATCCTTCCACCCAGAGAAAAATACCACTGTTTTGGTATTTAACGCTCAAGCCGCTTTCTCCAATGGATTTTTTCCCCCTCTAAAACAGCGTTGGGCAAACTTTTCTCTGGAAAGGGCCAGACAGTAAATCATTTAACCTTTGCAGGTCATCTGTCTCTGTCGCAGCTATTTAAATGCTGTTGCAGAATGAAAGCAGCCATAGGTGATTGTAAATAAATGGGTGTGGCTTCTTTATGGACACTGAAATTAGAATTTCATATAATTTTCACACCATGTAATATTATTCTTCTTTTGTTTTTTCTCAATCATTGAAAAATAGCAAAATGACTCTTAGCTTGAAGGCCGCACCCAATCAGAACTTTGCTGACCCCTGCTCTAAAACAATGCTGGGGAACTCTTGCTTGGATATTGCCGTTCAGAGGACACTGTGGCCGCTCGCTCCAGTGAAGAGAACGGACTCAGATGAAGCAATGCTGCAGGCACAGAGGAGGCCGTGGCATTACTTGGGTGAGAAGTGACACCGGTCACAATGGGACATGGAGGAGAGGCAAGGGACTGGAGAGGCACGTTTAGAGTAGAATTAACAGAAGCATGGAGATGGACTGGTTATCTGAATCTCTCCAAAAGAAGAAAAAAGACATGATGGGCCCAGAGCTTCGAGAGAAAAGACTAGTATTTACCATACTGTCCTGAAGCTGTGATCTGAAAATCTCTAATGCGTCCAGAAGCCATTCCCAGTGGAGCCTGACACTCTGAAATCACAATAGTTAGACGTGCAGAAAACACAGCTTCGCAAGTGCAAGTCATGAAGAGCGCCAACAAATGCTCATCGTTTGCAGTGTTTACTCTGTGCCGAGAACTGTGCTAAGGCTTTCAGTGTACTACCTCACTGAGCTCATTCCAACAGGCTGCTGCCACAACTACTCGCCTTTTGCAGCTGAGGAAACTAGGGTCCCTCTATAGGCAGACCAGTGGTTCTCCCACTTGTTTGGGGGAGAGTCTTCCAAGTGACGTCTGAACCAAAATGAAGTTTCAAGGTTTGCTCTTGGAGATCTCAGAGCACCTCGGCCCTCTTCTGAGGACTCGGGATTTCTACCAGCAATCTTCATTTGGGGTTTGGTAATGACCACGAGCTACTCACCCTTGCTGTACACCAGGAAAGTCGTGCTCATCCCAGCTTGCAGGTGCTCGCCAATCAGGCATTCTATTCGCCAAATTCCAACTTTGGATGGTAGCATTTCCACTGTCTCAAAGACACCTTCTCAAAACCCAAAGGAACAAAAATTATTTCTTTTCACAAAACTGAGCATAAGATACACTTAAATGTCTGCCAAGTGCAGACCGCGGTGCCAGGTGCAGGCAGAAGCACAGGACTAAGCACAAGACAGAGACACGGACTCCACCAGGCCGCCCTTGCTCAAGGCAGGCTGCCCGCCTGGCTCAGCCTCAAGCTGGAGGAGGGGACGGACGTTAAACCAAGTTCAAAATTTTGACTTGAACTATACTTGTGACACACAGTGACTGCAGGACTGTTTATCACTTCAGAGTAAGCAGAGAAGTCACTGGGCTTATCCAAAATTTTACACAGAAACAGGGGCCCTTCCCTTCCACCATTCAACCTATTTTAAAGGGACGGTGGAGAACTAAAAGGAAATGATACTTTGGTCAACACTGTGAGCAGCGCTTAACCAGGACGCTGGTCTCAGACATCACACAAATCACTCTTCGGGAAACTACTGGTGCCATGTGGGACTGGACGTGGGGGAAAAAATCCCTTTTGCCCAGGAAAGCCTGTGACATCAGTTATCCATTTACTGTTCAATTATTCCATTTACTTTATACACGTCACGTGTGCTGGAATGCTAGCACGCATCGTCCGGACGAGCAGGGACCGTGATTACCGAGGTCATCTACTGATGAGCTCTCTGTAGGTGAAGCTACTCGGAAAAGTACGCCACGCGAGAGCAGGGACTCTGTCTGCTCTGCTCGCTGGCTGTGCGCCTGGGCCCGGACCCGGGAGGTGCGTTCGCGACCAGCACCAGGCAGCTCGTACCCGGATAGAGGTTGTACACGGCCATTTTATACTCCTCCTTTTTCCGTACACTGAACACGTGTCCGCTAAAATGAATCGAATGGATATTTTCATTGCTGCCCATGCTGAGCAGATACCATCGGATCCTTTGGTTCTGAGCCATTACTAAGCCAGGGAGTGTATCCATCACATAGCCATTGATTGCTGCAGAAAGACAACCAGAGGAAGCTGTTAAAATCTACAGTAGAAGTTTCCTTCCCTCCACGCCAGTCAAAAACATTCATCCCTGGGGTCAACAGTGCTGCACGGGCTCGAGGCCCACCCCTCCCGGGGCACAGGGACTGCGCTTCGCCCGTGGGATGTATTACCATGGAAGCGATAGTTTTCTTTCAGAGTGGGGTCCTCCATCTGCAGATGGCAGGGGGCCCGGCAGTTCCTTTCCACATTTTCAGTGAAGTACCAGCTCTTAGTCTCATCAAAAATAGTGAAAAACAGAGCAAATTCTTGCACGGTCACTTGTCTACCGTGAGCAGCGTTCAGGGTGTTGGCGCGGCAGATCAGAAGGGGGCCGATCAAGCCTGAGTGCACATCTTTTTCCTGAAAGACAGCCCTCCCGTGAGCACAAGTCCTCCGACCCACTCCCCATCTCCCCACGGCGTGCTTCCTCCTCCTTGGTGGACTCCTGAGCCCCGTTTCTAAAGACGATGGCACCTCCCCTGCTTAAAGCTGCCCACTATGCAGCAGACAACACGCAGACCAGGACACTGTGGACCCGCTCACCAGGTCAACATCAGAAAAGTAGGCCCAGGCTTTGCAGTCAAACTCGTCTTCCGTGGGTGCCATGTGATGCTGCACTTTCCAAAAGTAAGTTCTGGTTTCATTTGGCTGGACGAAGTTTTGTCGAGGTTCTGCCCCTTGCTCCTGATCATCCGGATAAGAAATAAGGCTCGAGTAGAAGGAGTAGGGACGAGATGCCTGGTTTTTGAAAGTTACCTGTAGAGCAAGGAGGGAAAAAAGCAAGGACTGTGTTTTAGGATCTTGTAAAATTCTTAGGTTGGGGTTTATGTCCCCAATAGCAATGCCTATTTGGGGGGTTTTATCCAGGTTTTTTCTTTTTTTTTTTTTTGGTTGTTGTTGTTGTTGTTTTTGCTTTTTTAGGGCCACACCCGAGGCACATGGAGGTTCCCAGGCTAGGGGTTGAATCGAAGCTGCAGCCGCCGGCCTACACCAAAGCCACAGCAACACGGGACCCGAGCCGCATCTGCCACCTACACCACAGCTCGCGGCCACGCCGGATCCTGCACCCGCTGAGCCAGGCCAGGGATCGAACCCGAAACCTCATGGTTCCTAGTCGGATGCGTTAACCACTGCGCCACCATGGGAACTCCTGTCCAGGTTTTAATACCCAGAAGGAATGGTACAAAGTATGGACGTTGTTAGAAACCTAAAGATCTATGAGAGAAACAAGAAATTTTTGAATTCCAAAATCTTTAAGGCATAAACTGAAAGTTGCAGAGGAGAAAATTTTGAAATACTTAAAAGGAATTCCAAAGGAAAAAGGAAAAATGTCACCACAGGGGTGATAGTCTTCACTCCACAAATTGATACTCTTACGATTCTTCATGACAAATTCCAGGATTGATGCATATGATTGTTAAAGAAGACTGGTTTTTCAGATTTAAAAAAGATTATATGTTTTCATGGGACATATGGAAAGTAAAATAAAATTCAAGTCAGAAAAAAATTCACTCAGAATCCCATAATTTTACATCCTTCTATATCCTTAATGTCAACAGTCATTTGGGACAATGGATGATTGTTTCTGGAAAAAATAAAACTACCTTGATCTTTGGCTCACACAAAGAACCAAAACAAGTTCTAGTCTACAGGAGTTATTGATGGATTCAAAAGTTGACTGTGGGCGTTCCCACTGTGGCTCAGTGGAAACAAATCTGACTAGCATCCATGAAGACACAGGTTCGATCCCTGGCCTCGCTCAGTGGGTTAAGGATCCGGCATTGCCGTGAGCTGGGGTGTAGGTCACAGACACAGCTCGGATCTGGCATTGCTGTGGCTGTGGTGTAGGCCGGCAGCTGCAGCTCTGATTCCACCCCTAGCCTGGGAACCTTCATATGCCACGAGTGCAGCCCTAAAAAGCAGGAAAAAAAAAAAGACAAAAAAAGTTGACTGTTAAAAACTTAAAATGTAAAAGACAGTTGAAGAAAGTATAGGTGATTTTAAGGAAAAAAAATCCCTGAATAGGGAAGGATTTTTATAAACATAAAAGCTATGAAAGTGTCATAAACAAAAGATTCATGAATTATTACCTAAAATTTCAAACATGTTTTATTTAAGAAATCACTATATATAAAATTAAGAGAAAACAAACTTGGAAAAATATTATTCACTAAAATAATCCATGATCATTCATACATCAGTGATTTATAATATATAAGGTAATTTAAAAAGAAAAGCATTCCCTCCAGAAACACCAACTGTGCAAAAGAAATCATTCCAGGCGTTCCCGTTGTGGCACAGTGGTTAACGAACTCGACTAGGAACCATGAGGTTGCGGATTCGGTCCCTGCCCTCGCTCAGTGGGTTAAGGATCCGGCGTTGCCGTGAGCTGTGGTGTAGGTCGCAGACTCGGCTCGGATCCCGTGTTGCTGTGGCTCTGGCGTTGACCCCTAGCCTGGGAACCTCCATATGCCGAGGGAGTGGCCCAAGAAATGGCAAAAAGACAAAAAAAAAAATTTTCCAGGAAGTGTTGTGGTTCTAGCATTCCTTAAATAGTGATGAAAAAATTATCTAAAAGACTGTTTTAAGTAAATTGTTAAGTAAACCATAAAATCATGAAACCAATATTCCATAATTTAAAAAAGACACATATGAAGTGATTTTAATGACATAAAAATGTTTATCAGATAATATTTGTTTTAAAAGAAGTAGAATGAAGGGGGCTCTTCTCCCCCCTCCCAGCAGTCCTGGGAGCTATTTGCTTTCTTCTAATAAACCTTTGCTTGGTAAAAAAAGAAAAAGAAAGAGAAAAAAGAAAGGGAGAAGTAGAATGATGGGCTGTATCTTTGGGCACATAAAGAGAAGAGGACGTAGAGGAAGATAAGAACATAGACCAAAATGATAATTATGGCATTGTTTTTCAACCGCCTTATTTTCTATACTTAAAACTTTTTCGAAAGTGAGAGTACGTTATTTTTAGGATCAGAAACACACCAAAAAACATACACAGGAATAAGTGTCTTGTCATTCCCTTGTCCTCAACTTACCATGATGTTGTCTTCAACTTCTGCTCTGATATAGGGTCCCAAGAGCCCCAAGTGTTTGTTGAGTTCCCCGCGGTACGACGGCTGCGTGAAGGAGCCGTCAGCAAATTCCCGGAAGACCACCTTCTTGAACCGAGGCACCTCTCCGTTCTGAGCCCTGGAGGAAAATGCAGAGGGCAAGCAGTATCCTCATGGAGCAGGTGGGTAGAAATGCCTCATGTGCTTGTCTTCTCTGTATTTGATGATGAGCTGGAAGCGTCATGGGGAAGGGAGAGGAGCCGGAAGCAGTAAAGATAACTGCCAGCTCTCTGCTTTGGGCAGAGGGAGGGGTGGTGATGCAATCCACTGGAGGAGGAGGCTGCCTGCGCGGTTCTGGACACACGGGATACCTATGTGGATTATACTGGCAACCACACGGAGACTGGGGGTTCACCAAAGAAGTCTAGCTGAAGATCGGCCACATTAGGTGGTATCCAGATCATGCGAGTGGCTTATCAAAGCCCACAGTCAATTGATCTTGCTCATAATTGTACCACTTACATACACACACCTAAAGGATGTAGTTTAGTTTTGCCTGTTTTTAGAGCGTGCAAATGGAACCATATTGCATGCGTGCTTTGGTTTCTGGCTTCTTTTACTCAGCATGATAGTTGTGATTCATCTATGTTGTTGTCTGTAGCTATAGTTTCTTCCTTTCTTTTTATGGTGGCACCCATGGCATATGGAAATTCCCAGGCCACGGACTGAATCCGAGCCACAGCTGTATCCTACACCACAACCGTGGCAACACTGGATCCTCAATCCACCGTGCCATAGCAGGAACTCCTGTGCCAATTTTTCTATTGGATAAACTGGCTTTTGTCCTTATTGACTCAAAGGAGTACTCTACATATCCTTTTTTTTTTTTGTCTTTTTAGTGCCAAACCTAGGGCATATGGAAGTTCCCAGTCTAGGGGTCGAATCAGAGCTGCAGCTGCCGGCCTACACCATAGCCAAAGTGGATCTGAGCCACATCTGGGACCTATGCTACAGCCTGCGGCAACACTGGATCCTTAACCCACCGAGCGAGGCCAGAGATCGAATCCGAATCCTCACAGAGACAGTGTTGGGTTCCTAACTCACTGAACCACAATGGCAACTCCAATATATTCTGATGTGAAGTCCTGGCTTTTCGCGGACATCTCCCCTTCCGTGGCTAATTTTTCATTCTTTCTTTGTTATGTTTTGAGGAGCATAAATTCAAAATTTTAATGTAGTGAAATTTATTAAAAAATTCTTCACGGTTAGTGCATTTTGATACCAATTCTCTTTCTTCTCCTACCCCAAAGTTACTGAGATATTCTCTTATTTGTTTCTTCTAAGAGATTAGTGGTTTTATGTTTAGACTTGTAACCCACGGTGAGTGGATTTTTGTGTATGGTGTGAATTAGGGACCCAATTTAACGTTGGCTTCTTCCACTAGAGAGGTTTTATGTATTCTTCTGTCAGATATCTGCAGGCACGGCCAGTCCGAGATTGCTTAAATTATGATCAAGAACAGAGATTTTGATTTAGGGATAAGCAGAGGCAAACTAGTGTATGAGGAATGGATAAACAACAAGGTCCTACCATTCCCAGTATCTTATGATAAACCATAATGGAAAGAATATGAAAAATATATATATATACACCGGAAGCGCTTTGCTGTACATCAGAACTTAACACAACGCTGTAGGAGTTCCCTGGCGGAACACTGGGTTCCATCTACTTTTACTCCTTCTTCATCCCATCACGTGTTCTTTGAATGCTACTAATATGCTTATCACTCCCAAATTTATGTCCATAACAGACCTCTCCCTTGGATTCCAGACTCATATATATCCAGTTGCCTACTCAGCATCTCAGTTTGGATGTCTAATAGGCATCGCCAAATAAACATGCACAAGAGTTCTGGTTGTGGTGTAGTGGTCAACGAATCCGACTAGGAACCATGAAGTTGTGGGTTCGATCCCTGGCCTCGCTCAGTGGGTTAAGGATCCAGCGTGGCCGTGAGCTGTGGTGTAGGCCGGCAGCTACAGCTGTGATTCGACCCCTAGCCTGGGAACCTCCATATGCCATGGGTGTGGCCCTAGAAAAGATAAAAAGAACCCCCCCAAAAATAAACTCTAAAAGAAGAAAAATTAAAAATAAAAAAAAAATAAACATGTACAAAACAGACCTTCGAGTGTCTCCTCAAACACATCTGTTCTGCCTCAAGCCTTTCCCATCTCATTAAATGTCGCCATCATCCACCTAGTTGCTCAGGACAAAAACTGAAAATCTTCTTGGAGTCTTTTCTCACCATTGCCCGTCCCAGCACCCCATACTCAATCTGACAGCAAAGCCTTCTCTGCTCATCTTCAAATCACACCCAACACCCCTACATTTCTTCAGACATTCACCACCCTACCCTGCTCGAAACAACTGCCTTCTCTTACCTGGACAATTGCAATAGCTTCTCTCTCTTTTTTTTTTTTTTCTTACCTGGACAATTGCAATAGCTCCTCTCTCTCTTTTTTTTTTTTTTTTTTGTCTTTTTAGGGCCACACCCGCAGCACAAGGAGGTTCCCAAGCTAGGGGTCGAATCGGAGCTATAGCTGCCAGCCTATACCACAGCCACAGCAACGTGGGATCCGAGCCACTTCTGCAACCTACACCACAGCTCAGAGCAACGCTGGATCCTCACCCCACTGAGCGAGGCCAGGGATGGAACCTGTGTCCTTACGGATACTAGTTGGGTTCTTAGTCTACTGAGCCATGACAGGAACTCCCTGCAATTTTTTTTTTTTTGTCTTTTTAGGGCCGCACCCGCAGCATATGGAGGTTCCCAGGCTAGGGGTCTAATCGGAGCTGCAGCTGCCAGCCTACACCACAGCCACAGCAACATGGGATCCAAGCTGCGTCTGTGACCTACACCACAACTCATGGCAATGCCAGACCCCCAACCCGCTGAGTGAGGCCAGGGATCGAACCCGCAACCTCACGGTTTCTAATCGGATTTGTCTCTGCTGAGCAATGACAGGAACGCCTCCACCATACTTTAATAATTAAAAAAAAAAAAAAAAATAACGGTCTTTAAGAAAAGGCTCCCTTATTTCTTTTTCTATTAATTTATTATCTCATGCTTCTACTTGGCCGCACTCCAGGGTCTATGAACGTGTCTGGCAATATAGTAGGTGCTCAGCAAACACTGGTGGACTGATTGAGTCTCCTCAGGTCTGTCTGCTCTTCCCTGCCCGACCGCGCTGTGCTCCCCAACAAGCACATCCTCCCACTGTGGCCTCTCCGCCCCCAGACTGCTTGTGCCTTTCCCATGGCTTCGGCACCTGCTCAAGGCAAAGGTCCCCAGGGTAGGACAGAGGAGTAGCCAATGTAGCCGTACCTGTTTCTTAGCGCCCGGGGGGATTCGCTCATCCCGTAATCCCAGAGCTGCTCCACCGCAGCGATGAAATAGTGTCGGGTTCTCTTCTGAAAGCTGCGAGGGTCCTGATTTTCATCCTCGCCGTAAATGTCAAAATCTTCTCCCTTCGTTTCAGCTGAGAAGATATAATCATAGTCCATTTTGTCTTCCTCCGGCTGAAAAGTAGGAAGGCTTATGTCCCTCTGATGCCGTCGCAGGACCGGAGGCTTTGGAGCGCACAGCCTTCCAGGCCCTCCCTGCTTCGCCCAGGCGGCTTCTCTTTGGGTCTCGGCTTGTCCTTCATCTTTTGCTGCTATTGAATCATTGCTTTCGTGACAGTCCAGGGGTAAATTGATGATGTCTTTCGTCCTGAGAGCTGTGCTTTTTGGTGACTTCTCTAGGGATTCCCACTCTTTGGGCATCGGGGGACCCAGAAGCTTGGAGGGAGTCCTTCCAGGTCTATTTACTTTGTTCAGGTTAACAGGTCCCCGTGTTTTCTGCAGGAAGATCTTCGGGCCAAGATCCGCGTGTGCGCGAGAAACATTGCTGGTTTTTTGAGGCAACAGGTCTTCCCGATGAACTCGAACTTTAGGAAGAAACTCAACTTTGCCAGATGCTTCAGACAAGCCTGCTGAAGAGAGAACAACCTTCTCCAGCTTCCCGGACGCCAGCGGGCCTGCGGCACTTTTCCCTAGGGCGCTGATCTTTCCTTGACCTCCGGCCATTTCCAAGGTCAGGAAAGGTAAAGAAAGGTTATTTCTTTTGGCTCCTTGTAAGATAGGACTGCTTTCAGACCACCTGGTTGAGGTGGCATTCAGAACCACCCCCCTTTCAGGCTTTATTTCTTCTAGCGGGAGTCTGAACTGTTTCAAGTCTCGCTTAACGCGGGCGGGAACCGCACTCCGCGGACCTGGACCTGTTCGATTTCCCGGGGCTTCCAAGGGTGCCTCCTCCCTAATCGCTGAGAAATGGGCCATGTGAGTCCCTGCTCTCTCTGCCGAATCATTTAATGACCTGCTGTCTTGAGGCACCGGCGCATGTGACCCCCCATCGAACCCTTCTACACTTGGCTCAGTGCTTTTTGGTGAAAAAATGTTTCTCAGGAAATTCTTAGTTCCAGTCGCTGTATACACTTGAGGCAAGTCGACTTTTTCTTGGACTAATTTTTCTCTCCTTTCCATCTCTTCCCGAGACTTTTTTCCTTGACTGTGTGTATCGTTTCCTTGGACACCAGCCGAGTTAATCAGAAAGGTGAGCTCGCTGTTGGGAAGCATCATCTCTTTGCCTTTGCTCAATTCATCCTCTTCCACTGCCACCGTGTTCTCCCCTGCCCAGAAACTCTGACCTTTCACAGATTTTCCTGATCCTGAAGATGTCAGAAGCTCTGGACTGGGCCTCCGCCCCGAGCTTAGGGGATTCTTGCCAAGGGGCCCTTTTATCCAATTTGACACATGATTTAATCCCGAAGCTGTAGTATTTTTGTCCATAAACGTTGCAGATGCCCTATTCTCAGTTAATAAAGCTGCGTCATCAATGTGAATCTTTCTATTAGTTTTTAAGTAAACTCGTGCCTTGTTTGTCTTTACCAAAGAGGTATTAACTTTAAATAAAACATCGTCTTTGGTCAGTGAAGCAGGTCCATGAGCTCTTTCCTCTTCAAATATCCCGTCACTCTCCACTGGTGATACATTTTCTCCCAGGGAGCTTTCATGATCCTCCTCACTCGAGCCCAAAGGGACACCAGCCCCAATAGAGTGAGATGAATTTTTGCCAAGTACAATGGCACCTAATTGACTCCTGAAATTAACCTGTGGGTTTGGGGGGCCTAAGGAATGTGTCCTTTCAGTCTCCGCTGACAACGTGTCTGATGGAATTGTTGGTGAAGTCTTTAGAAGGTCTGATGAACTAGAAATTTTTGAATCAAGTTTCTTCAACTCGGGAGTAAGTACTCTTTCGGCACTGTGATGCAGCTCTGGTCTGAGACGTGCCGCTGCGGATGGGGCCGTGTTTCTTTCTCTTGCTCCAGGTAAATAATCATCAGCCTCATTCCTGGCTTCTTGAAGATCAGATGAGGATGAGCCATGTGGAGCAGGATTCCGTCCCAAGAGCATCGACCCATCACCGGAGGGGACGCTTAGTTTTTTCAGTGCCTGGGTTCTCTCTCCAGACTGCGGGTCAAGCTCCACGTCATCTTCTGGACTTGGGATGGTTTGGAATTGCTTTTGGCTCGCACTAGGGGGTCTTGAATTCTGGGCAAAGCTTCTGGGTTCAATGACATTCTTTCCACTCAGCAAGAAGCCTGGAATATCTTCATATGTGTTGTCATAATAATCACCAATGTCCCTGTCACAACTATACACCTTCAGTAAAGCTGTCATGCCTCTGTTCCGCAAGTCTGAGTTGTGGCACCCTAGGACCCAGAGACCTGGAGATAAGGAAGAATAAAACTCTGGTTACTCACAGCCCAGGTCTCAAGCAAGATCTGTGTTAGAGGTTCTCTTCTATTCCCAGAAAAGTGAAACAAAAACAAAAACAAAACACTAGTCGGTACCATTATATCGAGGTCGTTGGGTTAAATGTACACCATGGACTGCAGCCCAACCATGGCTCTAGTGTACCTGTTTGTGACCACAAGAAAGGGCTGTGATTTTGTTTGTTTGTTTGTTTTTGTCCTTTTTGCCATTTCTTGGGCCGCTCCCTCGGCATATGGAGGTTCCCAGGCTAGGGGTCGAATCGGAGCTGAGCTGCCAGCCTACGCCAGAGCCACAGCAACGCGGGATCCAAGCCGCGTCTGCAACCTACACCACAGCTCACGGCAACGCCGGATCCTTAACCCACTGAGCAAGGCCAGGGATCGAACCTGCAACCTCATGGTTCCTAGTCAGATTCGTTAACCACTGCGCCACGACGGGAACTCCTGGGCTGTGATTTAAATGAATATATATTGGGATAAAAATGGAGAAATATAATTGACATACAATAGCTGAGACTCTTAGTCACACAGACTCTTTGGTGATGATAGATCGTGACTTAATTCAGCCTATATATAAGGGAGCAGGACTTAGGTTTAGGATACAGGTAACTAAAAGAGTGCTAACAATACTGAATTTCTACTGTGAACGGAGAATCTGAGTGAAGGAATTCCATGGTGGTAAAAGTATATACATATACAAGTATCAATGAAAACAAAACACCTGAGCAGCCTCCTCAACTCACACAACATTTGCAAGCAACTTTTTTGTTCCTTTCTTTTTAGGACTGCACCTGCAGCATACGGAAGTTCCCAGGCTAGGGATCAAATCGGAGCTACAGCTGCTGGCCTCCACCACAGCCACAGCAACTCGGGATCTGAGCCGCATCTGCCACCTACACCGCTCACGGCAATGCCGGGTCCTTCACCCACTGGGCAAGGCCAGGGATCGAACCCTTGTCCTCCTGGATACAAATCAGGTTTGTTATCCCTGAGCCACAACAGGAACTCCTGCAAGCAAAATCTTAACTGAATACAGCTTTTCCCTCAAAGGGAGAACTTTCTCCAAAGTATATTTCCACAGAGCCCTGTAAGCCCAAGGAATGCCCTTGAAAAATGTTCCTGAGGTCAAACACATTTTGGAATTAATGCACACTGCATTCTGTATATAGCCAGATAATCAATCAAATGGGAAATGAGAATAAAGGCATTTTCTAATATATAATGATTCATAAAATCTACCTCTAATTGAGCCATTCTCAGGAAGTGATTAGAAAATATTTTCTGGAGTTCCCGTCGTGGCGCAGTGGTTAACGAATCCGACTAGGAACCATGAGGTTGCGGGTTCGGTCCCTGCCCTTGCTCAGTGGGTTAAGGATCCGTGAGCTGTGGTGTAGGTCGCAGATGCGGCTCAGATCCAGCGTTGCTGTGGCTCTGGCGTAGGCCTGTGGCTACAGCTCCAATTCGACCCCTAGCCTGGGAAACTCCATATGCCGCGGGAGCAGCCCAAAGAAATAGCAAAAAGACAAAAAAAAAAAAAATACAAAAAGACAAAAAAAAAGAAAAAAAATATTTTCTGCCAAAATAAAGGAGTATATTTTAAAAACAGGAAAACATGGGATACAAGAACCTGATTTTATGATATTTAAAGCATGTTTTTGGATGGTATAAACCATGCTGGGTCAAAGTAGACCAGGACAAGGAGCTGAAATGAGGAATTAAAAATTTTTTTTATGATTTTTATTTTTTCCATTATAGTTGGCTTACAGTGTTCTGTCAATTTCTACTGTACAGCAAAGTGACCCAGTCATACATACATATATACATTCTTTTTCTGAAATGAGGAATTTAAATAAAGTTTTTGACTCTAAAAATTCCACTGTTACAACTTAGATAAATCTAATACTTCCTGTTCCTAAAGAAGACAACAAATGGGTGATAAAAGGGGAAATGAAACTCCTGAAACACAGCCTGGGACTGGGAACAGTAACCAAAAGGAACTTCAGTTATATCTCTACTGGTTAATTTTTCTTTTTCTTTTTTTTTTTTTAGGGCTGCACCCGTGGCATATGGAGGTTCTCAGGCTAGGGGTCGAATCAGAGCTACAGCTGCCGGCCTACACCACAGCCACAGCAACTCGGGATCTGAGCCATGTCTGCAACCTACACCACAGCTCATGGCAACACCAGATCCTTAACCCAATGAGTGGGGCCAGGAATCGAACCTAAATCCTCATGGATACTAGTCGGATTCATTTCCACTGAGCCAGGACTCCTGGTTGAATTTTTTAATAAGAACATCTTTTTATATTACATGTGTGAATAAAAATAAAATTAAAATGTTATAGTAATTAATTAATAAATCTCAATCCAAAGGCTTAAAGAGTTGATTCTATGATGAAAAATCAATAAAATAACCAAATAAAAAAGACATGCACCCCTATGTTCATTGCAGCACTATTCACAATAGCCAAGACAGAGAAACAACACAAATGTCCACCAACAGAGGAATGGAGATGTGGTACACATATACAATGGAATATTATTCAGCCATGAAAAGGAATGAAATAATGGCATTTTTAGCAACATGATGGACCTAGAGATTCTCATATTGAATGAAGTAAGTCTGACATAGAAAGAGAAACATTACATGATATTTCTTTAGGTGAAATCTAAAAAAAAACCCGATACAAAAGAACTTATTTGTTTATACATTTATTTATTTCCTTTTTGGCCTCACCCACAGTATAAGGAAATTCCCAGGACAGGGATTGAATCCATGCCACAGGGATTGACCTACGCCAACTTCTGACACACGCATAAGATTCTTGGCCAAGTTTGAGACAATATGGGCCTGCCTCTGACCTCAGCAATATAACCAGGGCTTTCAGTGAACTAATTAATTTTTTAGGCTGATACTCAATCCTGGAACTAGTTCCTATCAAAGCGACCCAGAGAGACAGAGCCCAGCTGATCACAAGTGGGTAGGGGCACACCTCAGGCTTCAACAGACAAAAGCTCTTTAGTAATCTGAGGCTAGTGTCATATTCCTGGCATAGAATATGAACCAATCTTTTATTAACTGGGATATAGAAAAACATCAAATATATTATTAAGTGAGGGGGAAAAGCACATTACAAAACATACTATAACCACCATTTCACTGCCTGTTTCTGAGTTCAATTTTTCTTTTTTTTTCTCTTAAGAGTTCCCATATTTGTCTTTGTCTGGCTTATATCACTTAGCATAATGCCTTCCACATTTATCCATATTGTCACAAATGGCAATTTTTCCTTCTTTTTGATGGATGAATAATATACCATCAGACACACATTTACATATATGTATGCACACACATTTATATAAACGTATATATCACATTTTTCTTTTTTGAAGAGTTTTTTTAATTAAATACTTTAAAGCTTTTTTTTTTTGCTTTTTTAGGGCCTCACCTGCAGCATATGGAGGTTCTCAGGCTAGGGGTCAAATCAGAGCTACAGCTGCCGGCCTACACCACAGTCACAGCAACGTAGGATCCGAGACATGTCTGTGACCTACACCACAGCTCAGGGCAATGCTGGATCCTTCACCCACTGAGCAAGGCCAGGGATTGAACTGGCAACCTCATGGTTCCTAGTTGGATTCATTTCCAATGAGCCACGACGGGAACTCCAATTTATTTTATTATTATTTTTTTTAGGTTACTAATCAGTTGACTTTTTTTTTTTTTGCAAGTTCAAATCACTTGGCAGCTTTATTTTTTTAATTACCTAATGAATTTTATTACATTTATAGGCACAAGGGGACGCCAATTTATTTATTTACTTATTTATTTTTGGAACTCCAATTTAAAACATTTAAAAATTTTTATTGAGACATGGTTGATGCACAACCAAGTAATTAACAATTTCTAGAGATTATAATCTATATATAGTTACTATAATATATTAGCTATACTCCTAGTGTCATAGTACATATTCCCCACTGGTAACCACTAGTTTGTTCTCGACATCTCTGAGTCTGTTTTTTTTTTTTTATTATTATATTCACTAGTTTGTTGTATTTTCTAGATTCTACCTATTAGTGAAATCATACAGTATTTGTCTTTACCTGTCCGCCATATTTCACTTAGTATGATGCCCTCCAAGTCCATCCATGTTGCTGCAAATGACAAAATTTCATTCTTTTTTTATGGATAGTATTCAATTGTGTGTGTGTGTACCAAACGTTCTTGATCTTGATCCATTCATCTGTTGATGGACACCTAGGTTGGCAATTGTAATTTATGATTTTTATTTTTTCCATTATAGTTTATTTACAGTGTTCTGTTAATTCCATACTGTTTTCCATGGTGGCTGCGCCAGTTTACATTCCCACCAGCAGTGTAGGAGGGTTCCCTTTTCTCCACACCCTCTCCAGCACTTGTTATTTGTAGACTTTTAAATCATGGCCAGTCCCACGGATGTGAGGTGGTACCTCCCTGTAGTTCTGATGTGCATTTCTCTAATAATTAGTGATATTGAGCACTTTTTCATGTGCCTGTTGACCATCCATATGTCTTCTTTACATAAATGTCTATTTAGGTCTTCTGTCCATTTTTCGACTGGGTTGTTTGCCTGTTTTTATATAAAGCTGTATATGGTGTTTGCATATTTTGGAGATTAACCCCTTGTTGGTCACATCATTTGCAAAGATTTTCTCCCATTCTGTGGGTTGTATTTTCAGCTATTTTAGTGGTTTCCTTTGCTATGCAAAAGCTTTTTAAGTTTAATTCAGTCTCATTTGTTTATTTTTATTTTATTTTATTGGCTGTGCCCGAGGCATATGGAAGTTCCTGGGCTAGAGTTTAAACCTATGCTACAGCAGTGACTCAGGCTACTGCAGTGACAATGCTGGGTACTTACGCTGCTGCACCATATGGGAATTCCTCATTTGTTTATTTTTGCTTTTATTTTCATTACTGTAGTAGATGGTTTCAAAAAGATATTGATGCCATTTATGTTAAGAAGTGTTCCGCCTACGTTTTCCTCTAGGAGTTTTATAGTTTCTGGCCTTATGTTTAGGTCTTTAATCCACTTTGAGCTTATTTTTGTGTATGGTGTTCGAGAGTGTTCTGATTTCATTCTTTTCCATGTAGCTGTCCAGTTTCCCCAGCACCACTTATTGAAGAGACTGTCTTTCCTCCACTGTATGCTCCTGCCTCCTTTGTCATGGATTAGTTGACCATGGGTGCTTGGGCTTGTTTCTGGGCTTTCTATCCTGTTCCATTGATCTATATTTCTGTTTTTGTGCCAGTATCATACTGTTTGGATGACTGTAGCTTTGTAATATAGTCTGAAGTCAGGGAACCTGATTCCTCCAACTCTGTTCGTTTTTCTCAAGATTGCTCTCGGTATTCAGGGTCTTTTGTTATTCCAAACAAATTTTAGGTTTCTTCTAGTTCTATAAAAAAATGCCATTAGTAATTTGTAGGGATTGCATTGAATCTGCAGGTTGCCTTAGTTAGTATGATCATTGTAACAATGTTAATTCTTCCAGTCCAGGAACACAGTATATTTTTCCACCTGTTTGTGTCCTCTTCGAATTTCCTTCATCCGTGTCTTAGAGTTTTTGGAGTACAGGTCTTTTACCTTCTAAGTTATGTTTATTCCTAGGTATTTTATTCTTAATGATACAGTTGTAAATGGGATGTTTCCTTAATTTTCTTTCTGATAGTTCATTGTTAGTGTATAGAAATGCAACAGATTTTCTGTATATTGATTTTGTGCCATGTAAGTTTCCCAAATTCACTGATGAGGTCTAGTAGTTTGTGCGTGGTATCTTTAGGATTTTCTATGTAGAGTGTCATGTCATCTGCAGATAGTGACAGCAAACAGTGACACCCATTGGTGGGTAAAGCTGGTCCCAAGGCTAGAGCAGACTCACTGGAGGAGGGCCTTGCAGGGGATTCTGGAGCTGGTGTCTGCCTGCTGGTGGGTGGAGCTGTGTCCTGGGATCTCTGACTGGATGGCCTTGAGTCTAGTGCCTGTGCACTGGTGGGTAGAGCTGGGTCCTGGGCCTTCTCGAGGGCTAGGCCCTTTCCAGGGGCCGCTGTGGACTCAAGGGATTTTAAGACACTTGTCTGCTGATGGGTGGAGCTGTGTCCATGCCCAGTCAGTTGATAGGCTGAGACATCTGGGCACTGGCACATGCAGACCTAGGTGGGGAAGGGTCATGAGCTAGGCTACAGGAAGGACTCCAAAATGGTGCATGCCAGCACTAGCGTCCACATGGTAGGAGGAGCTCCCCCAAATGGCTACCATTAGTGTCTATATCCCCAGGGTGAGCTACAGTTGCCTCCTGTCTCCCTGGGAGTCTCTCCAAGATCAATCAGCAGGTGGGTCTGATCCAGGCATGTATCAAATTACTGCTTCTGCCCTGGGTCCTAGGGTGTGAGATTGTGTGAGCACCCAGAGTAGAGTCTATTTCTCCAAGCCCTCCTGGCACTCCTGAAAGTAAGCCCTGCTGGTCTTCAAAACCAAACGCTCTGGGGGCTCATCTTTTCAGTGAAAGACCCCCAGGCTCAGGTACCCAATGTGGGGCTCAGAACTCTCAATCCTTGGAAAGAACCTCTGCAATTGTGATTATTCTCCTGTTTGTGAACTGCCCACCCAGGGGTATGGGATTTGACTGTATCATGACTGCCTGCCTCTCCCACTCATGTTATTGTGGTTCCTTCTTTATGTCTTTAATTGTAGAATATCTTTTCTGGTAGGTTCTGGTCTTTTTCATCAATGGTTGCTCTGCAAATAGTGATTTTGGTGTGCCTGTGAGAGGAGGTGAGCTCAGGGTCTTCCTACTCCACCAAGTACTCCTAATATACTTGGCCAGTCTCCTATGTCACATTTTTTAGTCCATTCATCCATCAGTGGACACTTAGGTTGTATCCATGTTTTGGCTAC
This sequence comes from Phacochoerus africanus, assembly GCF_016906955.1. NCBI lineage: Eukaryota > Metazoa > Chordata > Mammalia > Artiodactyla > Suidae > Phacochoerus > Phacochoerus africanus. The sequence goes on from NC_062560.1 coordinate 129,434,425, forward strand.
TGTCACTAATACAGCAATAAGCACGGGAGTGCAGATATCTAAAGATCCTGACTTTAGGAGTTCCCATTGTGCCTTAGTGGTAATGAAACTGACTAGTACCCATGAGGATATGGGTTTGATCCCTGGCCTCAGTCAGAGGGTTAAGGATCCGGCATCGCTGTGAGCTGAGGTGTAGGTTGCAGATGTGGCTCACATCCTGCATTGCTGTGGCTGTGGTGTAGGCTGGCAGCTGCAGCTCCAATTCGACTCCTAGCCTGGGAACTTCCATCTGCTGTGGGCATGGCCCTAAAAAGACAAAAAAAAAGATCCTGATTTCATTTCCTTTCTATATATACCCAGGAGTGGGGCTGCTGGGTCATATGGCAGTTCTATATTTAGTTTTCTGAGGAACCTCCATAGTGTTTTCCATAGTGGTTGTACCAATTTACACTCCCACCAACAGTGTACAAGGGTCCCTTTCCTCCACGTCCTCGCCACTTTATCATCAGCCTTTTTGAAAACAGCCATTCTTACAGGTATGAGCCGATCCCTCCCTGTGGTTTTGATCTGCATTTCCCGGATGATTAGTGGCGCTGAGAACATCTTCAGGTACCTGTCGGTCATTTGTATGTCTTTGGAAAAATTTACTGCTATTTCATAAGTCTTTTTTTTTTTTTTGTCTTTTTTAGCTATTTCTTGGGCCACTCCCATGGCATCTGGAGGTTCCCAGGCTAGGGTTCGAATCGGAGCTGCAGCCACCAGCCTACGCCAGAGCCACAGCCATGCGGGATCCGAGCCGCATCTGCAACCTATACCACAGGTCACGGCAATGCCGGATCGTCAACCCACTGAGCAAGGGCAGGGACCGAACCCGCAACCTCATGGTTCCTAGTCGGATTCGTTAACCACTGAGCCACGACGGGAACTCCTATTCCATAAGTCTTACAGGCTTTCTTCATTCTTTTTTCCCCCTTTTTGAATGGATAATTTCAAAATACTTGTCTTTGAGTTCACAGATTCTTCTGCTTAATGAAGTATATTATTGAAGCTCTCTACTTATTTCATTCATTATATTCTTTTTTTTTTCTTTTTTGGTCACACCCATGGCACATGGAAGGTGCCAGGCCAGGGATCAAATCCGAGCTGGTTCTGTGACCTATGCCAGATCCTTAATGTACTATGCCAGACCGGGGATTGAACCAGAACCTCCACAGAGACAAGCCAGATCATTAACCCACTGCACCACAGCAGCAACTCCTCATTCATTATATTCTTTAGCTCCAGGATTTCTGTGTATAATTTTTTTTAATGATTTCTATCTCTGTTTTGAACTTCTCATGTAATATTTTCCTAATTTTGTTGAGTTGTCTGTGTTCTCTCGTATCTTGCTGAGCTGCTGCTGCTTCTTTTTTTTTTTTTTTTTTTTTTTTTAGGGCCGCTCCCGTGGCATATGGAGGTTCCCAGGCTAGGGGTCAAATCAGAGCTGTAGCCGTTGGCCTACCCCAGAGCCACAGCAACGCCAGATCCGAGCCTCGTTTGCTACCTACACCACAGTTCAAGGCAATGCCGGATCCTTAACCCACCTGAGCGAGGCCAGGGATCAAACCCTCAACCTCATGGTTCCTAGTCAGATTTGTTTCCACTGCACCATGATGGGAACTCCTGAGCTTCCTTATTAAAATAATTATTTCGAACCCCCTTTTAGGCCATTTCTGTGGGATCAGTTACTGGAGAATTTTTGCATTCCATTGGTGGTGTCGTATTTCCTTGTTTTGCCTGTTTGTTTCTTGTGGCCTTATATTGATGGCTACACATTTGAGGGAGCAAACACCTCTTCCAGTCTTTATGAATTCATTGACTTTGGTGGGGAAGGACTTCACCTCTGAGTGGCTATGAGTGTGCTGGCTGGGTAGAGGTCAACAGCTGCAGTTTCAGGGAGGGCACAGCAGCATAGTCGCCATGCAGCTCTGTCAGCGAGGTCAAGGTCGGCATAGACTGTGGAGGGAACGTCTGCGGTGGCAGTGGTGATGAGAGTTGTTGGACTCGTAGGGGGTGAAGGCTGCTAGGTTCCTCTTGTTCTTCTTTCCACCCACAGAGTGAAGTCCTAGCCGAGGGGATTCTTCTTGGAGCTGGGTCTGGAAGGAGCACACAGGCCTTGGTGGCAGTGCTGGGTTCTAGGGCAGGATGTGCAAGCATTGGTCGTGGTGCCAATGTTGGGGCTGCAGGTGCTCAGAGTGGCAGTGGGGTTCATGAGTCCTGAGTTTGGAGCGTGAGCACACCTGCTGTAGTGGTGCCAGTGGCAAAGGCGCAGACATGCACAGGTTGCTTACGGAGTTGGGGTACAGGTTTCAGGTCCTGGTTAGTGGGCTACAGTGGTGGCTGGGTGCTGGGGGGCAGGCTACAGCAGCATCATGGGACCCAGGGATGAGCTGAAGCACAGATGGGTGCTGGGGAGAGGATGCAGCGGCCCGAGTACCTGTGAAGACTGTGGGAGTCCTCGGGTGGTGAAGGTTGCAAGTGATTCCTATTGACAAGAGGCGCTAGGGGCCTCCTGCCGTCCTGCCCCTCTGGGAGGCCATCCCTCAGAAGGGATCCCCCTTGGCACCAAGCTGCTTCAGACGGGGGGATGGAATGAAGCAAGCCACGCCTTGCTATGCTTCTCTCTGGGGCCGTCCTCATTTTTTGTGCTTCACAGTGTTTCTTATGCTTCTTCGTTGTGCTCTAGAGTTGTCTGAGAGCTATTTTCATTGGTGTGTGTGCAATGAAAATATATTCAAAATTTCAAAAGCAACGAAGACTTTTTAGACAAGCAAAAACTGATAGAATTAATTAACCAGCAGACTTACACATGTTAAAGAGATACACTATAAATATAAGTGCATAGATAGACTAAAAGAACAAGAATGGAAAAAATATACACTATACAAACATTAACCAAAATAAAGGTGGTTGAGGCACATAAATTTCAAGCAGACAAAGCAGGTTCGGAGGCAAGGCAACAAGCGCTACTTCAGGTAAAGGACACTTCACAATAATAAAATGGTTAATTTCACAAGCGTACACAGCAATCCTAAATTTGTAAGCACCTAATTTTATTTTGCCTAATTTTTTTTTTTTTGGCCATACCCATGGCATTGGAAGTTCCTAGGCCAGGGGTGGCCACGGCAGGGACAACACCAGATCCTTAACCTGCTGCACCACAGGAGAACTCCATGTCTCATTTATTTTGAAACAACAAACTCAACAATTATAGGTAGAGCACTTAACACAGTTCTCTCAGTAATCGTACAAAGCAGACAAAATATAAGTAAACATATCTCAACAAAATGATAAAACAACTTGACATACTTGACAAATATGGAACATTTCACCTAAAAACTGCAGAAGACACATTCATTTTAAGTACAAATGGGCCATTAGCCAAAGTAACCCATATGCTGGGCATACAGCAAGTCTCACCACAATTCAACGAACTGAAATCAGAGTGCCTTATATGACCACAGGGAAGCAGTAATAAGAAATCAGCAGCAGAGAACTAGAAAATACCCGTATGTTTAGGAATCTAGTAAGCCACTCATAAATAACCATGAGTAGGAATTCCTATTGTGGCTCAGTGGAAATGAACCCAACTAGTATCCATGAGGATGCGGGTTTGATCCCTGGCCTTTCTCAATGGGTTAAGGATCCGGCACTGCCATGAGCCATGGTATACGTCACAGACATGGCTCCAATCTGGTGTCACTGTGGCTGTGGTGTAAGCTGGTCGCTGTAGCTCTGATTCAATCCCTCGCCTGGGAACTTCCATATGCTACAGTGCGGCCCTAAATAAAAAAGCAAAAAAATAAACAACTATGATTAAAAGAAATCACAATGGATATTAGAAAATATTTCAAACTCAATGATAATAAAAGTGACTCATCAAAAAATAAATAAATAGGAGTTCCCAATGTAGTGCCATGGGATCCATGGCGTCTCTGCAGCACCAGGATGCAGGTTCAATTCCCTGGCCCAGCACAGTGGGTTAGAGGATTTGGCATTGCTGCAGGTGAGGCATAGATCACACGTGTGGCTCAGGTCTGATCCCTGGCCTGGGAGCTCCATGCCACAGGGAGGCCAAGAAAGAAAATAAATAAACCAATAAATACGAATTGTAAAAATGACTCATCAAAACTTGTATATGTAGGGGTTTTTCTGCTCTGACCAGTTTTATTCAAAATTGAGTCAAAGGAAAAAAAAAAGAAATAAAAGGCGTAAGTGTTGGATAGGAAAAACCAAAACTCAGTATTTGCAACAATTTGTGTACAAGAAAACCTTATGGGAATCTATAAAATAACTGCTAGATTTTAGAAGTGAATTTAGCAAGGTTTCAAGAAAGTGAACACACAAAAATTAATTTCATTACTTTTGTGTGTGTATCCCAATAAAACTTTATTTACAAAAGCAGTCTACCAAACTGCTAATTTCTTTTTTTAATTGAGATATAATTGACAGATACCATTATGTTTAATGTACAATGTGCTGATTTGGGGGGCGGTACATTTTAGGGCCGCACCCACAGCATACGGAGGTTCCCAGGCTAGGGGTCTAATCAGAGCAGTAACTCCCGGCCTGCGCCACAGCCACGGCAACACTGGATCCGAGCTGTGTCTGCGACCTACACCACAGCTCATGGCAATGCTGGATCCTTAACCCACTGAGCAAGGCCAGGGATCAAACCTGCGCCCTCATGGATGGTAGTCAGATTTGTTTCTGCTGAACCACAGCGGGAACTCCCATGTGTTGATGCGATACATTTTTCTATGGCCCTGTGATCAGTGGTAGCCACGCGCCCTTATCACAACAAATCATTATCACGTATGTGGTTCAAGCAGAGTGTGAAGTGAATGGTGTGCTGACACATGTGTTACAACACGGATGAGTCCTGCTGAGTGAAAATTATATTGCATGAAATAAACCACACATAAAAGGACAAATAGTATGATTCCATTTATATGAAATATTCAGAACAGGCAAATCCATAGAGACAGAAAGTAGATCAGTGGGTGCCAGGGTCTGGGGGAAGGGAGCTGCGCACTGACTGCTTAATGGTAAAGGGTTTCTTACATGGTGATAAACATTTTCTGGAGTTAGATAATGGTGATGGTTGTACAACATATTGAAGGTTCTAGAAGCCACTAAATTGTACAGTTTTAGATGGTTAAAACGTGAATTTTATGTTATGTGAATTTTACCTCAATAAAATAAAAGGGATCAGCTTTACAGTACTGACCACAAGAAGTCTTGCCTGGGGGCTTTATTTAGCTTGAGCTTTGTAATCAGTGATACAATATTAGGAAATTTTCCCTCAAGACACATGAAGCAGAGTTTTAATTTGTCTGTAGAATTTAAGTTATCACCAACAAAGTTCAAAAGCTTCTCAAAATATTGATATTTTTTTCTCTGCCTGCACACACGTACACATTCTGTTTGGTTTAGACAATTATAACCATATTATGTATACTATTTTATAATATTTTTGCACATATTTAATGAATTCATTCATTGAAAAAATATTTATTAAGCATCTATTATAGGTCAGGCACCGTAACCACCGGGGATACAGCAACGAACAAGTTGTGCTCTGACCTTCCAACTTAGTTGGAAACAGATAACAAAAACATAAACATGAACAAACAAGAGACTTCCAGAGGTGTTACTGGAGTTCTGTCAAGTTCTTCTTCACTCGCTTCCCACAAAAATACACTACTTGAAATAAGTTTCTAGGTGTGAAAGTGAATACATATTTGTATATGACGAGACTGGTTTTCATTCTGTAGAAATTTCCCCATGAGAATTTAGCTCCAGAAAAGCCACGGGTGTTAGAGAGTAACCACATCTGTGGGTAGTTTCAGCTACTTCCCTCCACAGATGTTGGGGGGGGGGGCAGGAGCGTGGAGTGGCCGAGCACCGGCTGCTAAGCTGAATGGACACAGCAACAATCTGGTGAGACTGAGGCCATAGTTAGGAGGGAAGGGGAGGAGGAGAAGCTGCCGGCCACCTCGTTCTGAAGGCTTCGCAGTGGTTTCAAGGTGTGCGTGCAGAAGGAGATCATTATGCAATTTCCAAAGGCTTCTAGGTGGTATTTATCCAATACTATCTATGTTCACAAGGCATGTGAATCAGTATAAGAATAATATAAGCAGAGTTCCCGTCGTGGCGCAGTGGTTAACGAATCTGACTACGAACCATGAGGACGCCAGTTCGGCCCCTGGCCTTGCTCCGTGGGTGAAGGATCCGGCGTTGCCGTGAGCTGTGGTGTGGGTTGCAGACGCGGCTCGGATCCCACGTTGCTGTGGCTCTGGTGTGGGCCGGTGGCTGCAGCTCCCATTCGGCCCCTCGCCTGGGAACCTCCATATGCTGTGGGAGCGGCCCAAGAAAAGGCAAAACAGACCAAAAAAAAAAAAAAGAATAGTATAAGTAACTAACCTGGGTTTTCCATTGACATGAAGACCGTTTCTCCTGAGAAGGGGAACAGGGTGAGTGTGTCTTCATAGACCATTTTGTGTTTGAAGGTGTAGCCAGAGAAGAAGACGGAGAGGAAGTCCGTCTGTGCTCCAACACTTAGAATGTACCAGTATGCCACCTCGTGCAAACAAACCGACAGCTGCAAGCTATCAAAAACATAGCCATTGATGCCTGCGAAAGAAGGAGCCAACACAAGGTTTTAGCAGTAGCTGGGTGCGTTCTTTCGGCTTGTCGTGATACGATAAGACATGATTATGTGTTGCATCTGTTACCTTATTCCCAAGAAGAAATGACACTATACCTTCCAAAAAAGTAAATGGTCAGTACTGGAGCAGCTAGGTTACGATCTCGAGGTGAGGGGCCTCACCGACCACTGTGGTAGTGAGAGATTTAGAGGTGATAGGGTGACGGCAGTTTGCTGAGGAGCATATGGTCTCACACCATCTCCCTACAGACTGTTTATTAGTTGCAAGGAGAAAAATATAACTACACAGAGGAAAAAACAGAAGCAAATCTCCTTGATTGAGTGATCAAAATGAATATCTACCAATGCATCTAAAAAAAGTTTTTAGCCTGACATTTATTAAAAGATAAGACATTTAAGAAACTTCACAGTTGCTCTCCAGCTTGTTATTATTATTTTAAAATATTTGGCTTGTGTTAGAGGTTATCACATGTCCATATATTTCTATAATTGTTTAAAATTAATGTAGTCCATTACATTTTCATATGTAGCAATATTTCCTCCAAAACTCCTTTTTTTTTCTTTGTCTTTTTGCCTTTTCTAGGTCCTCACCCGAGCCATATGGAGGTTCCCAGGCTAGGGGTCTAATTGGAGCTGTAGCTGCCAGCCTACACTACAGCCACAGCAACGCCCGATCCAAGCCGCATCTGCCACCTACACCACAGCTCAGGGCAACACGGACTCCTTAACCCATAGAGCGAGGCCAGGGATCGAACATGCATCCTTATGGATACTATGTTGGGTTCTTAACCTGCTGAGCCACAACAGGAACTCCCTAAAGATTCTTTCTTAACTCATTTTTGCTTATCTTTTCTACTAATCTTAATTTTGAATCTAACATATCTAGTTGGAAAAACCTCCAAAAAAAATCAGATTTCAGTCCAGGGGGTTAGGACAGACTTTGCACCCAGTAGCAACTGAAAAAAAAAAAAAAAAGGCTTCTTGTCCTTTCTGTTCACACCATCCCTTTACCTAATGGCAGCTCTTTGTAAGGTTTTCCTCTTTTTGTGAAATCATCTCATTAGAAGAGGCCGATAAACCCTTAAGTGGCAGGTCTCTTGTGGCACGGCAGATTAAGGTTCTGGTGCTGTCACTGCAGCAGCTCTGGTCACTGCTGTGGTGTGGGTTTGATCCCAGGCCTGGGAACGTCCACATGCTGGCGTGGGACCAAAAACAAACAAACAAAAAACCCCCCTAAAACCCAAAACTCTTAGGAGTTTGCTTTTGGATAAATGTCAAGGATATGTGCTTGTGCAGATAAAATTAAATTACATTAAACTTTTCAGAGTTCCTGTCGTGGCTCAGTGGAAACGAATCTGACCACCATCCTTGAGGACACAGGTTCGATCCCTGACCTCACACAGTGGGTTAAGGATCCGGCGTTGCCGTGAGCTGTGGTGTAAGTCGCAGACGTGGCTCGGATGCTGAGTTGCTGTGGCTGTGGTGTAGGCTGGCGGCTACAGCTCCGATTCGACCCCTAGCCTGGGAACCTCCATGTGCCATGGGTGCGGCCCTAAAAAGGTTAAAAAAAAATCGTCAACTTTTAGAAAAGTCTATTCTTCCCAAAATTCTTTTCTTATTGCCCGTTAATTTATTTTCTTTCTCTAAATACAAAAATGCTTTTCCGTTTATGAAACACTTTTGAGGAAAAGTTTACAGAAAAGCATAAGACTCACAGAAGCCCGTCACTGGGTCATTCACAGCGCGGAGGTCTCCCCGCAGGCACAAACAGCCGACCCTGACGCCGCCGCCGTCTCCAATGGCGACCACGGCGGGTCCGCGCAGGCGCCCGGGGGCGGGGCCTCCACCGGGGGCGGGGCCTCCACCGGGGGCGGGGCCTCCACCGGGGGCGGGGCCTCCACCGGGGGCGGGGCCTCCACCGGGGGCGGGGCCTCCACCGGGCGCGGGGCCTCCACCGGGCGCGGGGCCTCCACCGGGCGCGGGGCCTCCACCGGGGGCGGGGCCTCCACCGGGGCACCTCCCCGCCCGCCGCCGCCAAGGTTCGCGTCTCATTTGCTGGGTCCCCGCCGAGCTTCCCGCCCGCGGCCCGGCTTCTCCCGCTTCGGAGAGCTGCTGTTCTTCCGCTGACTGGGCTCCATTGTATGGACGCAGCACAGCTGGTTTAACCATTGTCCTATTGGAGGATGTTTGATTATTTCTAAGCCTCCGTTGCTGTAAAACATTGTCAGATTTATTCCGCGGGGTCCCATTTGCAAGAAGCTAAAGATGAAGATGGGAGATAAAGTCCCCCCCCCCTTTTCTTTTCTACCTCATTGCGTTTTCTCCACGGGATAAAAATGATTTGGAGTCCAAAACCTGCCCGAATAAAAACCACGAACTAGGAGTGCCCTTGGTGGTTCAGTGGTAAGGAACCCAACTGGTATCCATGAGGAAGTGGGCTGGATTCCTGGCCTTGCTCAGTGGGTTAAGGATCCGGCGTTGCCGTATGCTGCGGTGTAGGCTGCAGATGCGGCTTGGATCCCGCGTTGCTGTAGCTGTGGTGTAGGCCGGCAACTGTAGCTTGGATTCGACCCCCCTGGCCTGGGAACTTCCATATGCCCCTGGTTCGGCCCTAAAAAAACAAACAAATGAAAACAAAACCCCACAAGCTGAGTTTCCAAAACTCACAGCTCCGTAATTCCTCATGAAAAGGAAAGACCCAGAGGGAAAGGCGGTCTCCCTTAAATATCTGCCCCAAATGGCCCAAGCCCGGGGCTATAGCGCTTAAAAAACGCTTCACACTCAGTTTTACCAAAAGCTAAAGAGAAAGCGTTTTCCAAGCCAGTGGCGGCTGGGAAAGCTGAGCGACAGGCAGTCCGGGTGTGCAGAACAGAGAAACGGACCTCCTGGGTCCCTGGCGTCGGGGCAACCTCACTTCCTCAGCTCCTGGACAAAGGCTTTCATTTTTTCCTCCTAACGTTCTGCTCTTCTTCGCCTCCTCCAGGAGCTCCCGGTTCATGGTCTCCAGGGGCTGGAGCCGGCTAGAGAGGCGAGCCTGCCAACTGGTCGCCAAAGAAGAGGGCCGCCCCGAGGCCAGGGTCTCCGCACAGATCCACGCTGGCTCCTCCTAAGCGGCAGATTCCTGCTCGGGGCTTTTCTCCCCCCACTCCTGTGGCGCCTTCTTCCAGCCCCTTGGCAGGGAGCCCCTGGCTCGAGGCGCAGGGGTCAGGAGCTGGCTCTAGGAGCTCTGATTATTTCCAAGTTTTAGCAGTTATGGCCAGAGGGGCTGTGTGTATATATACATATATATGTATATAGAGAGACAAGTTTTTATGTGAGCATAAGTTTTCATTCTCTAGGGTGAAATGGAATCCCAGGAGTGGGATTGCTGGATCATACGGTAAGTACAATGTTATAGCTGCCAAACCATCTTCCACAATGAGGGTGCCTGTTGCTCTGCATTCACCAGCATAGTTAATATCGTCTGTTCTGTTTTATTTGGGCTATTAAAATAGACATGGACAGCTACCTCACTGTTTTGTTTTTGGCTTTTTGGTTTTTGTTTTTTCAGGGCCACCCCTGTGGCATATGGGAGCTCCCAGGCTAGGGGTCGAATCAGAGCTATACCACAGCCACAGCCACCCAGGATCCGAGCCACATCTGCAACCCACACTGCAGCTCACAGCAACTCTGGATCCTTATAGACACTATGTTGGGATCTTAACCCACTGAGGATTCTGGCCCCAGACAGCTGAGAGATCTAGTTTTCTGTTATTTTCTTTTGTTCTACCTGCCCTTTGTTGCAAAACTCCCAGACATCCCAGCTTCCCCCGCACCTCCTCAGAGCACTTTTCTCAGGGTTACCTGAGATGCTGCCTCCTGGGCTTAAGTCCTTGGTTTTGTCCACCAAATAAAGCATAACTCTCAACTTAGAAAAAAATCAGTCAGCTGTGTGTGTGTGGGTCTGTTTCTGCACTGTGCCATGCATCTTGGTGAATACAAGGCTATCTTGGTTACTGTAGCTTTAGAGTAAGTCTTAAAATCAGGTAGTATGAGTCCTCCAACTTAATTTTTCTTTTTCTGTTTTTTTTTTTTTTGTCTTTTGTCATTTTAGGGCCGCACCTGTGGCACATGGAGGTTCCCAGGCTGGGGGTCCAATCCGAGCTGTAGCCGCCAGCCTACACCACAGCCACAGCAAGACCAGATCCGAGCTGCATCTGTGACCTCCACCACAGCTCACGGCCACGCTGGATCCTCAACCCACTGAGCAAGGCCAGGGAATCGAACCCGAGTCCTCATGGATACCAGTCGAGTTTGTGAACCACTAAGCCATGATGAGAACTCCAATTTTCCTTTTTCAAAATTGTTGTGGCTATGCTAGTTCCTTTGCTTTTCCATATAAATTTTATAAAATACTTTTACCTACCATCTAAAACATCCTGCTGGGATTGTAATAGGAATTGCTTTCAATCTATAGGTCTGTTTGGGGAGAGCGACGCCTTCACTCCATTGAGTCTTCCAATCTGTGAACGTCGTGTGTCTCCCCACTTGTCTGCGTTTTTTCAAATTTCTTGCATCATTTTGTAATTTTCAGTGTGCACATCCTGCATGTGTTTTGTTAGATTTATGCCTAAGTATTTCTTTTTTTGAGGCTATTATAAATGGTATTATTTTTGTAATTTAGATCTCCAGTAGTTGGCTGTTGTTATATAGATGCATGACTGATGTTTTATTTTTTATTTTTTAAATGTTTGTTTACTTATTCTTCTTTTTAGGGCTGCATCTGTAGCGTACAAAATTTCCTGAGCTAGGGGTCAAATCGAAGCTGCAGCTGTGGACTGCACCACAGCCATAGCCACAGCGATGCTAGATCCTAGCCGTGTCTGTGACCTCCACGGCAGCTTGTGGCAGCGCCAGATCCTTAACCCACTGAGCGAGGTCGGGGATCAACCCACATCCTCCTGGATACTAGTTGAGTTCTTAACCCACTGAGCCACAATGGGAACTCCATGATTGACTTTTTTTATATGTGGGTTTTGCATTCTGCAGCCATACTAAACTCACTTAAATTACTTCTAGGTGCTTTTTTTGTGGAGTTCATGAGATTTTCTATGTAGATATTCAGGTCACATTCAGTTTTATTTCTTTACTTCCAACCTGCATGCTTTTAAATCTTTCTCATTTCCTTCCCCAATTTGCCTGCTGCCAACTAATTTTCGGGGTTCTTAAACAGCTCCTCCATGCATTCTGTTAGGGAAAAAAAGCATTAACTGTCCTACTGAACGTGCAACTAAAAACGGTTGTGTTCAGTGGGACAGACAGGGTGACGTGTTCTTCCGTCGTAACCAGAACCAGAACTCCAGAAGGCATATACATTTTTGATGTTAAAGGCGTGCTAGTTAGCCAGTAGCGTTGTAATGATCTCAGAGAGACATTACTGAGTGATGGCTTGGAGCGAGATCTTAATTCTCTGCTCAGGAATGGAACCTGGGCAGCCCGGGTGAAAACCAGGAATCCTGGCCCCTAGGCGAGCTGGAGGCTAGAAGCAGACTTGCCCTGATTCTGGCCGCCTGTTGAAAGCAAGAACGTTTCAAGGAGGCAAAGGCTGGACAAACAGGTAAAGTTTCTTGTTAGAGACACAGCACAGCCTGTGGGAGAGCACCCGGAGAAGGGTCTGTTTGTCTAAGGCAGAAGCAAAGCAGGAACACAGACCCAAAGGCGCGGCCTGAGCGGTGCTTTAAGCCACTTGCACGGGGCAGGCCTTCTGGGCCTTTGTTTTCCTTTGGCCAGTTGTCTTGCCTCGTCTTTGGCACCTGACCAGCCCGAGGCCCTCCCCCGTCTGCCTGCGCTTCTTTTGGCCAAGGCGGATTCTAAAGCAAGGCGTGGCGGGAAGCTTATCTGGACCTCTTAGGGCCTGGCGCCCCCTCCCTTTCGGACCCGGAGGGGTCTCTGTGGCCCTGAGCGGGGGGCAGGAGGTGGCCTCTTTGTTCTTCTGCCCGAGCAGGGCTCGGCCCCTCTTTTGATCGTGTCATTACCACCGTTTCACAGGTTCACAGAGGACGAGTACCCCGTGCGTGCCTTGCGCGGGTGTTATTTCTTGCCTCAAGTACAGACAGGCGGCTGCTTGTAAATGTCTGTCCTGCGCCCCCCTATCCTGCCTCCGTAGAATAATCTTTTACTCACAAGCCCACCAGTAATTGCCTTCTGATTTGGGCCGGCTGATAGATATACAGTGCCATCGCAGTGGTTTTCTACTTTGCATCCCTCTGTAGTGAGACTGAAAACTTTTGTCACATTTTTGACCATTCCGATTTGTGTGTTCATCTAGACAGAGACACATACAGAGGGACAACCTTGTGAGGACACAGCAAGATGGCCATCTACAAGCCAAGGAGACGCCTTGACCGCTGACTTCTAGAATCATGAGGCAAGAAATGTCTACAGTGGAAGCCCCTCAGTCAGTGGTACTTCGTTATGGCAAAGCCTAGGGGACTAATACAACGTATGTGTTCATACATGGATATATAATCATGGAAGAATGTGTTTTAACACGGGCTACCTGGATACAAAATGGGAAGCCAAGTAAATATCAAGCAGATCACGTTGTCCACTTCAAATAGGTAGAGCTTGTTTTTGTTTTTTGCTTTGTAGGGCCACACCTGTGGCATATGGAGGTTCCCAGGCTAGGGGGTCAAATCGAAGCTGCAGCTGCCAACCGACACCCCAGCTCACCGCCACGCTGGATCCTTAACCCACTGAGCGAGGCCACGGATCGAACCAGCAACTTCATGGATACTAGTTGGGTTCATTACCGCCGAGCCACAAATATATGTAGTTTTAATTTGTCAACTGTACCTCAATAAAGCCGGAAAAAAGAGGTCAGTTTTTAAACAATGTACAATATGTTAATTTGACTGCTGAATTGTTATAGCTGGCAATTGTTTTATCAAGGGACAAATGCATCCCCTTTTATTTCGCGTGTAATTTACCAACTGAGTGTATTTTGCATTAAGGATGACTTATGTTTGTTTGAGTAAATGAAAACTGTGTGTCTTTTTTGATTTATCCTTTAAAAATAAACGTCTCTGAATATTTGAAGATGCCTTCTAAAGAAAATATATTCATTATATGATCATATTTATGCATTTATATAAAATTGCATATATTCATATGTAACAGTCTTTAAGGAAATATGACTCTTGCATGGCATACGAATGAATGCATTCACTGTAAATCGATTTATGGCTTAAGTTTCCCTTGATCCATTGCCCACTGGACTCAAGGGCTGCTTTACTTACTGTGCATGATGTTAGAAGCTTGGAACTCTGGATCCTGGGGCTGTAATCCATCCGGGTTGGGGAGGAAGCGCTGAATATTCTCTGCGAGGTACCAGCTTTGATTCTCATCGAATACAGAAAACAGGATGACATTTCTCTTGTCTGACATCATCTATTAATTATGGGCATTGAGAGAAAGAAAAACATGCCAGGAATATGACATTAGCCTCAGATTACTAAAGAGCTTTTGTCTGTTGAAGCCTGAGGTGTGCCCCTACCCACTTGTGATCAGCTGGGCTCTGTCTCTCTGGGTCGCTTTGATAGGAACTAGTTCCAGGATTGAGTATCAGCCTAAAAAATTAATTAGTTCACTGAAAGCCCTGGTTATATTGCTGAGGTCAGAGGCAGGCCCATATTGTCTCAAACTTGGCCAAGAATCTTATGCGTGTGTCAGAAGTTGGCGTAGGTCAGTCCCTGTGGCTTGGCTTCAATCCCTGTCCTGGGAAATGAGTGATCTATGATGGCACACATGCAACACACCTATAAGCCTCTGGTTCAATTCCATTGCTGTCAGGACCTGGGAGTGGGGGCGGGTGCCGAGAGCAGTGAGGAGGGCAAGAGGGTGACCGGACCCATTAAATTTGTTCCTTCTGGATCCAAGGCCACATGCTGGCTGATTTTCTTCATTCTTTCCGTATTCAGATTATAGAATTTTCACTTTCTAAAGATTCAAGTGACTATTCAATGTCTTTCTTAAACAATTTAGTCAAGGAAGAGTAATGCTTTCCCTGAACTTTCAGCTACCAAATGCCCTTTCGCAAGGCTGTCAATCCATAAAAAACTAAAAATACCAAACAGAAATCAAATGACCAAGCTAAGATGGATGATAAAATGTTAACTAAGTCTAATACTTCTTGAGTTTTCTGTTTACAGACTTTCAAGTTTTTTTCAGAGGAGGAGTTTTCACAGGAAGCAAGGTTATGAGTTAGTCACTTGCTAGTTGAAGCTGCTAAGATTTACTGTATGACCTATGACTGCAGAAACCAAAATGCTGAGGGCAGGAGATTGCAGAACACAGGTACATCTCAGTCCTCTTCAAAAAAACTGACGGGAAAAGCATAATTCAGAAAAATTAGTCAGGACAAGTACTTATGCCTCTCTGGGTTTGTGCGCCTCGTGTTTTCCCTGCATTAAAGTCACAAAATGTTTTCAGACCAGTAGGAATCCTATGTATCCTAAGTAACCAAATGGACATGTACTCAAGCCTCAGCAATATGGCAATGAGTTATTCTGGAGCCAAGCCATGAGTTTTGTGAAGAATGAAGCTTTTTAAAAAAAATCAGAGTACTTAACTTTATTTTTCTAAAACAGAAGGGGTCCACATTCTGACCATATTCTGAAATATTGATATACTTCCCTGTATTTTCCTCAACATATATTTATTGCACTCCTACTGCTGTGCTAGATGCTGCAGATATGTTCATCTTGAGGTGTCTGAGTCACCCACAGTGAGACATCTAGGGGAGATTCCAGGCTGGCATACAGATTTGTGGGTCATCGAAAAATAGGTGGTAATTGATCATGTGAAAACGGGCACTGGAAACGATCCGACTAGGAACCATGAGATTGCTCAGTGGGTGAAGGATCCGGCGTTGCCGTGAGCTGTGGTGTAGGGCGCAGATGGGGCTCGGATCCTGCGTGGCTGTGACTGTGGTGGAGGCCGGTGGCTACAGCTCCAATTAGACCCCTAGCCTGGGAACCTCCACATGCTATGGGTGCGGCCCTAAAAAGACAAAAAGACAAAAAAAAGGGGGGGGCACTATCTGGGAGCTCTCATTGTGGCTCAGCAGTAACGAACCTGACAATTATCCAGGAGGATGCGTGTTCCATCCCTGGCCTCACTCAGTGGGTTAAGGATCCGTTGTTGCCATGAGCTGTGGTGTAGGTAGCAGACGAGGCTCGGATCCTGCGTTGCTGTGGCTGTGGTGTAGGCCGGCGGCTGTAGCTCTGATTCGACCCCCAGCCTGGGAACATACATCCATATGCTGCAGGTGCGGTCCTACAAAGAAAAGGGGGGGGCAAGATCACCTACAGAGAGTAATTTCAGACTAAGAATGAATATTATATAGAAATATCTAGGGCCCAGGCGCTCCTATCCATCCAGCAGGCAAGTTTATTACACCAAACTTAAATTCGATAAAAGCTGTGAGTTCCCTGGTGGCCCAGCGGTTGGGGATGCAGTGTTGTCACTGCTGTGGCGCAGTGAGAAACCCAGCTCACTTCTTTCAGTGGCGAATGTTGTACACTCCCATGTTTTCTGCAGGCTACAGGGAGACACACACCAAGAGTGCGTAGGACGTGTTGTCTGAAGCTCACATGCATCGTCATTCCTTCTTAGCTTCAGACCCAGCACTGGGAAAGAGGTAAGCTCACCTGGTTTCCTCTTTGGTCTACAGATTCTTTGTAGCAAATGAGGAGAGGGCCAATGAGTCCCGAAGCCAGATCTTTCTCTAGATTAATGGAGCTCGAGTAGTAGCGGGTCAGGCACCGAGGATCGGACTTGGTTGGCCCATCTTCCACAGTCACTGTCCATTTGTACTTGAAAGTCTCTCCTGGCAGAATTGGCATGTCTTTCAAATGTTTCCAACCTACCCGCAGCCAAACCCCAGAAGAGCTTGATTAGAAGTGTAACAAGCCGGGAGTTCCCATCGTGGCACAGTGGTTAATGAATCTGACTAGGAACCATGAGGTTGCCGGTTCGATCCCTGGCCTTGCTCAGTGGGTGAAGGATCTGGCATTGCTGCGGCTGTGGCATAGGCCGGTGGCTACAGCTCAGATTAGACCCCTAGTCTGGGAACCTACATATGCCGCGGGTGCGGCCTTAAGAAAACAAAAGGCAAAAAAATAAAATACTGTAAATGCTGGGTTTTCATTTTTTAAAGTTCAGAATAGATACATAGTAAAAGCAAGAATTTATTTAAAATAATAGTACAAAATGTAAATTTTTTTTGGTCTTTTTGCCTTTTTGGGGGCCACTCTTGCGGCACTTGGAGGTTCCCAGGCTAGGGGTCCAATCAGAGCTATAGCCACCGGCCTACACCAGAGCCACAGCAACACGGGATCCGAGCCCCATCTGCGCCCTACACCACAGCTCACGGCAACGCCGGATCGTTAACCCAGTGAGCGAGGCCAGGGATCGAACCCTCAACCTCATGGTTCCTAGTCAGATTCATTATCCACTGCGCCATGACGGGAACTCCCCGTAAATGTTTTCAACCTTAGTTTTATAAAAGTAAAGGCATGGCTGGCAGCAGCTGAGAAATGGAAGCAGAGAGGAGGGAAACGGGAAAGGGCTGTGTTGTTAGTACCTTTAACTGACACCTAATATCGTAAAGATATAAAAAGTGGGTGTTCAGCATATTTCTTAAATTCTAATAATAGCCAGTCGAGGCACTACAAACACTGATAAAGTCTAAAACGATTGGAGTGGGAAGGAGCACAATGCCTAATCCTCATTTCACACAAAATCAACATATAAAGTCTAAATCTGAAAAGCAAAGGAGTAGCATATAAATGATTTTTTCAAGGTATAGAGATAATCCCCAAAAGTCTAAAACAGAAAGGCTTAAAAATGGATGCCTCTAGGGAATGGAGCTTACAGCCTTTCCATAGTTTTCAGCATGTATTGTTTTGATAAAATAAATATTCACCCCAAATTAAAGAATAGAAAGAAGATTTATAACATCCAATCTACCAAAAGGAAAAATATATATCAAATAAAACTACTTGCTAAAAGAATAAAAGAGTAAAATAATTGTAAGTAAAAATACAAAATGACTGTAAAGCATGTACATTCATCAGTAGTAACACGAATATATCAGCAGTGACACAAGCGTGACTAAGATAAAATCTCCTATTGGAAGGCAGAGATTGGGCACAAAAACAAAACCAATACAGGCTGTTTACACAAGCCAGCCCTAACACGAAATAAACAAAAGTACAGGAAAATAGGAGTTCTCTTGTGGTGCAGTGCGTTGGGGATCCAGTGTTGCCACTGCAGCGGCTTGAGTCGCTGCCGTGGCATGGGTTTGATCCCTGGCCCAGGAACTTCCACATGCTTCCTGCGTGGCCAAATATATATAGATATATGAAAATAATGGCACAGAACAGGTAAACTAGCTGAGAATATGTGGCTGTTAGAAAAGGTTAGAAGACAGTAAGACAATATTTCAAAGGTGCTAAATGAAAAAGGAACCCCTCTCAACCCAGAATTCTTGGTTCTCTTTATGCTCCTTAATCTAAGTGCTGTTATAGGCAAATTACAGTATTGCCATATATATTTAGCTAGTTTACCTTTTGAGTGCTCTTATTTTCCCGTATTGATAAAAGCATAAAGATGTTTCAAAAGTGAAAGTAAAATTAGGAGTTCCCATCGTGGCTCAGCAGTAACGAACCCAGCTAGGAACCATGAAGTTGCGGGTTTGATCCCTGGCCTCGCTCAGTGGGTGAAGGACCCAGCATGGCCCTGAGCTGTGGCGTGACCTGCAGACGCGGCTCGGACCCCAAGTGGCAGTGGCTGTGGCTGTGGTGTAGGCCGGTGGCCACAGCTCCAATTAGAGCCCTAGCCTGGGAACCTTCATATGCTGCGGGTGCAGCCCTAAAAAGCAAAACAAAACAAAACAAAATAAAAACAGTGAAAGCAAAATAAAGCCATTTTCAAATAAAATAAAACTTAGGAGAATAAGGATGGTGGGGTGATAACTGTGCATAATTTGAGTTGTTACTGAGGCTGTGGCCACATCTGTATCCACAGGTAAGTAAGGTCTATGCAATCGAGGTCAGACTGACCTTTTAGAAGTCTCCCTGGGTGCAAAGCGCTGACATCAGTGATTCCATGAGGGTAGATGTTATATGGTCGGCTCGCTTTATTCTTAAATATAATCTGAAAGTATAAATGCAACGTGAGATAAAGGACCAAGACAACTAGGAGCAACAAGAAAAGTGTGGCCAATTCCAGAAAATAAGAGCTGATTTGTATCCATGGTAGAGGGGGTTGAGCCTAGATAATAAAGCTCAAATTCTTGTTCCTTTCATAAAATTGCTCAGACAGCTACTTAGGTTTCTCACGAAAGGCTCCTTCCCATTTATATGAGATTATTTTAGGGAGTTTCCTAGTGGCCTCGTGGGTTAAGGATCCAGCGTTGTCACTTCTGTGGCCTGAGTCGCTAATGTGGTGCAAGTTCAGTCCCTGGCCCAGGAACTTCCACATGCTGCAGGCAAAACCAAAAAGAAAAGCAAGTATTTTACCTGCTTCGGGAAGAATTCCTTGCATCTTCTCACCCTAGGAGTTGCAATTTGGCCGTCTGCTCAGGACGCTGCTTCCCTCAGCCTTTCCCACCTTTAGGGCACAGAATTCCCAACAGTGGGGAGAATAAAAAACCAAAATAAAACTGGAGTTCCCACTGTGGCTCAGCCACAAAACCAACCCAACTGGTATCCATGAGGATGTGGGTTCGATCCCTGGGTTAGGGATTGCTCAGTGAGTTAAGGATCTGGTGTTGCTGTGGCTGTGGTGTAGGCCGGCAGCTGCAGCTCTGATCTGATCCCTAGCCTGGGACCCTCCATATGCCACGGTGTGGCCATAAAAGGGAAAGAAAGAAAGAAAGAAAGAAAGACAGACAGACAGACAGACAGACAGACAGAAAGAAAGAATCTTGCATGGAGGAGCAGGCATGACCAGGAGGACGGTTGACAACGACATTAAGCAAGCGTGGCAGGGGCGTGATGGCAGGGGCATGACGGCAGGGGCCCGAGAAAGAGAGAAAGGCTAGAAGAGTCATAACATGGAAGCAGCACTTAAGAAATCTGAGTATATCAACCGGCCTCTTATCTGAGGTTGCATGATATGAGGATAAAAAAAATCAACTTCTACTTGCAGTCTGGTCTTCAACCCGCTCGTTTGGTAAAACCCACTGCCAGCCTATTCCTTGCCTGCACCTAAGCAGCAGAATGAAATGTCTGCAATGAGCCTCTTTAGATTCATGACCACAGATCACAAGCAGACACGCCAGCTACCCAGCTATCCTGCTATGTTTGCCTACAAAATCACTTTCCCACGCGCTTAGCTGACTAATATTTGCTTCCTGATCCTCAGTCTCAGGTGCTTCTTTTTTCAATGAGAGAAGAAATTCCTCATCCTCCCACCATCAACTTGACCAACCTATATGCATATCTGGCCATGTTTTCTCCTGTTAAAATCAGCTCCTATCGGAGTTCCCGTCATGGCACAGCGGAAATGAGTCTGACTAGGAACCATGAGGTTTCAGGTTCGAGCCCTGGCCTTGCTCCGTGGGTTGAGGATCCAGCATTGCCGTGGCTGTGGTGTAGGCCAGCAGCTGTGGCTCCGATTCAACCCCTAGCCTGGGAACCTCCGTATGCCATGAGTGCGGCCCTAAAGAAAATAAAGAGAAAAAAATGTTTTAAGAAGTAAAATGAGGAAAGCTTGCCTTAAAAATATCAAAACACATTATAAGGTAGCGGTCATTAAAACAGTATGGTAACAGATCCGTTAAAGAGAACAGATTTTAACATTTTAATATATAATAAGAAAGGTATTTTTAAATGAGTGAAAAAAGGATTGGTTGGGCCAATTGGCTGTTGCTTGGGAAAAATCCCTATTTGACACCATGCTCTATACCCAAAAGTAACTTCCAGAGCAATTAAAATGCTTACTGTAAAAGTAAAACTGTAAATGTAAAGGAATAAAATACAATGGCCTATGTTTATAATGTCTTGTGGGTAAGGAGGAGGTTCCAAGGCAGAAAACATAAATGAAGATATCCCCCCAAAATGTAAAGACTGATGAAGGATCCTGGCTACATAAAGACTGAAAATCCTTACAGGACAAAAGCCATCGTAAAGGAGTAACGTACGAGGGACAGACTGGGAAAAATATTTGAAAGATGACTAACAATGGGCTTATATCTGTCATGCACAAAGCCTTCTATAAATATATAAGCAAGAGACGGCCACCTTGATAGAAAACGACAAAATTTACAAGCAGGCAATCACAGAGGGTGTCGTATAAATGGTCTACAAACATGAAACCCAGTGCAGTTTCACACCTAACCAGGGAAATGCAAATGAAGACAACATATTAACCTTTTGCTCATCCAACGGCAACATTTTCTGAAGGGTTATAATATACGTGGTCATCAATGATGTGGAGGAAAAGGTACCCACATACTCTCGGTGGGGGAGGAATTGGTACCCAGTTGTGGAAAGGCACTTTGGCAATGGCTGGTCAGACCCCGTGTCCGGAGAGGCGGCTCGCGGGCGCAGTCCCTTGACCCTGCTCTGCCACGTGCGGGTGCGCCCTGGTCTGCAGTAGCTCTTTACCAGGAGCGGAGGCCCACGCCTTTCCCCGTTTCGGTCTCCAGGAGTCGAGCGCGGCAGGTGCTGGGCCGCCTCTGCTGCCGCGGGAGGCGGGGGCGCATCGGCCCCCCGCCCGCGCTGCCGGAGCCCCGCTTGCTCTGTCTCTTCCCTGAGAATAAGAGCATTGGCCCGGACAGTGTTCGACAGTCTTGGGTCTTCCTGGGTGGCTTTGGCACCACGGTGCCGTAGGCAGCAGTGTCTGGACCTCCGCTCCTGGGTGCCGGCGCAGTGTGGGTCTCGGCTGCCCTCTGTGTAGTTCTGCCTGACACGCCGTGACCGCCCTGATTGTAAAAAAAATACCCACCTATTTTCTAAAACCTCTGTTCACTGAGTCTTCTGTTCTTTGCAGCACAAGCATTGTTCACACCTTACATCAGGGGTCAGGAACCACTTTCTGGAAAGGGGCGAACAGTAAACGCTCTCGGCTTTGGGAGTGACATTCAGTCCCGTCACATATTCTTTTTCTTCTTTTCTTTACAACTCTTAAAAAATGTAAAATCCTTCTAAGTTCCCAGGCTCTCCAAAGAGAGATAAATTTGGCTCCCAACCCTTATTCTGCTGATTCCTGTCCTGCATAACTAGTGGGGAAAGTTGTAGGATGTGTGGGAACGTGTAAGCAATGGGTATTTCAAAGGAGTGGCAGCTGCATGGGTGGCACTAAGTTTGTTTGCTACATACTCATATTTTAAAACAAAATTAGAATCTACCTTTATTTGCGTGACTTTCATGATTTTCAAAAGACCATGCCCATTAGAGACAAGGCTGAATTATGAAGTTTTAAAAAACTCAAAACCCTCAACCTACCAAAAGTGTGTCTCCAACTTCTCCATAAAGTAAAGGTCCCAGGATTCCTGATTCATACGGAATAGCTTTCCGAGTCTTAAATGTTACATCCGTGTAAGCGACGAATCGAGCTTTTTTGTATTTCCTCCCAATCCGCTGAGGACCACTGTTCAAGTAGAGACTTTTATAACTTCTGGATGAGACACAAAAAGATGAGAGGTTGGAGGGGAGAATTCTCCGTAGAGGACAGATGGCTCAAATCCAACTCGAAAATGGCTGATACAATTTCATCAAGGAAAGGAGCGAGAAAAGGACAGGCATTCTTAAGGCTCAGATACGTTAATTTCCAAGCAGATGCATTTCCTTGCCTTTTTTTTTCTTTTTTTTTTTTCATTTTGCACCCCCCCCCCCCAGCATATGGAGCTCCCAGGCCAAGGATCAGATCTGAGCTGCAGTTGTGACCCAAGCCGCAGCGCCGAATCCTCAAGCCACTGTGCTGGGCTGGGGATCAAACCCGAGTCCCAGTGCTCCCAAGCAGCCGCCAGTCCCGTTTTGCCACAGCGGGAGCTCCTGCCCTTGCCTTGGGATTCTCTGCCTTATGGGGAAGCGACAGCACCAAGAGTCGAAAGGGGCTCGCCTGTCACTGGGGCTGGGGACCGCGGGGGCGTAGTCCCAGTCCTCCTCCTCCGCAGAGATGTAGTGCACCCAGGTTTTGGGATGCTTCTTGGCAACCGAGCGGATTTGGATAAAGGGAGACACGTCGTCACCATCGAGCCGGACCACGTCCATGTCCGAGTCATACAAATTGTCATCATAATCTTCCTCTTCATCAGCTTTCCTCTGCAGCTGGGGCTCCTCGGCGCAGCTTTCTACTCTGACGTGAGCCTCCATGCCACCTGGAGACGGGCAAAGCAGGGTCAGGTCCCAACGGGACTCTCTCGCCTCAAGGCGTGTGCCTTTGCTCCGCCTTGCTGGCCTCTCCTGAGTGTTCCCGTGCCCACTCGCGCCGCCTATCCGCTGCTTTCTGGCCTCTTGCCGCGGGCTGTGCCTGACTCTCCTGCACTGGGTGTTTTACCCCTTTTTCGAGACGCACTCATTTGCTCTTATGCTATGCACGAGTACCTCCCTTCTGGAGCTGGCTCTGCGCTTATCATGCCCTGGCTTTTAGAAGAGGAGGCTCGAGGAACAGGCTGTTTTCGTCATTGGGAAGGAAGCCCAGGCCAGAGCGGCCCCTAACGACTTTACACATAGTCCGTTGGATGGTGATGCAAGCCATTGATTTTAGCAAGAGTTTATCAAGAAAAATGTTAGTACAGATATACAGTTCAACACATAGTCCAAGTTCACAAAAACATGCAAAGGTCCAACTTAGAATCAAGGACACACGTTAAAAGGTTTTAAGAGCAGGTCTGCCCGTGCCTAGGGGTAAGCCCTCCAGCAAGTCTATGAGATAAGCTCGGTCTCATCTTCATGCTATAGAAAATGCGGACAATGCTAACACCCACCCTTTCTATGCCACAGAAGGTCTAACAACAGAGGACAGCAAATCCCATTAAAAGAAGAGCTGGATATTGACAACACTCATTTCTGGGATGTGCACGTTACCATGGTGGTGGGAAGAGATATGACAAAACAGTAGGAACTGGCCAAGGTCCATCAGGAATGTCTGAGCAGTAAGGAAAGTTAGTGGCGAGATCTCCAAGGAAGCCTGGCGATGGTGCCTCACGAGAAATGTGTGGCCTTCAAGAAAAATGGAGTGCACTTCCGGGCTGGTGCCCATTCCAATCACGTGCCAGTAGACTGATTTCTTATGACATCCGATCAGACCTGTCAAGTGGGAAGAAGACAGCTGTGATCAAGAAGCAGAGAATCTGAGGAGAGTTCCTGTTGTGGCGCAGCGGAAATGAATCCGACTGGGAACCACAAGGTGGCGGGTTCCATCCCTGGCCTCGCTCAGTGGGTCCAGGAAACGGCCTGGCTGTGAGCTGTGGTGTAGGTCACAGACACGGCTCGGATCCCGAGTTGTGGCTCTAGTGTAGGCTGGCAGCTGTAGCTGCAATTGGACCCCAGCCTTGGAACCTCCATATGCCGCAGATGTGGCCCTAAAAGGCAAAAAAAAAAAAAAAAAAAAAAAAGAAGAAGAAGAAGAAGTAGAGAATTTGAAATGGAAAACACTTTCTTAGACACCATGGACAAATCATTCTTATGGCTTTTCTTTTCTTTCTTTTCTTAGGCCACACCCAAGGCATACGACATTTCCCAGGCCAGGGGTTGAATCAGAGCTAGAGTTGCAGGCCTACACCACAGGCACAGCAGGGCTGGACCCCTGACACACTGAGCGAGGCCAGGGATTGAACCTGCATCCTTAGGGATACTAGTCAGATTTGTTTCCAATGCACCACAATGGGAACTCCCTGGATTTTCTTTTCTTGGCTTGAAATCAAACTTTCCAAGGACACAAGGGTACTGTCTCATTCTGAAATCAGGCATGTTAATTATAGAATTATTGAAAAATTCAGAGAAGAGTTCAGAAAATATCCTTCCTTGTCCTTCCTTACTCTCTTGGGTTTTGAATTTTCCACCTTTCTCTTTCTTGGATTACTCTCTAGTTTTACTGTGGTAAAACCATAAATCCAGTGGCTTCTAAGGGCCACCATTTCTAAAATGTGTTTATTCTTCCCCCAAAGCTGATTTGTCTATGAATTCTAGATTGAAGATAACTTTTCCTTTAGCAATTTTAAGGTATTGCCTTTGTAATGTGACCTATTTCACCCAGGAGAAGCTTAAATATCTTCTCTTTGTTCTTGGGAATTCCACAGTCTTCATTTTGGGTGGGGATCTTTCATTTATTTATCATCTACCTATCTATCTATCCATCTAATCTTTTTAGGACCGCACCCGCAGCGTATGGAAGTTCCTAGGCTAGCACCGGAATTGGACCTGCAGCCTGCAGCCTACGCCACAGCTCACAGCAATGCTGAATCCTTAACTCACTGATCGAAGCCGGGGATCAAACTCGCATCCTCATGGATACTAGTCAGGTTCATAACCCACTGAGCCACAACAGGAACTCCATGTGTGGTGATCTTTTAAAACTTATCCTGGGAATTTTTTTTTTTTTTGGCCTCTCCCACGGAATACAGAATTTCCTGGGCTAGGGATGGAACTTGCACCACAGCAGTGACAGTGTGGGATCCTTAACCATTAGGTCACCAGAGAATTCTGGGAAATTTCCATATGAAGACTCGACTCTTCATTTTAAACACTTTATTCTATCATTTCTAGGAGTTCCTGTGTGGCTCAATGGGTTAAGGATCTGGCATTGTCACTGCTGTGGCTCAGGTTGCTGCGGTAGTGCAGGTTCAACCCCTGGCCCAGGAGCTTTAGAATTCTGCGGGCACGGCCAAAAACAAAAAACTGTTTTAAAAGATGCTCTCAATCTCTTTTGTTTCGCTTTCCGGGAGATTTTCTTTATACTATCTTCTTTCTACTAAGTTCGTATTTTGACAGTCATATTCCTAATTCAGTGAGCGTAGTCTTGTTTCCATTGTTTTTCTCATACAGTCCTATTATTACTTTTTTGTAACTTACTAGAGAGCCTGTTCACTATAAAGGCATCGCCAGGAACAACCAGATGGAAGAGATGCTCAGGGAGACTCCTTTCCGTATCTTTGCACATGCCCTTCGTGTTTCAGGTTTTCCCTAAATGTCTGTCCAGCCTTGGACGCCCATTTGCATTTCAGCAAAAGAAGAGAGAAATCCGTGAGCTCTGTGTCCACGGGCAGTCCTTAATTCTAAACGACTGGAAGAAGCCGCAGCCACTGGCCCCTGGAGGCCAGAATGTTGGGGTGGGAACTGTCTGAGGAGAAGCGGCAGTGAACGCAAGGTGCCGAGGCTCCCAGGGCAGGCTGTGCGTACCTGGCAGAGATCTGTTGACATAGCCATTGACTGTGTGCATTGCAGGCTGGGCCCTGGCAGGTGCGGGATCCATGGCCCGTGTCCAGGAGTCATTTCTTGCTGAGTGCCAACTTTTCCCTGATGAGAGAGGAGGCAAGCCGGGGCCAGGTCAGTGCCTGTCTCTTGGCACCCCCTTTATCCTTCCCTCCCGGCCACCCCGTCAGGCACAGACAGCTCCCGTGAAGCATATGGTCCCACGGCCAGTAAGGAAAAGAGAGAGACAGTTGCCAAAAGGCAGGCCTTTCTCAATGAACCCGATCATCGCTCCCTACATTTAGCCATGACGGTCGGGAGAAAGAAATAAGGACAAATGGCGACTGGGTAAATATGGGCTGGTTTGCACTATGATGATTTCGTCCTATTCATTCGCTGACGTCTTTAAAAGCAAGGTGATGAAAGCGGGCCTAGGCACAGGGCTGCCAGGACCTGGCACTGAGTAATTGCTTCATCCGATGGTACAACGAAAGCCCAGGAACCCAAAGCTTCCCGACCTCCTCCCTAATATAACAGGAGCGAACGCAGCGTTACAAATATCATCTTGGGCAGCTCCTCGAGGCCGCCCCTTTGTGCCGGAAGGGCCCAAAACTTTCGGAAGCGCCAAGCCCCTGGGGAACTCAGCGCATTTATCTGTTCACTCGAGCGTATTCGCTAAGCGCTGCTGCCCCTTAGGCGCTGATGCCGGAGACCAAGACACAGCCTGTGCCTTCAAGGTGCTGAGAGCTGAGCTCGTAGAGACCCGAGGGGGGGGGGGACAATTCCAGTAACAAAGAGGGATGAGAACAGGGCTTTGGGGAGCGCTGTGCGCGAGGGAAAGGAATAGGAGCTTAAAGAGGACGAATACAGACAAAGCTCGAGGGGCTGTGGAAAGACATAAAGAGGCGTCCAACCCAGAGTCAAAGGGGAAGAAGACACTTGGCGTGAAGCCAGGGCCAGGCTTTCCAGGCAGAGGGAACCGCGTGAGCAAAGCGTTCAGCGTGGCGAGGCTGCATCCGCCTCGGTGTCAAGTCCAAGGACCGTAAAGGCTGGAGTTGCGTTTCAGTGCAGCCCCTCCGAGGTGCCAGGGGCACGAACAGACCAGAGCCTGGGCAGGACAGAGAGGGTGGGGTCTCATCTCAGAAGACGGCAGCGCGGGAGGCGACGAGGGGCGAGGAGGTGATGCTGCCGGGGGCGGGGGGAGGGGGGGAGCATCTAACGAAGATGCAGGAGGCGCGGAAGGACTGACTCTCTTAACCCTCACAACCCGCCGGTGAAAACGTGCTTTTTCTTTCCATGTTAAACCTGAGGCCCCTGAGACACCAAGGGCTTAGTAACTTGCCAAAGTTACTCCAAAGAGAGGTTTGCTCAGAGAAACACACAGCAGGAGCGTGGTTGCCGGCGGCGGCGGGAAATGGGAAGATGCTGCTCAGATGGTACAATGCTCGGTTTGAAAATGAATCAGCTCTGGGGATGGAATGAATGCACAGGCGACGTGATAGTCAGGCTGTACTGAACAGTGGAAGTACGCTAAGGGAGTAGGTTTTAGGGGTTCTCACCACACACACCCACAAGGTAACCGTGCGAGGAGATGGATTTGTTAGACTGTGGCCGTCATTTCTCTCTAAAATCAGGTTGTGCACAAATAGGTATAGTTTTTATTACAAAGGTATGTAAAAGATGGAGTTCCCGTCGTGGCTCAGTGGCTAACGAACCCAACTAGGAACCATGAGGACGCGGGTTCGATCCCTGGCCTCACTCAGTGGGTTAAGGATCGAGCGTGGCCCTGAGCTGTGGTGCAGATCACAGAAGTGGCTGGGCTCCCGCGTGGCTGTGGCTCTGGCGTAGGCCGGCGGCTGCAGCTCTGATTGGACCCCTAGCCTGGGAACCTCCATGTGCCACGGGTGCGGACCTAGAAAGACAAAAAGACAAAAAAGAGGGTGTGTAGAAGATAACGGGGGGCATTTTTTTCCTGGAATTCATCACGTGGCCGGGGCTTCATTCCTGGACAGCAATGGCCTGTGCTCTTTCTTCGTAGCATCCCTTCCTCTGGACGGTAACAGCCCTGGTGCTTAGGTACCAGATTAAACGGAGAGATCTCCCTTCTTTCAGGAGACCAAAATTCAGATTGCCGCGCACTAACCTTCATCAAAGACAGCAAAAAGTAGTACAAATTCGTGCAGGTTCTGGGTCCTTTCTCTGGTCAGACTCCCTGAAAAAGACATGAGAGCATTTACCTTCTACTGAAAAGGCCATCCGAGGAACGCGGCCCCATATGCCACTGCAGTGACAACGCCAGATCCTTAACCCACTGAGCCACGAGAGACTCCCTCTACCCTTTCTCATACGCACCTTCTCTACAAACCAGCAGGGCTCCAATGAGGCCCGAATTCAGGTCTTTCACCAGGTCCACGTGAGACAGGTATGAGTAGGTGAGACATGGTGGGTCAGAGGCTGTTGGACCATTTTCTTTCAGGACCTGCCAGACGTAGGTTTGGCTTTTACCAGGAAGGACTTTATCATCTTCCTTCTCCCTTTGGCTGGTGTGATCCTCATATTCAGCGCCTAAGTCAGGAAGGAAGAAGATGGTCCTTTCTTTGTTTTCTCGTTGTCTTTTTAGGGCCGTACCTGCGGCATTTGGAGGGTCCCAGGCCAGGGATCGAATTGGAGCGAAAGCTGCCGGCCTCCACCACAGCCACAGCAACGCGGGATCCGAGCCGTGTCTGCAACCTACACCACAGCTCACGGCACTGCCAGATCCTGAACCCACTGGGCGAGGCCTGGGATCGAACTCACAACCTCATGAATTCTAATCACGTTCATTCACCGCTGCGCCACGACGAGAACCAACTTTATCGTCGCTAGCACACTCTACACAAGAAACGGCCTTTCTGAAACTTAACTTGGATACTGACAAGCGACAGGGACAGATGGGGAGAAGCCTCACATATACGCAGACATGAGCGGCTGAGGGGTTCTCCGAGAACTCCAGATTCGAACCAACGATATCGCGTCCTTATTGCGTCTTTTCCTCTAATTTGAGTCAACTGAATTCAGTAGATGCGCCCTGGGTACCTCGTCCCAGACTCTTTCCTAAGCACTGGTGAGGGTCAGGGAAGGGGAGAGGCACAGCTTTCTGAACCTTTTTAACTGGGTTCGTCTTCTCTGCGGGGGCAGAGACCCTATGAGGGGCAGAGATTTGCGGGCCACCCACATCCTCAGGACGGTTAAGCTGACCTCTGCACCGCCGAGTGCTGAACCCCTTCATTGCATCTAAACACTCGGGACAATTAGCTGCGTCCAGAAGCAACAGCAGGCCGCCGCCTGTGCTTGGCAGCCCCCGGTGGGCATGTTAAAAACCTGAGTGGCAGCCGGGGTGCAGAGTGTGGTTCAGGTGTCTGTGCGGCTGTGGGCTGGTGTCACAGTCTGAATGGTGAGCGCCTTTGGAGAGGGAGGCAGGGGATCGTGGAGGGGTAAAGAAGGAGCCATCTCACCGCGTAACCATCACGTTTAATTTCTTTTCTTTCTTTCTTTCTTTTTTTTTTTTTTTTTGTCTTTTTGCTATTTCTTTGGGGCCGCTCCCACGGCATATGGAGGTTCCCAGGCTAGGGGTCGAATCGGAGCCGCAGCCACCAGCCTACGCCAGAGCCACAGCAACGCAGGATCCGAGCCGCGTCTGCAACCTACACCACAGCTCACGGCCACGCCGGATCGTTAACCCACTGAGCGAGGGCAGGGACCGAACCCGCGACCTCATGGTTCCTAGTCGGATTCGTTAACCACTGCGCCACGACGGGAACTCCACGTTTAATTTCTTAAAATGCAGTAAGTAAAGATGGCAAAATGTGAGGATTTAGCAGAGTGAGGTAATGGGTACTTGTTTGCTTCTTCTATTATTTCCTGTACAGGTTTTTGCTTGAAATATTTCATGAGGAAAATACCCTTTTCCCCAATACTAAGGTTGGTAGGAGGGGGGGGGGGTTGATGACAGGCTAAGAGCACGGGAAAGCTCTACCGTCTTGGGGAGAAGGACAGGGAACGGATTGGTAGAACAACAGCAGTAGGAAGCCGAGGTATTACAAACATCGGGCTCATACAGTCCGTGTGGCTGTGTTATTTTTATTTCTAGTATGACCAATCGCTTGGTTGCCAGTAGGACAGGTGGAGAACAGATTTAACCGGGACAGAGGTTTAGCCAAGCGCACAGAACGGAGATCCAGGAGGCCATGGGTGTGGAAAGCCCAGGGCATCTAAGCTGGGCCTGAGGAAGCGAGGCCGATGGTGAAAAACTGTAGGGCAGGGCAAGGGGGATGCTGGGGACAACGGAGAGTCGTTGGAGGGGAGAGAAAAACAGCTGGAAAAACAGGTGATGCTCGGAAGGTTGAACCTGAGATTTCGGCTTCTGCTCAGGTTGCTAATAACAAGGTCAGTCCTTCCGTGAAGACGAAGGTGATGTGTCGGGACCAAGTGCAGCAGGCCGTTAGGTCTATACCTGAAGCTACTCATGCCTAGTTCCTTGGCAAGGTCTTTGCCTCCATCAGAGTCTTACCTGAGCTTGTACATCAGCCACCTACAAACATTCTAAGCAGGAGCTCCCACTGTGGCTCAGTGGTGATGAACCCGATGAGTATCCATGAGGACACGGGTTCGATCCCTGGCCTCACTGAGTGGGTTAAGGATCCTGCGCTGCTGGGGCTATGGTGAAGGTCGGCAGCTGCAGCTCTGATTCGACCCCTAGCCTGGAAACCTCCATATGTCGCAGGTGTGGGCCTAAAAAAAGCCTAACTAACTAACTAAAATCATCCAAGCAGAATGTGTCTGCTTCCAATGTCCTTGGTCAACCTCTGCCCCCCCCCCCCCCGCCCCGCCCCAAGCATCTGGTGAGTCAGCCTTGCCCCGGGCCTCGCCTCAGCCCCCCCCCCCCGAAGCAGGCCTGCTCAGACACTCTGAACTCCTGTGTGTCCAGTAGGCGTGGGGCCACCCATTCGGAGTCCCATGCCAAGGATTTGTGCCGGTCTCAGTCCTGAAGGCCACAGCTCAAGGACCCTGGGCTTCAGAGGCTACTCCGGGCCCGTCTCGGGTGCCTTCGGCTGGTTTTCTCTTGCGGATCTCTGCTCGGCAGCTTTGGGCCGGCCCCTCTCACGGCGTATTCCCCCACGCTGTCTTCCGTGCCTCCCCCAAAGGGTTGCAGGTCGTGGCCAACATCATCTTAGTTCTACTCAGAGCCTCATTCTATGGACCTGCTTGCAGGCTAGGCTGGCGTTTTAGAACCCCACTCGTCCAGGGAAGAAATCAAAACCATTTCTCCAGTAATGGGTTTCCATTTTCAGCTTATGACCAAACCTGAAATTTCCACCCACCTGCTTTTCACTCCTCTTCTGGGTCCTGTGACGGACACTGCAGGGGAACTAGATATCTTGGCATATACATCATACGCTTTAATTTTTTACCTTTTGGCCACGCCTTTGGCACATGGAAATTCCAAGGCCAGGGATAAAACCCATACCATAGCTGCAGTGTGAGCCACAGCAGTGACAATGCCAGGTCCTTAACCCGCCGAGCCACCAGGGAACTTCTGCTGTTATGCAAATATTTATATCTGTCAAAGGATTTGTACTAAGATTATATAAAGTTCCTCCACAAATCAATAAGAAAAAGATGATAACTCATTTTTTTCATCAGGAAAAAATGTAAGCATCCGATCAGACACTTTACGAAAGGATATCAGAAAGGTCAACAAGGATTATGAAATGATTCTCACCGTCGTCATGGATTTAACTTACATCCGGGGCCCAGGCTGGTCTAAGAAGGCCGGGAGCTTGCAGACCATGACATGTAAGTACACAGGCTCGTGACGGGACCATAGCTCACACGGGGGTTAGGCCGTGGGCTTACTGTGTTGTTTCTGGGCAAAACCACCGCAGACGTATGTGTGAGAGATTAGATAGTCCATTTTCCCAGGATTCCCCAGGGTTAAGGTGCAAGAGAGTCACCAGCTCCCAGCTACAGAAGTGTGGGAAGCCTGGCCTCTGTAAAATACCCCTAGATTCGTTCTAGAAGCTTCCAAGTGGATACGCCTCATGGAAACAGCCTGCCAGACGATAGTCAGTGCTCGGGATGCTTTTCCTCTACAGCACCTGCCCCTCCTGCCTGTCACCTTCCGCCAGTTCAGGTCTTCCCGGCCTCACAAGTGCAACTCAGCAAGTCAGCACTGTGCAACTGCATGTAATTGATTTATTATTCTTTTTTGGCCACAGCAGCGACCCAGTCTGTCGCATCGACATAGACTATGGCGACACGCCCTCCCCTCCGTGGCTGCGTGAGATGGGCCTTGCGTTGAATCCTGACTCCAAGAGTCCCTCGTCGTAAGACCTCATCGCCAGTGGTCCTCCATCCCTGGGGCAGTAGGAGAGCCTCTGACTCACCTTCGGAAGATTTCCAGAAGGAGACGCCGACAGCGTGGAGACTAACGGGATGAGAAGCCATGTTCTTCAGGGTAACGACCACCGTGTCGTAAACCTCAGCCTGGATGGTAGGACCCAGCAGACCTGCAAGGATGAGATGGGCCCCGAACGCCATCACCAAAGGGAGGCGCCCGCCCCTGTGATGACCCATGAAACACAGGAGCTGCTGAGTGAACTCGCAGGCTGCTACAACCTCTCAGCCCCACGACTGTTCTGAGGCTAGATTTCTGGCAATGCACTCAAGGCATTTCCTTCTTAAGCTTATCGTTGAGCTCCTGCTCCTTTCCGGGGACGGTCCCAGGTCCTACAGATGAGCTCGTTGACATTAAACATGTAAATACATAAACGAGAACCAATCAGCTTGTTACAAATGCTGTAAATGAAGATGGTAGAAAATGATGAGGCAGGAGGTAGAGCATAATTTAAATACGGTAAATTCACATGCGGCTGAAGCAAAGTGAATGAGCAAGAGCGCACTAGGATGTCACAGGCCACATGAGTTTGGCTGAATTGCGAAGTTACAAGAAGCAAGCAGATTTGGGACTTGTTTGGGAGGAAGGGTGTAAAAAAATTAATAAAGAGAAGCTTCGATTAAATCGACTTGGGAGAGCAGAAGGGGGCGCTGTCCCACCCTGTGGGGATAGCAGGTGGGACAGGAAGAAGAAAGGCTGCGTTCTTTCCTGGAAGGACCAGACAGTGACAAGCGCTGGCCTCTGTTTCCCAGCACCCTCCCCGCTTCCTTTCCCTGTAAAAGCTGCTCCCTCCCTGGCCCTGCAGGGGCTTCAGGGGGTGGGGGGTGGGGTGGGCTCGCCATGGTTGCAGATCCCACATAAAGCCATCTTTGCTAGAGAAGCATCTGCCCGTCTCATTGCTGCAGGTCAGCGGGGGGGGGGGGGGGGGGGGGGGCGGCGCCCCAGCCATTGTTGCTCTGCTTTCTCACCAACCCCGCAAGCAGAAGGTAGAGGCCTCCCCGGGATCGCGTTTGAAGCTCTCCAGGCTTTATTCAGGATCTATCCTCAAGTTTCAATGTCCTGGTAAAGACCTTGTTCTGTACGGGAGTATTTGCCCGGCACTTTGGTCCAATCGTGACATTTCATTACTTGCACCAAAGCGGGCAGAAAACGTCTGGCTGAAAATGCCAGCCGAGAGGGCCTGCTTCAGTCGCCCCGGGCAGGCCCAGGCTGCAGCCCGTTCCTTTGAAAGGGCTGTCTTCTGCAGCCTGGCTACAAGAAAAGGCCTTCGGCCTGGCTCCTCCAAGACCAAGCGGTTCCCTTGGGGGGGATAGGGAGGGAGCAGGCTAGTCGCCCAGGTGGCTGGAGACGTCCCCATGGGCGAGGGAAAGCGAGGGGGCTCTAGGAGACCCCTGGGAGCGAACCGTCGCTCAAGACAGCATCCGCATGAAGCAGGCGCGCCTGACCACAAAACCATAAAGCAAAGCACAAGATGGGCCTCACTCAGGTCACTAAGGGAAAGATAAAATGAAGCGAGCGTTCAAGTTCAGCGAGATAATGATCCTGAGGTGCAGACCCGCGTTATGCAGAAACCTGAGATGCTTCCACAAATTTCAGCCTCTGCCCGTCGGCGGATCTGAATAAGCGCAGGTCAGTCCTAGTCTGACCTCACAGGGTCAAATACTCTCTTATCGGATGGATATGAAGGCTGCTGTCCCCTCGAAGGACAACGAGCAAGAAGGCGGTCTTCCCCCTTCTTCCACTTTCCTTGGATTATAAAACTCTAGCCCACTTAATTCTCCGGGCAGGGCTTCTTTTTTTTGGCCTGCCCGCTTGCATCTCTCACGAGCGTCCTAGCTTAATAAATGTATTCCTTGCCTATCACTTTGTCTCTCGCTGAATTCCGTCTGTACTGAGACACAAAGAACCCGAGGCTCCGTGAGTCCAGGTGCCAGCTGAGTGACTCTAATTAAAAAGACCATGAGTTCAAGTCCCAGTCTGGGTTCTGGCTGGGTTTGCATCAGAGGTGTTTTCAGTTTCAGGACTGGCTAGGATTGGCTTGTAAGCTGTTTGAATTGATCCATTTGTGCCATGAGCTGTCTGAGCTGACTGAAAACTGTCCTTGAGAGGAAAGCCCTCGAGGAAATGGGTCCCAGTTATGGAGGCATCTTAGGGTGACCCCCTTGCTCTTAGGCACACTTCTAACTAAATGTGCCAACCTGACCAAAAGCAGTTTAGAACGTCACCGGCCAGGATGGAGGACTTTGGAAGTACCCACACTTCATTTCCTTAAAACCAAGCTGGACCACAACAGCACAAACATTTCCAGACCTGAGTGGAATGCTCATGTCGTTTGGTATTTGGAGGCTTCGCAATGTTACCAGGAGTCTCCAATCGTGTCCCGGCAAAACCGAATTTTGAGATTTAGTGCGGCAAACCGAGGACGAAAGACAGATAAAGGGCTCCCGACGCCTCAGGCTCTTCTCCCTAGACGGGGTCGTCGGGGTCGTCGGGGTCGTCGGGTTCCGCTTCCAGAACCACTTCCTCCGCCCCCTCGACACCCTCAGCCCCCCTCCCTCTCTCACACGACCTCCCCTTTCCTCTGCCACTCTCTCCACTGCCTTTTCCCCCGAACTCGTCACCACCTGTCCCTTGAATATCAAGCCTCTTCATCTCTAACAGTCCTGGACTGAAGCTCAACTGCGAGCCACAGTCAGATGCTTCTGGACAACTGAAGGTCTTCACCGATCTGCTGAGCAATTTCATACGGTCACTCGATCGGAACCTGGTGTCTCTGACTTTGAACAGCTCGTTCACATGCTCGCTGCTGAAGGTCCGCCCGGCATGGGGTATCGTTTAGGAAAACATCTAGAGTTTGGCCCTAAGAGAGAAATTCGGACTTCAGTTTTGACAGGAAGCATCCAGCCTGTGAAAACCTCCCTTAGCGGGCGCTAAGGTCAGGGTTTGGGGAAACTCGGGGCAGCAGGAAGTCCATCCGGAGGTACATGTAGCCCTTGTTTGGATCTCAGATGTCCTAGATATGGAAGGGGCTTGGGCACACTGCCACCTTCCTTTGGCGCCTTATGTCCCTTTAAGGCTAAAAGCTTCAGCAGGTGGATGCTCTCTTCCTGTGCAGCTCCAGCAGTTGGCCTCAGGAAAGGAAAGACAAGATTGGAAATGCAACCGCTGCTGGCTGGATAAACAGAGAAAGCCAAAAAACAGCCCGGTCTTCCCGAGGCTCCCAAACGCCCTCTCTTCACCGCTGTACACACAGGAAACCACCGCCCGGGTTGCTGAGGAAGTGAGTGTCTCCACGAATGAATATCGGGAGGGAAACAGCCATACGGCTCGGGGAAGGCGGGCTGTACGACTCCCAGGCGTCTGAAACCACCTTGTGGCCCATTTGAAGGCTGGCAAATGGATTTCATAAAACCTCTTCCATCGGATGGGTAGAAACATGTTCTCGTCATGGTCTGCAGGCTTGCACACTGGACTGCAGCTGTCTTTTGTAGCTCCTCTCGAATGTCACTGGGGAACCCATTCTACTGGCCAGGTGCTCTGCCAAGTCCCGGCTGTTTGGCCAGTTTTCGCACACTTCACACCTCTCTCCACCACCTGCTTTAGTCGAACACGTGGATGGCGTTATTCAGAGTCAACTGGAGGAGTTCCTTTATGGCTCGGGGAGTTAAGGCCCCGGCATCGTCACTGCAGGGGCTCAGGTCGCTGCCGTGGTGCGGGTTCTATCCCTGGTCCGGGAACTTCCACGTCCGTGGGTGCAGCAACAACAACCACCACCAAAGATTCAACTGGAAAAATGTGCAGAGGCATTAGGCCAAAAGAATTGCTGTTTGTTCTTCTGAATCTCAGACCCAGCCCTTTTGGAACTCAAAAACTCTCACCCTTTGAGAGTGACAGGAAGCCCAATGCACTTGGCTTCTGCTTCTTTTAACCCACAATTGACAAAAGGGGCAACGTCCCAATATTGCAGAGACCAAACGGCTTCTATTAAAACAACCATGTTTTGGTAGAGCGGTTTTTGCACAATGTGCTTTCAGGAGACACTTGAGGCATCGCACCCTGCAGAGCGGACATGTCGTCTGTTGGAAAGGCAGCTCCGAGGCACCCTCCCTAACCTCACCGGAGGGGCCCCATCGGGTGCTGCGAACCAACCCTTATGCTGCCAAACTCCAAGGGCTAGACTTGGACGTTCAGGTCACACACCTGCACATCGCTTGGTGACCTGAAAGCAAGGCAGGAGACAGGTGGGCTCCAGGACAGACACTTACAAGCAGCCACCTGTCTGTACTTGAGGCGAGAAATAACACCCGCGCAAGGCACGCACGGGTACTCGTCCTCTGTGAACCTGTGAAACGGTGGTAATGACACGATCAAAAGAGGGGCCGAGCCCTGCTCGGGCAGAAGAACAAAGAGGCCACCTCCTGCCCCCCGCTCAGGGCCACAGAGACCCCTCCGGGTCCGAAAGGGAGGGGGCGCCAGGCCCTAAGAGGTCCAGATAAGCTTCCCGCCACGCCTTGCTTTAGAATCCGCCTTGGCCAAAAGAAGCGCAGGCAGACGGGGGAGGGCCCCGGGCTGGTCAGGTGCCAAAGACGAGGCAAGACAACTGGCCAAAGGAAAACAAAGGCCCAGAAGGCCTGCCCCGTGCAAGTGGCTTAAAGCACCGCTCAGGCCGCGCCTTTGGGTCTGTGTTCCTGCTTTGCTTCTGCCTTAGACAAACAGACCCTTCTCCGGGTGCTCTCCCACAGGCTGTGCT
Organism: Phacochoerus africanus; assembly: GCF_016906955.1. Classification (NCBI taxonomy): domain Eukaryota; kingdom Metazoa; phylum Chordata; class Mammalia; order Artiodactyla; family Suidae; genus Phacochoerus; species Phacochoerus africanus. Next base: position 129,471,702 of record NC_062560.1, read on the forward strand.
GTGTCTCTAACAAGAAACTTTACCTGTTTGTCCAGCCTTTGCCTCCTTGAAACGTTCTTGCTTTCAACAGGCGGCCAGAATCAGGGCAAGTCTGCTTCTAGCCTCCAGCTCGCCTAGGGGCCAGGATTCCTGGTTTTCACCCGGGCTGCCCAGGTTCCATTCCTGAGCAGAGAATTAAGATCTCGCTCCAAGCCATCACTCACTGCTGTCTCTCCGAGATCGAACGTAAAGATTTCCCAGAATTGCAGCAGACGACATCTGATGAGACTGTTTTCCCCAGGTATCCAAGCCAGGGCTGTTGGAAGTTTGTTGCCAAACCTTTGGTGATGACACAGGGCTTCGGACGTTCCCCATTGTCTGTGATCTTGATGACATATGGTGTTGAAATCAAAACTGCCTGAGAGTTCTCCCTCCCACCCCTCCCTGTCACTCGCCTGTGACCGCCCTAGGTCTCCAGTCTGTGTACTTGCCCTCCAACGTGAGACGGTACACCCAGGAAAGGTCCCTCCTGAAACAAAAAGCTGCTGAAAATAGAAAACCTGACGCTTGATCTTTCAGAGAAAGATCTTGATCAAAAGGAGAAAATGTAAAAATAAATAAATCAACAGGACCGTCAATTAACTCCAGCTGAGAGACTAGAAGAGGGAACTCTGGCACCCCGAGACAACAGTGGAGCCCAACAGGAAGAGGGCGCCCCACCTTCCCCCCAAGGACACAGCCAAGGACAAGCTCTTTGTTCACTAGCACCCTCCCCGCTTCCTCTCCCCTCACTGCGTTCGGACTTGTTCTCATCTGGCCAACCACAGAGACACGCCATGCAGATCCAAAACTGCAACTCCCTGCTGGTCCTGATAAGCCCACCTTTTCTGAGAACCATCTGGTGGTCTATTTATTTCAGATCAATAAGTCGATAAGACTTGTTGGTGAGTTGCATATTAGAGAGAGAGAGAGAGAGAGAGAGAGAGAGAGAGAGAGAAGTCAGCAATGGCTCCTGTGAGTTTGGTTTGAGCAAGTGGGTGGTAGTCAGGTCATGGCACAGAAAATTAAGAGGAACTCGAGACTTCCGACTTATGGGCATACTCAGTATAAGCTGCCTGCACGTGGTTTACTGAGTGGGCTGGGTTCAATGGGATGAACATATGAAACAGGTTTATTTTTTGTAGTTTTTCATCGTATAGGGAATTTCCCTTTCTTGTATTTTGAACAATTTCAAGTTTCTTCCAGTAACGTTCACACATTAACTGCCATTTTTAGGCAGCAATAAGTCCGGCCAGTGCGGTCTAACACCCGGTTTTGATGTGCCCTTCCTTCTCCAGCTCAGTCCTGATCCTCGCAGCTCTGCATTTCCAGAAGGTAGTTTGCAGCTTCACTGCTTTCTCTGCTTCCTCTCCTAATTCACTGCCTCTGCAGCTGCCTCAGGTTGGAGCTGGTGGGACAAGAGGCGTGGGGACAAGATCTTTCTTGATCTTTCCATGGCCATGCGCCTTTGGCCCCCCTGGATGTGGCACATGCCGAAATCTGGATCTTTCTTTCTTAGAGAACCCACATGAGTTCCTTAGTGACTCTCCCTCTCAGTATGGGGACATCCTCCTGGCATGGGCATACCTCTCCAACTGTCACTTTATCTCTCCTCTCAGATTCTGCTTCTGAAAATACAATGACATAGGTCTTTTCTCTCAGGCAGGGTCTTGAGGCAAGTGTTGTCCTGTGACCGCCCTGGCCGCACGCCTGACAGGGGCAGTGCAGTGAGCTTCTGAAACAGCTCCCCTCCTTAGGATGCCATCAGGCGATGCACCAGGACACTGACCTTGAAAGCCGCTCCCGGTAAAAATCAGGCACTAGTCAGTATCTCCTGCGCTCCTGAAGTCTCCGCGGCTACAGCTTGACACCCCAAGTGCTTTCAAAAGAAACCCTCACATCTAAACGATACAAGCGGAGCTTAGGCACTCATGAAAGTTTGGTTTACATTACCCATCCATGGTGGCCTGGGCTTGGCAACGCTGAAAAGTTGATCCGTGAACTCTACGAACACAGTCTTTTTGTACAGGACTGACGGGCCCAACGGAAGAGCTCCTGGCTCTGTAGCAGGAAATCTGAAGAGAAGGAAAAGTCATTCATTTGCTCTCAGACAGGTCCGCTCGCGGACACGCCGTCCCCGAGGGCGCGGACGTGCTCAGCGCAGCACCGCCTTCCACGGCCGGAGGCCAACGGCGCGCCCGCCCGGGGCTTCGCCGCCAAGGGAGCTGGGGCGGGGGGCCCGGTCCTCCGCAGCCTGGAGATGCGACGCCGCCGGGCGGGCGGCCGGGCGGGCGGCGCCCGAGCTGCGCCCCCGGCGCCCCGGGGAGGCGGGGGCCCAGACCCGTGCGTCCATCCGAGCCGCTGCGGCCCGAGAGCGAGCCGCGGGGACCCAGGCCGAGGCCGCGGGCAGACGCGCCCGCGGAAGGAGGTCTGCGAGCCCCGGCCGGCGTCGAGGGCCAGGCCGAGAGCCGCAGCCGAGGCGGCCCGCAGGGGGCCGGGGCCTCGCCCGCCAGCACGGGGCGGTCGGGCCGGGGGGGGGGGGGGCCCGGAGAGCGCGGCACCGGTCCCCGCGCAGCCCAGGCTGCGGGCGGTAGAGGGACACACGCGCCGCGAACCCGGGCCGGCCTGGGGAGAGCTCCCCACTGCGCCCGGCGGCGGGGCGCTGCGGCCCGGGGCGGCCCGGCGCCCGAGCGAGCACGTGCGGGAGCGGCCCTGCCTGCGAGGCCAGGCCCGGCCACGGGCCTCTCGGGACCGGCTGAGGCCCAGCGGCCAGCGGGCCGATCGGGAGGCTCTCCCAGGAAAAGGGCTCCATGCACCGACCACAGGCCACAAGTAGGCTGCAGGAGCAGATGGTCAGAGGCCCCTCTCGTCCACTCTTGCTGCCCTGCCCCCTGGACCTCAAGTCACCCCACAGCCACGTGGGGGACCCCGATGGCCAGCTGCTCAGGGAGAAAAAAGCCTGAGCCTTATTGACAGATGGGTCAGGTTGAGGTTGATACACACCCTCCCGTGGTGGGTTTAATGCTGAAGGCAAATCCCCCAGTGGGCCAAATGTTGGTTGTTCACTTTGTTTGTTTGTCTTTTTGCCATTTCTTGGGCCACTCCTGTGGCATATGGAGGTTTCCAGGCTAGGGGTCGAATCAGAGCTACAGCTGCCGGCCTACACCACAGTCACAGCCACGTGGGATCCGAGCCACGTCTGTGACCTACACCCCAGCTCACGGCAACGCCGGATCCTTCACCCACTGAGCAAGGGCAGGGATCGAACCTCCAACCTCATGGTTCCTGGTCTGATTTGTTAACCACTGAGCCACGAGGGGAACTCCTGGTTGTTCACTTTGAGTAGAAGGAGAAATGGCCCAAGTTTCAAATATATACAGACTAATGGACAGCAGAAAATGGCTTGGCTGGGGCCTAGAGGGAAAACGGCTGGAAGACGTCTGGGGCAAAGGAATACTAGTGAGTGGTTATAATAAAAAGATCTTTCTGCCATATGTTCATGTCATCCAGAGAGGATCTACTGTGGAAAATGTTCGAAACAGTAGCATAGACAAAGTGAACGACAATTGACATTAGCCAGCCTCACATGGCGCTGGTGAGATGTGGGTTAGTGGCCATGGTGGCATGGACCCCATAGCGAGGGTTCGCAGGGATTGTATCAGTTTTTTTGGGTTTTTTTGTTTTTTTTTTTGCCATTTCTTGGCCCGCTCCCACGGCACATGGAGGTTCCCTGGTTAGGGGTCCAATCGGAGCTGTACCCACCAGCCTACGCCAGGGCCACAGCAACGCGGGATCCAAGCCGCCTCTGTGACTTACACCACAGCTCACGGCAACGCTGGATCCTTAACCCACTGAGCGAGGCAAGGGATCGAACCCGCAACTTCATGATTCCTAGTCGGATTCGTCAACCACTGAGCCACAACGGGAACTCCCTACATCAGCTTTAACTAGTGTTGTCCACCTGCCCCCCCCCCCCATCCAAACAGCCAACAACAGAAACCAGTTCTGAGGAGTTCCCATGGTGGCTCAGTGGTTAACGAACCCGACTAGGAACCATGAGGTTGCGGGTTTGGTCCCTGGCCTTGCTCAGTGGGTTAACGATCTGGCGTTGCCGGGAGCTGGGGTGTAGGTCACAGACGAGGCTCGGATCCTGCGCTGCTGTGGCTCTGGCGTAGGCCGGCGGCTACAGCTCCGATTAGAGCCCCAGCCTGGGAACCTCCAAATGCCACAGGTGTGGCCCTAAAAAGACAAAAGACACTAAAAAAAAAAAAAAAGAAAAAAGAAAGAAAGAAAAAGAAACCAGTGCTGAGCTCCCAGTTTGGCACCATCCATTATGGAGACCAGCCAGCTATTTGGAGGCAATTGACTGCCTACGATCCCTTCTGTCCCAGAAAGGACAGCACTTCGTTCTGATAGGAAGACACGTGTACAGAGGGTCTGATTCACTGATGTATGAGCCCCTGTAACGTCACATCAGACCAGGACTGGACAGCAGAGGAGGCTTTGGAGCGAGCCCATGACCATGGCATCCATTGGCCTTATCACATGCCACTCCATCCAGAAGCTGCCAGACAGAGTGCAGTGGAACAACCTCTTAAGGGCCCAGCTAAAGCTCAGCTTGGAGGTAGGGCTCCATGAGGGTAAAGGGCCAACCTCCACAGTGCTGTGTATGCATCGATTCAAGGATGGTTCTGTGTCCCCAATAAGAACAACACGTTTTGGGTTTAGGACCAGAGAATGGCAGCAACAGAACCTCTGTTCTGCGTATTCCACTTGGAGAGTCGGTGTCCCCCCTGTAGCTCTGAGTTCGGCGGTCTAGAAGGTCCTCGCAGCAGAAACGCAAGAGTGTCACTGAATGAGAGGCTAGGGGTGCCCCCCGGACGCCCCGGGCTACTGCACCAAAGGGGCAGCTTGCCGGCAGCGGAGGTCCCGGGCATAAACCCGAGGAGGAGGGGGCGCTGTCCTACGCGAGAGGGCCAAGAACGGGTCACACCTGAGCCACGGCCCCTGGGACCCGAGAAGGTGACCCCGATACAGGGGAGGACGCGGAGGCTGGGTGAGTGGGGCTGGGACGGAGGCGGGGGTGGGGGGTGCCGAAAAGCCCTCGACCCCCCCGCCCCCGGCAAGTGCTGCTGGAGGACAGCCCTCCGTCAGGTCCCCGGCGCCGCCTGGCCCCTCCTTCCCAAAGCCGCCCCCTGGCCCTTCCCAGGGAGGCCACGCCCGTTCCCAGCGCAGACCACACCCCCTTCCTGGAGCAGATCCCGCCCCCTTCCCAGGAGACCCGCGCCCCTCCACAGTCAGCAACTAGCCCCTGCTTTGTTTCCTTCCCCCTCCCACTTCATCTCCTTGTTTCTGCTGAGTCCACCTGCTCAGTTTCTCTAACGTTTCCATTGTTTCTTTCTTTCTTTCTTTTTTTAATAAAGATTTATTGTGTTAAGGCACTGACACCTTTTTTTTTCCTATTTTGGCTGAACCCGCAAGCACACGTGAGTTCCCAGGCCAGGGACTGAACCCAAGCTGCAGCAATGACAATCAGGGATCCTTAACCCACTGAGCCACAAGGGAACTTGTCCACTGGTTTCTCTCTTTTTTTTTTTTGTCTTTTTGCCTTTTCTGGGGCGGCTTCCACGGCATATGGAGGTTCCCAGGCTAGGGGTTGAATCGGAGCTGTAGCTGCCGGCCTACGCCAGAGCCACAGCAATGTGGGATCTGAGCTGCATCTGTGACCTACACCACAGCTCACGTCAACACCGGATCCTTAACCCACTGAGCAAGGCCAGGGATCGAACCCATAGCCTCATGGTTCCTAGTCGGATTTGTTAACCACTGAGCTAGGACGGGAATTCCTCCCCTGGTTTCTAAGACTCAAACCCATGTCCAGAGATAGGTGTTGTGACATATACACTAGCACAGTGCTTTCACTTTTTGACTTAAGTGAAAATATAAGATACATGAAAATTGTTTACTAGCTCGAGAGCTCGGAAGAGCAGAGAATGAATAGGACGTGAGCACCCGGAAAGACTTTTTTCTCCCGCTGAGGAAACAGTGAAAACCCAAAGCTAGATAAAAGAACAAGATTGTGAGCCAGAGTAGCAGAAAGCCCAGGCCCTCGTCAAGTGGGACGTGATTCATGTCTCAGTTTCAGGGTACTCTGTGCAGTAAGTGACAAAATGTTCCTAGGTTCCTAGGTTTTACTCCTTCCTAATTTATGTGGGGGTTTTGTTTGTGTAATTCCCTGGGGATTTGATGGATTAAATCTTGCCAAATATATTTGGCAACAAAGTCCTTGACCTGAACTGTTCGTTCACATTTTATCTAAAACCAATGGGGAAACCTATTATACTCCCTGACCCTTGCTTAGAAGTTGAGCAGCTGCAGGAATAGATAATATAAAACTGAATTTTCCCAGATGTTTATTTCAAACCTTGGCAGGGGTTGTCAGGATGTGTCCAGAGTCAGCTTATCCTGTTAATCACTATCAAAATAATCTAGACTATAAAATGGTATCATCAAAATAAAAATGCTATCAACCTTTTCCTGGTAAGTACATGTGACCGACTATGAAACAGCAGAAAGCAAAATAACAAATAAATCATTTTCTCCATTCAATTCAACTTTACACTCAGACGACTGTTCCCTATGTACATCAGCCTGCATGCTGGGCGAACGCCGTAACACAAAGAAAGCACGCAATGGAGTCAGCACAACTATCTCAACATTAATTTTCAATAAGGGCCATGTTAATGGTTAAAGGGCCAATTGTTCATTTATTTTTTAAGTGATCTAATTAGCTAATGGTTCATTTAGCTACCAGGCCACTGGCCACCTTTAGGATCAAAGAATTCGACGTAAGAGCAAAACCTGGAAAACCCTTAGAAGAAAATACAGATGTAAATCTCTGTGACTTTGGATTTGCCAATGGCTTTTGAGGTATGACAGCAAAAGCACAAGAAACTAGCAGAAAAAAATAGATAAATTGGAGTTCATCAAAATGAAAACTTCTTCTGGGGGAAACTACTGAAAACAGGTACATCTGAAAATGTACTTCTATTCAGAATACAAAAAGAATTCTCAAAACTCAACAATAACAACATAACCCAATTTTCAAAAGGGCCAAAGAGGGCGTTCCCTTGTGGCACAGTGAATTCATGAGGTCATTGCTGTGGCGCAGGTTTGATCCCTGCCTGGCCTGGGAATTTCTGCATATGCAGTGGGTGAAGCACCCCCCCCCAATTAAATAAATAAATAAAACAAAAATGGACCACAGATTTGAATAAACATGTCATTAAAGAAGACACAGGAATGACCAATTACACAGGGAAGGATGCTCAGCATGTTTAGCTGTCCAGTATGTGCTGCACATGGCACTTTCATGCACTGTTGGCGAGAGCATAAAATGGTACAATACGTGCTATAAGATTAAACATGCGTTTCCACATGGCCCAGCAATTTCACTTCTAGATATTTAGCTAGGATAAGTGGAAACAGATGGCCGCACAATAACTTTTCCAGGACTGTTCGTGGAAGGCTTATTTATATTAGCCCCTAGAAACGATCCAAAGGTCCCCGTGGCGGTGAAAAGACAATGGTCATTACACAGTGTGATATATGCCCATAGCGGAGCAGTAATCAGCAATAAAAAGGACAGAACAACTTTATGCAACAACCTGGGTGAATTTCCAAATCATGATGCTGAAGATAAAAAGCCAGATACTGAGGAGTTCCCCTGTGGCACAGTGGGTTGAGGATCTGGCATTGGCACTGCAGTTTGATCCCTGGCCCAGGAACTGCCACATTCCACCAGTATGGCCAAAAGGGAAAAAAAAAAAAAAAGGAAAGCCAGAAACTGAATGAATCCACTGATATGAAAACCTTGAAAAGTCAAAAGCAAATCTGTAATTCCAGAAAGAATCTTGCTGCCTGGTGCCAGGTCAGGGTAGAGAGACCCAGTGAAAAGCTGAAAGAGCGTTGATGTACAGGTCCCGCATGTTGATTCGGGTGGTGTTATGTAACTTGTATGCATTTGTCCAACTGTACATTTAAAATCTGTGGGTTTCTGGAGATCCCATCATGGCTCAGTGGTTAATGAATCTGACTAGGAACCATGAGGTTGCGGGTTCGATCCCTGGCCTTGCTCCGTGGGCTAAGGATCCGGCGTTGCCCTGAGCTGTGGTGTAGGTCGCAGACGCGGCTCAGATCTGGCATTGCTGTGGCTGGGGTGTAGGCCGGCGGCTACAGCTCCGATTGGACCCCGGGCCTGGGGACCTCCACAGGCTGCAGAAGCAGATGGAATTAAGGTTGCTAATCCGCTGATCTTGAGATGGGGAGCGCCTCCTGAAATATCTGAGTGGGTCGAATGTGATCATGAAGGTTCCTCAAGGTGGAAGAGGGAGGCAGAACAGAAGGGAAAGGAGCCGTGGGAGTGGGAGTCAAACAGACCCGAAGCATGAAAGGGGCTTGAAAATGGAGGGTGGAAACGGAAAGAAGGAACGAAACTGCAAAGGAGCCTGGAAGTGGACTACCCCTCCACGCCCAGCCCCGGCCCGGAGCCTCCAGCAGGGAGCCCTGCCAGCACCTTGATTCGGGCCTCGTATGATCCTGAGCAGAGCACCTAGTCGAAGGCACTGGATTTCTGACCCACGAAAACTGTGAACTATTAGGTAAGTGTTGTTGCAAGCTAAGTTGGAGGTAATTTGTTACACAGCAATAGGACACAAATAGGATAGTCAACGTTGATCCAAGCATCAAAAATATAAGTTGAAAAGCAAATAACAAGTGAGATTAAAAAGATTAGGCTTTTTTTTTTTTTTTTTTTAAGGCCACATCCACGGCATATGGAGGTTCCCAGGCTAGGAGTCAAATCAGAGCTACAGCTGCTGGCCTACACCACAGCCACAGCAACGTGGGATCTGAGCCACATCTGTGACCTACACCACAGCTCACGACAATGCTGATCCCTGGCTGAACGAGGCCAGGGATCAAACCTTCACCCTCATGGATACTTGTCAGGTTCTTAACCTGCTAAGCCACAATGGGAACTCCAAAATCAGGCTTCTAAATGAAATTGAAGAGGATATTACAAATTGTACTGAAAACGATGAAAAGAAAACTCTTCATAACATAACCCTTGGGATATGGAAAAGTTGTTCTCAGGGACAAATGTACAGCTTTAAATCCTTTCATATTAAAAGCAAAGGACAAAAGACAAAGAAAAGAATATATTGCTTTCCCCAGATATTAGAAAAATAAAGCAGGACAAGCCAAGAGAAACTAAGAAGAGATCATTGATAAAGATTAAATCTGAAAATAAGTATAAAAAACCACTTGGAAGAACAAAAAAGCCAAAAGCTTATTATTTGAAAAGACCACCAACAGCCAAATAGACAAATGCCTGGTAAACTTGTTCATGGATACAAGATACATAGCAAAGATTTAGGAATTTAAGAATGAGAAAGCAGAATGGCCATCATTAAGAAGTCAGCAAATAACAAATGCTGGAGAGGGAGTGGAGAAAAGGGAACCCTCCTACACTGCTGGTGGGAATGTAAATTGGTACAACCACTGTGGAGCATAGTATGGAGGTATATCAGAAAACTAAATATAGAACTACCATATGACCCATCAGTCCCACTCTTGGGCATATATCCAGACAAAACTTTCCTAGAAAAGGACACATGTACCTGTATGTTCACTGCAGCACTATTCACAATAGCCAAGACAGGGAAACAACCCAAATGTCCACCAACAGATGAATGGATTAAGAAGATGTGGTATATATACACAATGGAATACTACTCAGCCATCAAAGAGAACAAAATAATACCATTTGCAGCAACATGGATGGAACTAGAGACTCTCATACGAAGTGAAGGAAGTTAGAAAGAGAAAGACAAATACCATCTGATATCACTTATATTTGCAATATAAAATACGGCACAAATGAAACTTTCCAAAGAAAAGAAACTCATGGACTTGGAGAACAGGCTTGTGGTGGCCAAGGGGGAGTGGGAGGAAGTGGGAGGGAGTGGGATGGACTGGGAGTTTGGGGTTAGTAGATGCAAACTATTGCATTTGCAGTGGATAAGCAATGAGGTCCCACTGTACAGCACCGGGAACTATATCCAGTCACTTGTGATGGAGCATGACGGAGGATAATGTGAGAAAAGGAAGGTGTGTATACATAGATATAGATAACTGGGTCACTTTGCCGTGCAGCAGACATTGGCAGAATATTGTAAATCAACTATAATAAATTTTTCAAAAAGAAAAAATAAATAAAAAGTTAAAAACAAAAAAGAGCATGAGAAAGGACACATAATTAGAGATAATGTGGAGTAAAAGAATCATGACAGAGCACTATATGAAACACAGTGGCTACAAAATTGAAAAAATAAAGGAAATGATTTCCTGGAAAGGTATAAAATTATTAAAGCTGACTCCAAAAATAAGTTGAAATCTGACTTGACCAATTAACATAAAAGAGACTGCATATGTCACTTGGACCAAATGGCTTCATAGGTGAGTCTTGTCTAACTTTAAAACAATAGATGGTCTTGGCGTTCCCATCGTGGCTCAGTGGTCAACGAACCCGACCAGCATCCATGAGGACATGGGTTAGACAGATCCCTGGCCTCGATCAGTGGGTGAAGGATCCGGCGTTGCCCTGAGCTGCGGTGTCAGTTGAAGCCGCAGCTTGGATCCCGCGTTGCTGTGGCTGTGGTGCGGGTCGGCGGCTACAGCTCCAATTGGACCCCTAGCCTGGGAACCTCCATATGCCTCAGTTGTGGCCCTAAAGAGACAAAAAGACAAAAAAAGAAGACAAGAAAAAATAAAACAATAGATAATCTAATGTTATTTGCACTATTCTAGGCACTAGGAAAAGACAGAGCACTCACTAATTCATTTGATAAAGCCAATAAAACCTTAATACCAACATTTAATAACAATAGTGAAAAAATAAAGGCATATATCCAGAAAAATGAAAACCCTAATTTGAAAAGATACATGCACTTCGGTGTTCATAGGAGCACTCTTTGCAACAGTCAAGACACGGAAACAACCTAAATGTCCATCGACGGACGACTGGATTCAGAAGATGTGGTACATATATACCACGGAATACTGCTCAGCCATAAAACAGAACGAAATAATGCCATTTGCAGCAAGGGACCTCGAGAATATTATACTTAGTGAAATAAGTCAGAGAAAGACAAATACTGTATGATAGCACTTCTATGCGGAATCTTAAAAATGGATACAAATGAACTTAGTCACAAAACAGAAACAGACTCACAGACACAGCAAACAAACTTACCAAAGGGCAGGGGAGGGACAAATCAGGGATTAACAGCTACAAACTACTCTACATAAATAGATAAGCAACAAGGCTACACAGTATAGCACCAGGAGTTAGAGCCATTATCTTGTAATAATCTTTAATGGAATATAATATGCAAAATACTGAAACTCTATGCCTTACGCTTGAAACCAACACAATATTGCAAATCAAATATACTTCGATTAAAAATAAAGCTATAGATCAATCCCCATAATAAAGGCACACAGTATATAAAGAAACATTAGCACATAAACACCGGCAATAATCAATGTGTATGGACGCGAGGCTGTACTCCAAGAATGAAAGGCGGTTCGACGTCAGGAAGTCTACTGACAATTGATTTGTCCTCCACACATGAAGTAAGAAAACTCCTCGCCTGCCAGATTGCTGCGAAGCCATTTCCAATGCAATTGTTTCGGCAAGTGGGAGTAGAAGGAACAAAGACCGCTTATCGGAAAGGAAGAGCAGGAGTCAAGGATCCAGCAGTGTCACTATTACGGCACAGGTTTGACCCCTGGCCTCGGATGCGGCAAAACGAGCACACAAACAAACAAAAAACACCAAACAACCACATTCACACACACAAACACACAACCCAGCAAATGTTATTCTAAAAAGCAAACTATTACACGACTCTTTCAAGTAAAATAAGAAAAGAAATAATTGGTTATAAACATTGGGAAAGAGCTAGAATGTGTCTCATTTTGCTCATTTTGAATATGATTCAGTACTCATACCGACTCTTGTGTAAAATGATTACAGTTTACATGCGATTTTGGCAAGGTAGCTAAATTCAAGATGAATAAACACAAACCAATAGCTTTTCTCAGTTCTGGTACTTAAAATCGAGAACATCGGAGAAAACATCTGATTAACAATAGCAACACATCTATAAAATGCATAGGGCTAAATGTCAGAATAAAGAAGTTACATTTATTATAGTAATACAATTAATGTATAAATTTAATGATATTCCAATTAGAATTGCAACAGGGCTTGGCTCTTTTTTTTTTTTTTTCTTTTTTTAACTCTTTTCTTTTTATGTCCACACCTGCAGCATATGGAAGTTCCCAGGCTAGGGGCCAGATTGGAGCTGCAGCTGCCGGCCTACACCACAGCCACAGCAACACCAGATCCAAGCTGCATCTATGACCTACAGTGCCACTTGTGGCAAGGCCGGATACTTAACCTGCTGAGCAAGACCAGGCACCGAACATGTATCCTCACAGACACTATGTCGGCTTCTTAAGCTACTGAACCACAATGGGAATTCTGGGTTTGGCTTTTTTTAATCAGAAAAACATTTTAACATTTTTACATGGGAGAATAAAATGCCTAAGAAATGGTAAGAAAGGGGAGTTCCTGTCATGGCTCAGTGGTTAACAAATCCGACTAGGAACCATGAGGTTGCAGGTTTGATCCCTGGCCTCACTCGATGGGTTATGGATCTGGCATTGCCTCGAGCTGTGGTGTAGGTTGCAGCCGTGCCTTGGATCCCATGTTGCTGTGGCTGCGGTGTGGACCCCTAGCCTGGGAACCTCCATATGCCTCGGGTGCAGCCCTAGAAAAGACCAAAAAAAAAAAAAAAAGAAAAAGAAAAAAATGGTGAGAAAGGTACAGGAAAGAGCAGTGAGGATTGAGATTTCACTTAGCAGACCTCAGAAGATACTATAGAGCCAGGTAATCAAATCAACAAATGAACCAAGAAGGAAATTAGGAAGAAGAAGTGAATTGATGAAAGCCAAAGCAGAAACGACAACCAAAGATGGTTCCTGACAAAACCAATAACATTGAGAAACTGCTTGGACATAAATTTTTAAGAGAAGTAAAGAGACACACATTCTTACACACAGTATAAGAATGGAGATGTGACTGCAGACGGGACAATTTCACCACATCACAAGGCTGAAGGAGGTTTGAGCTGTCTCTTATGCTCCTTGCCTCCTCTCTACCCTCTAGCTTCCAGAGTGACAGCACGTGACAAAGAGAAGCAATGGACAAAACAGAAAAAAAAAATCGGTAAGTAGATGAGATCTATGGAAAGGACTGGCATGTGTGCCTTACCTGGAAGTGCTCTTTTCGGGGGGGCTTAAGTGGCCTCACAGCCATCCTAACCTGATGTCTGCACCTTCCTCCAGCCAGAGTCTCACCCCCACAGTCCTGATCAGACCCTCTAGACACACCTTTCTTTACCTGGTGTCCACGTGCAGCTCACGGAGGAGTTCACTTTGCCGGTAGTCCCAGGACAGTTCCACTGCGCCCAGGTAGTATCTCCTGACGGCACTAAAGCTGAGTGGCAAGAGACACAGAAAGACACAGGTGGAGAGCTCTAGCTGCATGGCTCTTACTGATCAAAAATGTCCAGCTGGAGAAATGAAAGGTGAATTCTTCTCTAAGCTATTTTTGACTCCCTGGAGAAAAGGCAAACTTTTCCTGATTTCGTGAAAAGCCCCAAGTTTTTCACAAAGGATTTTGGGGAACTTTCCTGGCTGCATGTGACAGCAGCATTAGCACGAAGCAGTAGCAGAGAGGATGGCTTCCTCTGGGGCGGTGAGAAGCGGCCACAGGAAGAACCGAGTAGGAAAAGGGAGGCTGAGCTAAAGCTTAACCCGTTCACCTCTGCAGAATGCTGCTGTGCCCAAAGCCTTTAACGAAAGGAAGGACGTGGGCCTCCAACCCGTATCCATGTGCCCAGCACGCTCCAGCTCGTTCTTAGTAGCAGCGGCAAGAGACTCTAAGGGCGTTGTTGAAGATTCTGGAAAACACCTGCGCCAGCCCGAGTAAGCCGCACTCTCTCCCGCCCCTCACACAGACATCGCCGAAGGATCTTTAGAACCGCGAAGCACAGCCTGTCACCTCTTCGCCCGGAGCCTGCGCTGGCTTCTGGCTTGCCTCGAGGGAGGTCTTCGTTTTCTCCATGGCCTAGAGAATTCGCCCTGACCTCCACAGCCCTCTCCCCGACCTCCGAGGTCTCGTCTCCCTCGGGCCTCTTGCTCTTCCTTGATGTTCCAAGCGCACTCTTGTACCGGGACCTTAGCACCAGAAACGCCTTTGCCCAGATCGCCACGCGTTTCCACCCCCACGCCTCCTGCCAGTCTCGGCGCAACCCCGGTCCATGAGCTCAAACGTGGGCCGCCGCGCGTGCACCGCAAGCTCTCTGGGGCCTCTGGCACCCCGAGATCCCTCTTGGCTTCATTTTCCTACAGAGCTTAATGTACGTATGAACGACGCAGCATAAATGTACTTCTCTTCCATTGTCTTTTTCGGTCTTTTTTGTCTTTTTAGAGCCGCATCAGTGGCATACGCAAGTTCCAAGGCCAGGGGTCCAATTGCAGCTGTAGCCGCCGGCCTCCACCACAGCCACAGCGACACGGGATCCGAGCTGCATCTGCGACCCACACCACAGCTCGTGGGAGTGCCGGATCCTTCACCCACTGAGCAAGGCCAGGGATGGAACCCGTGTCCTCATGGATGCCATCGGGTTCACTAACCCTTGAGCCACGCCGGGAACTCTTCTCTCGCACTGTTGTAACCTGATGCTTCTTAAGGTGGTTTACACTCGGCTCAGGTACAGACTCTATCTTCTTACATGAAAATGTAGCCATGCTGAGCTTAAGCAGAGATGCTGCTCAGCTGAAGGTATGTTAGGAGGAGTGAGAGCCTCCCCAAGGGCTCCAAAGTATAGGAGCTAACAGGCATCTTGACCAGGGTTTCTACAAGGAATGTTATCAATGAGAGTCCATTTCTGCATGGATAAGAACGTGTTTGGGAACAGCTGGCAAGGTGTGGGCCAGCTTGCAAACAATCAGGAAGAAGCCCCTTTGATTAAACATTTGCTGAGACGTTCTCTCTGCCAGGTACCAGTTTGGCTGGATAATAGCTGGGATGTAATATACTCCAGGCTCTGTTCTAAGCGCTTTTCTAATGCAGCTGGAATTCTTGTCTTCATTGCAGAGGTGATTGATGAAACCAAAGCACAGAGAGGTTAGCCAACTTGGCCGTAGTCACACAGTTGGTAAATTGTAGCACTCAAACCCATTTAATCTGGCTCCAGAAGTCATGCTCCCCACCCTTACGCTATCCTCCCATGCTTCAGAGATGAATAAAACCCAATTCCTGCTTTCTGGGAGTCATGGTGCAGGCGGGGAGACAAAGGTAGACAGATAGTCACAACCCCGAGTGATGATTCTCCGTTGGATGCTTTACACCTTATGTAATTTAACGCTCACAACGAGACTGCCAAGTGAGCACAGATGAATCATCTGAGGGGCAGAGAGGTTAAATGGTTTGCCAAAGAGTACACAGCCACACATTTGGCCTAGCCCGATGCTGTCCTAGGCACTGATGCACAGCAGTGAAAAATGTAAACAACTGAGAGACAATAAGCAATACCTGTAATACTTGAGTAACTTATGTGTGTTAGATGCAAATAAGGGCTCTGCACAAGAGGAACAAAAGTAGAAGGAAGGGAAAGGAGGGGTGTACCAGGTTGCAATTTTATTTTATTTTTTTGCTTTTTAGGGCCACACTTACCGCATATGGAAGTTCCCAGGCTAGGGGTCGAATCCGAGCTACAGCTGCAGGCCTACACCACAGCTACAGCAACACCAGATCCCAGCCACTTCTGCGACCTACACCACAGCTCATGGCAATACCGGATCTTTAACCCACTGAGCGAGGCCAGGGTTCGAACCCCCGTACTCGTGGATACTAGT
This sequence comes from Phacochoerus africanus, assembly GCF_016906955.1. Lineage (NCBI taxonomy): Eukaryota > Metazoa > Chordata > Mammalia > Artiodactyla > Suidae > Phacochoerus > Phacochoerus africanus. Next base: position 129,487,773 of record NC_062560.1, read on the forward strand.
TGGGTTGGTTTCCTTTGAGCCCCAAGGGGAACTCCAGTTGCAATTTTAAATGAGGATCGTCATGCAAAGTCTCACTGAGAAGGTGATGTTTCAGCAAAGGCTTCTGCCTTCTACCTTGAGGGCTGTAGGGAGCCACGGAAGAGTTCTGAGTTAGAGGAGGGTCCTGAGCTTTCTGGACACATCTGAGAGAATAGACTTCAGCAGTGAGAGTGTCGGAGCAGGTCGACCTGTTAACGGAGAATCCTAGCAGCGATTTGGGGCTAGGACGGTAGCAGTGGAGGGGTGAAAATGGCTGGATTCACTGTGAAGCTGAAGCTGGCCCTGATGCTGGTTACTAAGGAATTGCATTTGCGGGCTGAGAGAGAGAGAGAGAGAGAGAGAGATTGGGAGAGAGCCGTTCAGAATAACAGCGAGATTTGGGGGATGGTGAAGTTGCCACGAACTGGGGTGGAGCAGCAGCTAGAGGTGTAGCTTAGCGGTGGGCGGGCAGCCGCCGGCAAGCAAGCTCTTTTTTTTTTTTTTTTTCTTTAAGAAAGAAATGGAAAATTTTATTCAAGCCAAACTGAGCATTTTAACCCGGGAAGAGCCTTTCAGAAAGCTCTGAGAACCGTCCTAAGCTCTTTTCTTTCTTAGCACTCTCCGTGGTTATTGCGATCGCTACATTTTTTACATGTCCTCTTCTAGTAGAACACGTACCAGGCAGTGATATTTGATCAATGTTTGTAGGAACAAACAGACACGTCAGCTTTCTTTATTTTTAGTGAAGTAAGGAGTAAGACAGTCTTTGCGAGTTAGAGGGTGCCCGCTGGCTGCGGCCGAAGACCTGCCTTGGAGGCAAAAGCCGGCCAACCCCGCACGCGGAGGCCAGCAGCTCCGCCCAGGGAGGCTCTCTGCGCACGCGCGTCCCAGCGGGGCTGCCGGGGGTTGGGGGTTGTGACGCCGCCCGCTGAGTCTTGTGACGCGGCTGCGCGCGGGCAAGGGGAGGGGCCGCCCCGCAGGCGGCCCGCCCTCTTCCGCCGCCGCCGTGGGAATGGAAACATCTTCCCCACGTGCCGGAAGCCAGCCGGCGCCGACGGCGGCGCGCTACTCTGCGTCCTGCCGCGCGGAGCCCCCGCGGGTGTCATCGCGAGACCAGCTCGCCGAAATGGCCGCAGCCAGTCAAGGTAAGGGAGGGCGCGCGCGCTTTCGGCGCCGCGAGGAGCCGCCTTCCCGGGCTCCGGAAGGGGAAGGGCTCCGCGCCCACTAGTCCCGGCAGAGCTCCCCTGGGAACCTGAGCGGCGCAGGGGCGGGTAGGGCGCCCGGGGCTCGTCCCTAGCCCAGCTGCCCCCAAGGTCCGGCCAAGGTCACTTCCCCGGCTGGAGCCGAACTGCTCCGGGGTGTGGTCTCCAGTCGGGCTCGCCCAGCCTTCCGGCACCGTCCACGGCAGCCTGGGCGCGGAGACATTTTGTCCCTGTTTTCGGAAGCGGTCCGGCACCTTGAGACTAAGACAGCTTTGTCCCTTTGGACTGTTTTCTCAAACATCTGGCCAGCGTCTTTCTTATGCAAGGCGCCTCTGCTTGCGCTTGCGATGGGTTTGAAAGAGTCGTCCACATGGTGCGGTACTTCGCATCGTCTTTTGTTTGGTCCGCTTAGTCAGAGTCCCTGTGATGCGATGCACGGCTTCCTGTCGTGGTGCTTATCCCACTTCGCCGAATGCTTCAGATTACATTCACTTCAGTACCCGGCTCACAAGGTCTGATTGCTAAACAGAGCCGTCATCGAAAACTCAATTATATAATTTAGGATTACATAACTTATGTTAAAAACAAAGACAGTGAAAATTATCAAAACTCTCTACTTCCTTATTATTTGCCGTGTTGTGCTCTTGAGGTTGTTTAATCTGTTCGTTGTGGTGGAAATAACAGCATCGTACGCTCGCTCTCTTCCCAACTCTGCGTTCAGCGATGTCACAATTTAGTGATGTCACACTCAGGGTGAGAGATACAACCCCGAAATTGGTATAGACTACTAAACAGCCCTTCTCCCACCCCAGCGTGGTTGGTAAACATTTACCTGGACACCGCTGGATTCAGGTGACTCTAAGGTGTTGAAATGTGCCATGTAATTATTTTCCTGCAGAGCAGACTGACTTCAGTTACGTAAAACGTATAGGTTGATCAGATATTTACAGCTCGGAAATTGTTAGGAGAAATTTTTTTTTTTTTTGTCATTTTGGGGACGCAACCGCAGCATATGGAAGTTTACGGGCTAGGGGTCAAATGGGGGCTGTAAGCCGCCGGCCTACACCACGGCCACAGCAAACGCAGGATCCAAGCCGCATCTGCGACCTACATCGCAGCTCACTGCAACGCCAGATCCGTAACCCACTGAGTGAGGCCAGGGATGGAACCTCATGGATGCCAGTCAGGTTGGTTAACCGCTGAGCCACATTTTGAGGTTGATATTATGAATTTCAATCTTGAGTATATTAATGATCACATAATATTTGATCATTGATTTCCTGGGCCCATAGGCAAAGCTGCTGATTTGTCTGCATGAGTGAGTGACACTGGGTGAATTAAACGATCTCTGATTTGATCCCCTATTGAGCTAAGGAGCTTGGTCAAATCATGTTCCAACTCCAGACTCTTTCTTGTTTTCGGTAATACTCTTTTATCCAGGGAGAGCGTTCTTATTCAACAGGGCAGTAATGTTTTGTGCTTACATTGCAAGAAAAATTTTCATTTAACTACTTGTGACCCAGTAGAAAGCCTGGTTCCCTAAAACATGTATATTTTGGCTCTGCTACATGGGGATCTATGATCTGTCTTGAATTAATTCTTCAGTTATATTTTGTGTACAGTGTTAGGTTGGGATTGAAGTTTGTTTGTCTAGTTAGTTACAGATACCTAATAGTTCTAACACAATTTGTTGAAAAGACTTTCTTTTATCTCTTGAATAACTTTGGTGCCATGTTATTGAAAATCAAATGACTGTATGTGTAGATCTACTTCTAGACTCTCTTGTCTTCCCCTGATGTGTTTGTATATCCTTAGGCCATTTTGACACCGTGTCACATAGCATACACAGCTTTACAAGTCTTGACGCATTTCGTGTATGTTGCTATAGCTTTGTAAGAGGTCTTGAAATTCTTTGCACTTGGTTCTTTTTCGCCACAGTCGTTGCGGCTGCTTCTGGCACATTGTATTTTCCTAAGTGAGGGCAGCGGTAGCTCCCCATTCCACGTGCTCTTGCTTTTCAGTGTGACTTTGACACTCCTGCTGAGTGCTGGCTTCTGTTCCCTCTTGAATCTGAGTGTGCGTTTGCCACTGCTCCAGCAGAGACAGTGGAAGTAACTCTGTGTGGCCTTGGAGGCTCAGTCTTGGATGGCAGTACAGCTTCCGCCTAGCCCTTGAGTCTCCCTGCTCTCTCACTCCCTTTCTTGGGAGAGGCACCCTTGAACGTAGCCACCATACTGTAAGGAAACCCAAACCAAGCCACATAGAGATGGCAGCCCGTGTGTGTGAATGTGGTAGATGATTCCAGGCCTCTGCCTATAATTCTTCCACCTGCAGCTGCAGGCGTCATGGAACGGAGCTGAGCCGTAATGCTGTATCTTGTCTGAATTCCTGATGCAGAGTCCGAGCCCACAATGACTGATCGTCTTGTTCCACGAAGTTTTGGGGTGATGGGTGGTATGGCTGTGGTAACTGGAATACTGCTCTAGGACCTTGGCACCTCCAAGTACGTTTTAGAACCAGCTTCTCAATTTCTTGATAAAGAGACCTGCAGTGTTTTGTCATTTACAGTGTAGAGTTCTTGTGCCTCTTTCATTAAACTTATTTTCCCAGAGAAGAGGGATTAGACTTTTTGTTAATTTTTTTTTCTGTTTTTTAGGCAAATTGCTTAACATTTGAGCCTCCACTTAATTATGAAATCAGGTTAAAAAATAGAACGTTGTTCTGTATCTACTTTGTTCTGCAGGCTTAATTATATATACATGTTTATTCCTTAGCACATTGTCTGTTGAATAGCAGGAGCTGAAGTAAACATTACCTCTTATCTTTATTATGTAATCACTGGAGATCCACATAGGACTGAGGATTTGTGAATTTGCAGACTACTGAATAGTGTTGAGTTACTCCTGAAGAGGACATGGAAATGAAGACAATTTATTTTGGGACTTCCCAGTGTGGCTCAGCAAGTTAGGAACCCGACTAGCACCCATGAGGAAGCAGGTTCAATCCCTGGCCTCGCTCAGTGGGTTAAGGATTCAGCGTTGCTGTGAGCTGTGGTGTAGGTCGCAGATGCGGCCTGGATCCTGCATTGCTGTGGCTTTGGTGTATGCCTGCAACTGCAGCTCTGGTTCGACCCATAGCCCAGGAACTTCCATATACTGCAGGTCCAGCCCTAAAAAGAAAAAAAAAAAAAAAAGGAAATCCATTGTCTACGTTTGTTCCTCTAAGATATTTGTTGATTTTAGTCTGATTTTCAAAAATCCGTACTCAGAATTTTAGAGTTAATTTACTTTTGAAAAATAGATTTGGAGTTCCCAGTGTGGCTCAGTGGGTTAAGAATATTGTCTCTCTGAGGATGCCAGTTCCATCCCTGGCCTTACTCAGTGGGTTAAGGATCCAGAGTTGCCACGAGCTGCAGTGTAGGATGCAGAAGCAGCTTAGATCCCTTGTTGCTGTGTATGTAGGTCCCTTCTGCAGCTCTGATTCAACCCCTAGCCTTGGAACTTCCATTTGCCGCAGGAGCGGCCATAAAAAGAAAAAAACGTAATATTTAAAGGTTCTTATTACAACTGTCTCTGTTTCTTTAAATATCCATTCATCTAGGTTAGGAATGGTAGTGGTTTATTATAAAAGTAACAGTTTTCTTACTCAGTATCTTAATTCTTGTAGGAAACTTTGAGGGGAATTTTGAGTCACTGGACCTTGCAGAACTGGCTAAAAAGCAGCCATGGTGGCGCAAGCTGTTTGGGCAGGAATCTGGGCCTTCAGCCGAAAAGTATAGCGTGGCAACCCAGCTGTTAATTGGAGGTGTCACTGGCTGGTAAGTGATGAGGAAGATGTCCAGTGTTTCTGCTTTTTTGCATGATTCACTGTTGTGCTTATAGGAACCAGCTCCTTTAACCAATGAAAATACATCAACTTTTGTGAACCTGATCACTTCATGTGTGGCATACATCTAAACACAGTGTGGAAGTGCTGTGTCATGGCTACACACAGTATTTATTGCATGCCAGGTACCATTGTAAGTATTTATATAGATACGTCATTTTCTCCTCCCAACAACTCTGAAATTGGTACTTTTTTTGGGGGGGGGGGTCTTTTTATCTTTTCAGGGCCACACTCGCAGCATATGGAGGTTCCCAGGCTAGGGGTCCAATCAGAGCCACAGCCGCCGGCCTACACCACTGCCACAGCAACGCAGGATCCGAGCTGCATCTGTGAGCTACACCACAGCTCACGGCAACACCAGATCCTTCCCCCACTGAGCGAGGCCAGGGATTGAACCCGTACCTCATGGTTCCTAGTTGGATTCGTTAACCACTGTGCCACGAGGGGAACTCCTGGAGTCTCTGCTTTTATCCTTTCCTTTCTCAGTCCATCCTCCACAGTGGAACCAGAGTCATCTTTAAAACCTGCAGCTTGGGAGCTGGCAGGATTTGCTCTAGGCGGTGAGCTTCAGTAGTAGTAGACTCGTGGTCCGAGTCGGGGTCTTTGCTAGTTCAGAGCCTCTGCTGTTTCCTTGCATGGCGTGGGAAGGAGCTGGTCATCCCGAGGTAAGTAGGCTCTGCATGTTGTTAAAAGTTCCTCTGAGGAGTTCCGGTCGTGGCGCAGTGGTTAACGAATCCGACGAGGAACCATGAGGTTGCGGGTTCGATCCCTGCCCTTGCTCAGTGGGTTAACGATCCGGCGTTGCCGTGAGCTGGGGTGTAGGTTGCAGACGCGGCTCGGATCCCGCGTTGCTGTGGCTCTGGCGTAGACCCCTAGCCTGGGAACCTCCATAGGCTGCGGGAGCGACCCAAAGAAATAGCAAAAAGACCAAAAAAAAAAAAAGTTTCTCTGACAGCTTGTTAACTTGCTTTTTGTAGGTGCACGGGTTTCATATTCCAGAAGGTTGGAAAGTTGGCTGCAACAGCTGTGGGAGGTGGATTTTTTCTCCTGCAGGTGTGTATGAGAAACATTTCTAGATGCTTGGGTATTCTTGCCCCTTAGGAGTGGGTGAGAGGAGGTGTAACAGGCTTCACCCTTGTTTTCGTCTGCTATTTGAAATGTCAGTGACCGTGTGAGTCAAAGCTCACCAGTTACTAGTGGCATTTTATTTTGTCCTTTATAACATAGGGACACAAGTACATACTCCTTATTGTTGTTCCCTTACAGGGTTTATAATGCCACTTGAAATATTAGGCAAGTGTGAGAGTTGCCATTGTGGCGCAGCGGAAATGAATCTGACTAGAAGCCGTGAGGACACAGGTTCCATCCCGGGCCTCACTCAGGGGCTTAAGGATCCGGCGTTGCCATGAGCTGTGGTGTAGTCGGAGATACAGCTCAGATCCCGCATTTCTGTGGCTGTGGTGTAGGCTGGCAGCTGCAGCTCCAATTTGACTCCTAGCCCGGGAACTTCCCTATGCCATGGGTGCAGCCCTAAAAAGACCAAAAAAAAAAAAAATATATATATATATATATATTAAGCAAGTGTGATTTTAAAAATTCAAAGTGTGGGAGTTCCTGTCTTGGCGCAGTGGAAATGGATCCGACTAGGAACCATGAGGTTGCGGGTTTGGTCCCTGGCCTCGCTCAGTGGGTGAAGGATCATCGGGCGTTGCCGTGAGCTGTGGTGTGGGTCGCGACGTGGCTTGGATCTGGAGTTGGCGTGGCTGTGGTGTAAGCCGGCGCCTACAGCTCCGATTTGACCCCTAGCCTGGGATCCTCCACATGCCGAGGGTACAACCCTAAAAGGACCAAAAAAAAAAAAAAAAATCAAAGTGTGATGCAAGCGCCCTGTGATCTGATGTATTTTTAGGCACTGACATGGGGCACTGAGTGGGGCAGCTGAGGAGCCCTGAGGGTTACATGACAGACGGCCTCTGTTGGCCTTTGGCCTGGAGTTTATTGGCAAACTTGACTCCACATCAGATTCACCTGGGAGTTTTACAAAACACGGCTGGAGTGCCCGTTGTGGCGCAGGGGAAACGAAACCGACTGGTATCCATGAGGATGCGGGTTCGAGCCCTGGCCTCACCCAGCGGGTCGGGGCCTGGCGTCGCCTGCGCTGTGGGGTCGCTGGCGGACGCGCCCAGCTCTGCCTGGTGTTCGAGGTGCTGGGGCTGCTGGCGCATCCGCGTGTGTTCGCGCTGCCTGGGGGATGCCAAGTGGCGCCGGGGGAGGAGCGCTGGCTTGGCCGTGCCTTGGACTCCCGCGGGAGCGCCTTTGCCACGGGGAGGCTGGGGCGGGCGGTTTGGGAGGGTTGCGGTTGCGGCGTGTGGTTCCCGCGGGAGGCGACTGGCGCCGCGTCCCGGCTCCGTGCCCTCCCCTCCCCTCCGGCGAAAGCTGCCCTTGGTCCGGTGCCCCCCAGCTCGTCGGTGTCGAGCCTCCTCGCTCCTGCCCCGCCGGCTGGGCAGGGCCTGGCCGTCTCCTTCCCTTCGGGCCCGCGGTCGCGCTCTGTCCCTGGGCGTCCCCGCGGCGCGTCTTCGGGGTGCCCGTCGGCGGAGCTGCCTGGCCTCGCTGAGCTCCGGGTCGAGCGGGGCTCGGCACCGCGGACTCGGAGCCTCTCAGAGAGACCTTGTCCGAGGTCTGCCCAGGCCTCGCTTTCCCCCGGCGAGGAAGCCCGGTGCCTCCACACCTCTGGGCGCTGCAGCGCGCGCGGGCTGCTCTCTGCAGGCGCTTCGGCCTGCAGCCGTCCCCCGCTCGGACTCAGAATGCTGCTGCTGCTGTGCAGCATCTTCGCAGGATCTTATTTGCTGGCCAGATACCCCTGTTGGTGAAGCGAATGTTCAGATCATTTGCACTTTCTATGCTGTCCTATGACTCTCCAGGACCACGGCGTCTCGATTGCTGCAGCATTATAGTAAATCTTAAAATGAGGTGCCATGGGAGTTCCCTTGTGCCTCAGGGGGTTAAGGATCCAGCATTGTCACCACTGTGGCTCTGGTTACAGCTATGGCGTGGGTTCCATCCCTGGCCTGGGAACTTTTGCATGCTTTGGGCGTGGCCAGAATCAGGTGGTGTGATGCCTCTGAAATCTTTGGCTGTTCTAGTTCGTTCTGTCTCTTTGCCTGCATTTTTTTTTTTGTCTTTTTGCTATTTCTTGGGCCGCTCCCGCGGCATATGGAGATTCCCAGGCTAGGGGTCGAATCGGAGCTGTAGCCGCCAGCCTACGCCAGAGCCACAGCAACTTGGGATCCGAGCCGCGTCTGCAACCTACACCCCAGCTCACGGCAACACCAGATCGTTAACCCACTGAGCAAGGGCAGGGACCGAACCCGCAACCTCATGGTTCCTAGTCGGATTCGTTAACCACTGCACCATGACGGGAACTCCTGCCTGCATTTTAGAGCCAGCTGTTTGGGTATCCGTAGGACCTCCTGCCGGCATTGGGACTTCGGTAACTGTAGCTTCCTGTGCAGAGACCCGGACGCATTTCGACGTTGATGGACACAGCCGGTCCCTCCGTTTATTTGGGTCATCTTTGAATTCTTTCTTCCATGTTATATACTGTTCGGCATGCAGATCCCGTTATGGTTTTTGTTTAGATTTGTAGCTAGTATTCAGTTATTTTGCAGCCTTTTTTTAATGGCCTCACACACAGTTTATGGAGGGTCCTGGGCCAGGGATTGAATCCAAGCCACGGCTGTGACCTGCACCACAGCTGCAGCAGTGTCAGATCCTTTAACCCACTGCCCTGGGCCAGGGAACAAACCTGCACCTCATGGCAACCTGAACTGCTGCAGTCTGCTTCCTAACCTACTGTGCCACAGCGGGAACTCCATTTCGCAGCTACTGTAAAATCATACATTTTATTTCTAGTTCTAGTTCACATTGCTAGTATGTAGAAATACAGGTGATCTTGTGTGCTTATCTTGTATTCTTCAACCTTGCTAATCTCACGTTTTAGATGTAAGAGTTTTTGTTTCTTTTTGGGTGGATTCTTTGAGATTACGTAGACAAGGCGGTCTGTGGGGAGTGACAGTTTGACGTCTTCCTTTCCGATCTAGATGCCTCCTCTACCCTTTTCTTCCCCATTGTGCTACGACTTCATTTCCGTACAGCGTTGGGTAGGAGTGGAGCCGGTAGACAGCCCGGCCTTGGTCATTTGTCTTTTTAGGGCCGCACCTGAGGCGCATGGAGGGTCCCAGGCTAGGGGTCGAATTGGAGCTACAGCCGCTGGCCTACACCACAGCCACAGCCATGCAGGATCCGAGCCGCATCTGCGACCTCCACCACAGCTCACGGCACCGCCAGGTCCTTAACCCACGGAGCAAGGCCAGGGATCGAACCCGAGTCCTCATGGATGCTAGTCAGATTCATTTCCGCTGCCATGACGGGAACACCCTGCTCACACGTTCTTTTTTTTTTGACACTGCTTTTTATGTTTTCTGTCCTAGCCAGGGCACACACACATTCTTGATGGCGTTGTTTCCCCGGGCTCGTGTCTGGCTGAGGGACACAGGCCTATTCCACAGGGTTATTTGGATGTGATTCTCCCAGGACCCCTGAAGTTGCCCCTCAGACATCTCTGTGGGGCCATGTTCTGGAAGACGTCTTTCTGGCCAGCAGTGACTTCTCTCTGACAGCCCTGCTCTCCTCCCATGATCAGGGAACTCAGGCTTATGTTGACCTCAGGTTCTTGCCTTCCAGCTCGCCTTCCAGCTCTGACTTGCATTTCCCATTTTGTCTTTCCGAGCTAACTTCAAACTTCATGGCGATGCTCAGACTCTCAGTAAAGTGCAAGTGCCCGCAGTCCTTGCTTCCCCGCGCCTTGCACGTAGGGAGGATACTCCGTCACACAAGAAACCGGATGCCAGATGCCTCCAAAAATGGAAAACCAGGGCGTTCCCTTTGTGGCTCAGCGGGTTAGGAACCCGACATAACGTCTGTGAGGAGCCAGATTTGCTCCCTGGCCTCCGTCAGGGGGCCTGAAGATCCAGGGTTGCTGGGAACTGCAGCATAGGTCACAGGCCGCAGGCCGTGGCTGCAGCTCCCATTCAGCCCCTAGCCTGGGAACTTGCATATGCCCAGGGTGTGGCCCTCAAAAGACAAAAAAAAAAAAAAAAAATCAGAAGGGTTTTTGCTGATGTGTTTTCAGTGGTTTCTCCTGATAAAGAGAAATAACCGGCCTGCGTTTCTGATTTCTTGTTGTCATTGTTTTTTTTAAACGGTAGCTTGCAAACCATACTGGGTACATCAAAGTTGACTGGCAGCGAGTGGAGAAGGACATGAAGAAGGCCAAGGAGCAGCTGAAGATCCGTAAGAGCAACCAGATACCGACGGAGGTCAAGAGCAAAGCAGAAGAGGTGAGCCGTGCTTTGCTCCCGTGCAGCGCCCGTGTACGGGTGCAGGCAATTTTGTGTGCAAAAGCGGGTAGGCCTGCCGACACGTCAGCCTCCAGTGCCGTGTCCTCACCGCAGAGGTGTTTGCAGCCGTTAAACCTCCAAGGACCAAAAGAGGGTTTGGTGACCTTTGTTGGGGAGCGACACGAGCACGCAGGTAACCAGTTGTCGTCAGGATGGGAGCAGCTCGGCCACTGGGGAGGATGGTGGGGGACGACCGCCGTGCAGCCAGGATGGGCATTGCGACGCCTGTGTTTCGCTCTTGTGTGTTTTCGTGTTGGCTGCCCTGCGGCGCAGCGAGTTCCGGGCCAGGGCTCAGATCTGAGCTGCACTTGTGACCAATGCCACCGCTGCGGCAATGCCAGGTCCTTAACCCACTGTGCTGGGCTGGGGATGGAACCTGCGTCCTGGTGCTGCGGACAGACCGCTGATCCCTTTGGGCCACAGAGGGAGCTCCTCGAGTCGTGTTTTTGTCTCCACACACACACGCACCTCTGAACATCTACACTTCACTTGTTCGACACACAGCTAGTGGGCATGTGCGGCTCAGGGTTGGTGGACTCTTCGGCAGGGGCCGGATGGTACGTGTTTTCGGCTTTGTAGGCTGCGTGGCCTCTGTCATCAGAACGGAGCTCCGGTGTGTGGTGTGCAAATAGTTGCAGACAATACGTAGAGGGGTGGGTGTGCCTCTAAAAACAGGCAGCCGGCTGCCCTTGGCCCACGGGCTGTCGTCTGCTGACCCTGACACCACACGTAAACTCAGGCTGGCACTGGAGGGACACGAGAAGTCCTTCTGTCTAAAAAGGCTGGATTTTGGTAGTTCCTCACCACCTTTAGAAAAAAAAAGTCAAATGTCCCAGAGAAATAAGTGCTCTTAACTGGGCAGAAATGGACACTAGGAAGAGTCCCATAAACAGGTAGAGTGGGCAGTGATTGGTGAACTTGGCTTAAACGTGGCAGATTAAACGTGTGCATTTGTGTCCACGTCCTTCTGAACGATTTCTAAGTGACAGTAACAAAGAAAGGCTGAATTCACTAGGACCAAGAGAGGAGGGGGGACGTCAGCACTTTGGGGGGTCTGGGAAGCAGACGGAAGGGACCTTCTCAGGCTCAAGCTTTGGAAAGTTCCACTTTTTTCCTTTTTTTTTTTTTTTTTTTTTAATGGCGGCACCCTTAGCTTTTGGAAGTTTCTGGGCCAGCAGTTAAACCTGAGCCACAGCTGCAGCGACACCAGATGCTCCTTTAACTCACGGCACCAGGCCAGGGATTGAACCTGCACCTCCACAGCAACCCGAGCCTCGCAGTTGGATTCTTTTTGGAGCTGCAGCTGCTGGCCTACAGCACAGCCACAGCCACGCCAGATCCGAGCCGCGTCTGTGACCTGCACCACAGCTCACGGCCACGCCAGATCCTGGACCTGCTGAGCGAGGCCAGGGGTCAGACCCCCATCCTCATAGATCCTCATGGTTCTTAAGCCCCTGAGCCACAGGGGGAACTCCGGAAGTTGGATTCTTAATCCGCTGCCCTGCAGTGGGAACTGCTCCCCGTTTTTCATTTCGCCAACATTTTAGCATTCGGACATTTGCAAGAGTCCCACCTGGCTGTTGAAAGCTTTTCCGTGTTAGACGTCGTTACTCTCCGCGGAGGCGCAGACGCCGAGTGCAGGGGGAGGTCGTTGGCCATTCCCACGGAGCGGGTGAAGGAAAGAGCCAGAGCAGTTCCTCGAGGAAATGGCCCGATCTTGGTGCCTTCCCCCTGAGGGGGGTCGGGGCAAGAGTGAAGGCCCAGGCGCCTGTCCTGGCAGAGAGGGAGCCCACCCTCTTGCCCGGCGTCCCTCTGGACTCTCGAGCGACAGGGCTGTGGGCCGCCGTGGGAACTGGCCAAAGCAGGCTTGGAGAGACGGGGGCGGAGGCCTCAGAGAGGCGGGAACGGACGGAGGGAGCACAGCCAAGGGCACAGGCCCACCTCAAAAACACGGCTGGAATTTGGTGCCCCCCACCGCCCCCCCCTCGCCAGAGCTGGCGCCTCCCCTTCTGGCCGGCGGCCTGCTTCCTGCTAAGAGCCCGTCCTCAGTGGGATAACCCGCCGCGCCGCTGTCTTCTCTCCGCAGGTGGTGTCCTTTGTGAAGAAGAACGTCCTGGTGACGGGGGGGTTCTTCGGAGGCTTTCTGCTTGGCATGGCGTCCTAGAGCGACGACTTCGTGGCCGTCCTTCCCGGCTTTTCCGACGGCAGCCGCTCCGCTCCAGGACAGGACGCCGAGCCTGTCCCTCTCCTCCCCGCCGGGCGTGTCCGAGTGGCTTCTGCAGGCGTCTGTGGCTCCGAGGTGACCCGGCCCGCCGGGAGCTCGCTGGCGGCGAAGACACGGAGGCGGTAGCGCCCCTCCCCCTGAGTACCGCGCGGCGAGAGTCCTCCCTGCTCCGCAAGGCACCCCCGGGCGAGAGGGCGCCCCGCGCGCCGCCCTGAGGGCCCCCTGCGAGTGGGCGCCCGGCTTGCTTGGGAAAAGGAAGAAGCAGCGTGTGCGCTATAGCCGATGCTGTGCTGCAGGGAAGGGAACTGAATACACTTGCCTTGAAGCATGAAAGAGTTTGGTTTCCTGGTGTCTGCTTTCTTTCCTAGTGCGTTTTTACCTTTCAGAAAAGAGGGCGACCTGGCGTGGCTGTAAATGATCCTGACACAAGGACAGCCTACGCCCTGTAATTGGAAAAAATCCGAATGTGGAGTCCGCTTCTGCTGAAGGCGCAGAGGCTGAGCGGAAGTCGTGTTGGGGGGAAGGTCTTCGGGGAAGCCAGGCAGCAGACACAGTTGGGATGGTCAGAGGCAGGGCGTCATTGAAGGCGTTAAGGGGTGTTGTCTGGGGGGGGTATATCCTCCACCCCTACTGGATCATGCAGCTCACGGCTGTTTCCAGAGGGTTTATTGATGGTAAAATAAGTGACTTTAGGTGGAAGAGGGAAGAAGCTCTTGGATTTGTGTTTTTCGATGGAGAAGTTTTAAGCTTGGCAATGTGATGTGTTCTTTACCTCTTGTCAAAACATCAGGAGTAGGGAGCGCCCTGGTGGTCTAGTGGTTAAGAGTCTGCACTTTTACTGCTGTGGCCCGGGTTCAGTCCCTGGTCTGGGAACTGGGATCCTGTCTCAAGCCGCTGCATGCCACGGTCCGGAACACACACACACAGCCCATCGGGGAAGCCACCGCGCCTCTGTGCCAATTCGAGTAGTTCTTTATCCGGTCACTCAGAAATCCATAACACTCGAGCCAGAGCTTTAAAACACTCAGAATTGAGAGCAGTAGCAGTGGCAATAGCACATCTGACCCCAACTTGTAGGATTTTTCTTTAAATTAAAAGTTTATAGCAAACCCATGCTTTGAAACGTAACGCACTTTTCTGTAACAGCCTTCTGCCATCTGGAGGACCACTGCAGGTGTTCCTGCTGTGGCCCAGGGGGTTAAGGAGCTGGTGTTCTGTAGGTGTGGCATAGGTCACAGCTGTGGCCTGGATTGGCTCCCTGGCCCAGGAACTTCCATATGCCACAGGTGTGACCAAGAAGGGGACAAAAAGGAACAAATATAAATGAGTCACTGCAGGAAGGCTTATGTCTTCAGCTACATTGTACCCGTGGGGCCGAGCACATCATAGGCAGCCAGTGTATAAATAATAAGCTCAGAGAAAAGTATCTGGAAAAGGGACTGATGCAGAAAACCTGGATTTAATTTTTAAAGTTACAGGTGATCCCTTGTAAAAAATTGATTTTTATTTTTTTGCTTTTTAGGGCCGCACCTGCAGCGTATGGAGGTTCCCAGGCTAGCGGTCGAATCGGAGCTGCGTCCGCGACCTACACCACAGTTCATGGCAATGCTGGATCCCTGACCCACTGAGCAAGGCCAGGGATCAAACCTGCATCCTCATAGATACTCGTTGCGTTCATTTCTGCTGAGCCACGATGGGAAATTCCCCAAACTGTATATTTTTAAAGCCTTCCTTTTTTTGGTTTTTGTTGCTTTGGCTGTGCCTGCAGCATGTGGAAGTTCCTAGGCCAGGGATCAAATCTGTGCTATAGCAGCAACAGTGCCAGGTCCTTAACCTGATGTGCCACAAGGGAACTCTCAAGGCCTTCCTTTTACACTTGATCTTAGCCAAAAGGCCGAGAAGCGATCAAGGCCTTCCTTTTAAAATGTTTGCCTTTTGGAGTTCCCATTTTGGATCAGCAGTAATGAACCTCACTAGTATCCATAAGGACACAGGCTGGATCCCTGGCCTCGCTCAGTGGGTTAAGGATCTGGTGTTGCTGTGAGCTGCAGTGTAGGTTGCAGACCTGGCTGGAAGCCAGCGTTGCTGTGGCTGTGGTGTAGGCCGGCAGCTGTCTGTCGCTCCCAATTCAACCCCTAGCCTGGGAACCGCCATATGCCGCAAATGCAGGCCTAAAAAGACAAAAACAAATGTTTGCCTTTTAACTTATGATGTATTGAATTTGGAAACTGTAACTACCAGTGGATGTATGGAATTTTTTAGAATTTCTCCATTTGCATTTTTCTCCTGTCATGGTAGTATTTTAAGGCAGCATAAGTTATTTTGCTGGTAATATATGTGCATCATCCACAGATCATAATGGCATGAGCCACTTTGCTCTGTATTTTCATATAAGAACTCAAAAAATTGTTTGCACTTTTTATGATGGAAATTTTCAAACATATATAGAAGTACAGAAAGTAGTACAGTGACCCCCCCCCCCCCCCCCGGTATGCCCATCAGCGGCCTATAATGATTATCAAACTATAGTTGATCAATTATTTTGGAATACCAGATGTGGTGTTTTATGATACTTGGGTATGTGTCTGTAAAAGGGGACAGTGGCCCCGAACGCCCCTCTCGTGGGGCTGCCTTTCTCTCTGTTTCTTGTGGTTATTGGTGATGACAACAGAGATTACAGGTTGGAGCGGGTTTTAAGAGGTCATAGACGGCTGAAGAGACAGCAGTGGATTTGGGGTTTTTTCCCCAGTCTTCACTTGGATCGTGTTGCGGTTTCGGGGATTTAACCCCGCATCTGGCTCCTCTCCCCAGAGCCCTCGTGTGCTGCCGCTGTTCCCTCCTTGTAAGGCCCGTGGTCACTTTCACATTCCGGCCACTGCCAGCTCAGGGCCTACAGGGCCCCATTGCCTCAGCAGCCCCGTTGTCATTCCTCCTGCCGTCTATCCGGGCCACCAGTTTGCTGCCACGTCTCACCCCTCAGCCTCAGGGCTCATCAACCAGCCGGGCGTCCTGCCCCCCGCGCCTGGCCTGCCACTTGGTTGAGAGCCCTCCTTCCTGGACCCGGCAGAACACAAGACATGATTCAAGGAGTGCATCTTCCGGAAAGGTAGCTCGCAGAGTCGCCGTGGTGAGAAGGTGCCTGCTGTTGGACACATGCCCGGAAGCTGGACGTGCCGAAAGCTTGGGCTCTTCGGCGGCGTCTGGGAAGCGCAGTGAGTATCCGGTTGAAGAAGGTGGGGGTGGAGCCGCGGTATCCGAAGGTCATTCATGTTCCGTGATGGTCTGTGTCTTCCCGGACGGAAGCCTGCCCGAGGCCGGTGTTGGACCCTGTAGGTGAAATTAAACCACTACCCTCGCCGCTCCCTCCACCCGCTTTCAGCTTCGTTTCTTTGTCGTGAATTCCAGGCCAGGGGCCTTCTTACTCGCTTATGCAGTGTCGCCGTGATCTCTTCGAGGATGGGTCAAAAAACGTACCTTATGCTGGGCCCGGTTTCCCAGAGACCGCAGGGCATGGCTTCTGTCTGTGATGTTTGATTCTTCTCTTAAGGAATCAGGAATATTCAGGAGCGCTTGGAACCTCACATCGTCAGAAACCTGGCAAGTCCGCTTATTGACCTGCCAGAAGCTGCGGTGGGAGGAACGGGAGGGAGGAACGACCGCCAGGAGGACGGTCGGCTCCCCGCCTCCTCCGCCGCCTCCTCCTCCGCCTCCGCCTCCTCGCTCGGGGCAGTCACCTGCGCACCTTGGGAAACGCCTGCTGCGTGGCTCCCGCCCGGAGACGAGGTCCGGGCGGGCAGCCTGGGGCCTTAACGTGCCTCCTGTTTCCAATGAGCAGCCAGCGCCGAGAACCGCCGGAGGACAGTTGGAAGCTGGTGCTGATGAAATTATACCCACTAGAGCCTTTTCAATTAAGTGCCAAGCAACATCAGATGCCTTCTGAATACAGAACCGAAGTGCAATGATAGCATTTGTTAAGTGTTGCAGGGCAGGACAGCGGGCCAGCATCTCACCCCCCACGGCACGTAGCCCTTTCCGGTGGGCGGCTCTGTCTCAGCCACTAGTTACCCCAGTTCTTCCCCAAGGCCGAGATTCTGCGCTTGTCATGGTCCCTGAGACAGAAATGACACTCTTAATGGTAAGCTGCTTCGATGGCTCTTTTCTTTCTCTGTATGTCGTGATAACGGCTGAGAAGACTAAGGTTTAAACCAGCGTCTGCTCATAGATGTTGACTTAAACTGAGTTTAAAGATAGAACCGTTGATTTGAAGCTTTCAGAGCCCTAAAGAAAGGAAAGAAAGCAAGCCCTAATCTGGCGGACAAACAGTGTGAAACTTGAGTTGTTGACTCAACAAAGTAACTCTTGTAATAACGCCCAGGAGTCTTTTCCATCATGTAGTGATTGCTGGTGTGAATTCAACACCACTATCAATCGATACTTTAAATGTAATTTACATTTGCGTATGATGTAAATATAGCTGTGAAATGTTTCATTGAGTTTTTCCTAACACAAGACTTCAAATGATTTCACGAGAATGTGGCACCGTTTCCCCAGACCAAACACCCTAAGGCAGCATTTCTCCAAATCTCTGGAGAATGCTCTTGCCCCTGAGATGCTGCCTGTGACCTGGGTTTGCTGGTTCACTCTGGCAAGCGCTGCCTACAGTAGTGCTTTCAAAGGGTCATAATTCACGTGAGCGTAGGGGAAGCTTGACAGTCTTACAGGAAAAAAGCCTGTTTGCTTCTCTGTGGGCAAGCGTTCCCTGAACTTAGCTTTGCATGCAAGCCCCCCCGTTACAGCAATTCCCAGAAACCGTTGGGGGAGCGATGCTTTAAAGAACACTTGGTCTCAAACAGTAATGGGATTTGAGCATCAGGGACGGTCAGTTTGCTCACAGCTGGAAGAGGGAAGGAAGGAAGGATCCTTTCTGTTATGGATTGAAAGTTGATGGATCCTCAAAATTCATGTTGAAATGGGAACTCCCAAGGTGATAGTATTAGGAAGCGGGGTCCTTTGGGAGGTGGTGAAGTCATGAGCACAGGGCCCTTAGGAATAGGATTCATGCCCTTATAAAACAGACCCCAGGGGTCCCCGTCATGGCGCAGCGGTAATGAACCCGACTAGTATCCATGAGGATGTGGATTCGGTCCCTGGCCTCGCTCAGCTCAGCGGGTTAAGGATCCCGTGTTGCCATGAGCTGTGGTGTAGGTCGCAGTTGCGGCTCCGATCTGGCGTCGCTGCGAACATCGTCAGGATCCACCGGAGTGGGTTTTGATTACAAGGCGGTGAAGTGTAGAGAAAACACTTAAGAATTGGAGTTCTTGGAGTTCCCATCGTGGCGCAGTGGTTAACGAATCCGACGAGGAACCATGAGGTGGCGGGTTCGGTCCCTGCCCTTGCTCAGTGGGTTAACGATCCGGCGTTGCCGTGAGCTGTGGTGTAGGTCGCAGACGCGGCTCGGATCCAGCGTTGCTGTGGCCCAGGTGTAGGCCGGCGGCTTCAGCTCCGATTAGACCCCCAGCCTGGGAACTTCCATATGCCGCGGGAGCGGCCCAAGAAATGGCAAAAAGACAAAAAAAAAAAAAAGAATTCGACTTCTGATGGTTTTTTTTTTTTCCAGCTCTCTCATGAGAACTTTTTTTTTATTGGGGTTGATTGACCTCGTGGTGTTATGATAAATTCAGGGTCATTAAACACTGCAGGAGTCATTTCTATGCCTTTCCTACCACTCGCTGAACCAGTACGAAGTGTCTTCCGGCTAGGCACCGTGGTGGCGGTGCGAAAGTGGAAAGAGATGCTCTTCCTGGCATCTGGAAGGTCACTTAGAATTATTGGCCACGGACTGGGTCGTACAGGTTAAGGGCTCAGTCCCACTGCAGCCACTTGTTGAGACACGTGTTGCACGTCAAGGTCGTAAGCTAGGCTTCTGACCAGCTAGCTTTAAATCTGAGCTTCCCAGCAACACCCTCCCGGAGTTCATTTGATTTACTACCTCAGGGGAAGAACTCGAGAGAAATGTTCGCTTAAACGTTACCAGTTTATTCGAAAGGGAAGGATGAAAGATAAAGATGATCGGGGGCCAGGTGAACAGGTGAAGGGCGAGGCCCGGCAGGAGGCTGCATTACACAGAGCAGCCTCAGAAGCTCCCCGGGAACCGGTTGAGCTTTCACAAGCATGGCCTAATGCAGCGTGTTTGGCAGGACGACCTTGACCTGGGTCATCTCTTGCCTCTGCTTCAGAAATGATGAACCGGACCTAACAACTGTTCCCCGAGGTTGACATGAAGTAACCACTAACCGATTCCCTACCGTTTTCAAACATTCTAACACCATAACCAGTCTGTGTGGATTGGTTGCAACACGATAACCGATGGCGGGAAGAACAGAACGGTCCCGCCTTCCCGTGCTACCGAAGCTGCTTTGTGCCAGCGGATCCGCGCCTCAGGCCATGTTCGGGTTTGCGCGCTGCGGTTTGCAAACGCCGGTTTGGCGCCTGCACAATAAACCTGAAGTCCTGCTTCGGTGAGTCGCGGGCGTTCTGTCGTTTGCGATCTTTGGAGTAAGTCGTCGGCTGCTGGGGACGGATGTCCGTCTGCCCCAGCCTGTCGCCCTCCTCCCTCCCCAGGAGGCGGGCTGGACCCTCGGGTAGCGGGGGGGTCGGCTCCCCTGGCAACCGGCCCCCAGCCTGCGGTTCCCCGGGGGCTTTCCAGGGTCACCTCATTAAAATCACCAGAGACACCTTGGCCACGGAACGTCCAAGGGTTTGAGGAGCCCGGCGCCGGGACGGAGACAAAGCCCAAACAGCACAGGTCCCAAAGCAGAAATTCTCACTTAAAAGATTTATTTTAGCAGCTGTTTATTACATTGTACAAATTTGTTCAATGTATTCGTATTTGTTCTGCATAGATGGCATATTAACCTTTACAGTTGACATTTTCACTGGCTATTTGCTGCTACCTGGCCTGAAGACAGAGTCAGGAGGAGAAATAAAGCCCGCGTGGTGGGAATGAGGAGCAGCGTCCAACTGGTCAGCAGAACTGGACTGTGAGGCGGGCTTCGGCGGCAGCTGGTCTTCCTCTTCTTTCTCAAATCCCGAACAGACGCGAGATCTCCCCGTGGGGTACCGGGCACAACACTTACGCAGTTCTTGGATGACAGCCTGACACTTAGATTCCATGTAGTTATTGGCTGAAAGACAGACCGGTAGACCTCAGTCACGACCTCATAGGCTGCGCGAGGGCACAGGGGGCTGAGGTGGGAGCGTCCCACTCCTTTGGCCCTGACCGCGTAGCTACAGACTCGAGAAGCACAGCAGGTACCCAAGTGCACCGCGTTCTTTCTGATTTAGCAACCCGAAAACACGTGCACAAGGAAGAAAAGGTGATTTACCAAGTCGTCAAATGGGGGTAAAGAAATTTTTTTGGCCGCACCCGTGGCCTGTGGAAGTTCTGGGGCCAGGGATTGAACCTGGGCCTCAGCATCGACCCGAGCTGCTGCAGTGACCATGCGGGCTGAGCCACCAGGGAGCTCGGGAAGGTATTCTCGCATATACTTTCCTTTTCTTTAAGGCTGATTACCTACGTGCCTTCTCTTGGGCAGTGGTCTTGAGCCTCCTTTCTCTTTTCTGGTTATTGACACCTTTGCTAATTAGGGAAATGGAGAAACAACGCCCATGGCTTTGCACTCAGTTTCAGGTGGCTGACCTTCCCTAACACGTCTGTGCATCGGGGGTTGGCAGCCTGCAGCGCAGGATGGAATCCACCCCTTTTTAGAGCTGAGCTAAGAATTGTTTTTGCAAAAGTTGGTGAACACACACATACCAAAAACCTCCTGACATCCAAAGTCTAAAACATTTCCTGTTTGGTCCTTTACATGAAACATTTGCGGGCGTTCCCATTGTGGCTCAGTGGGTTAAAAACCCGACATGGTGTCTGTGAAGATGCAGGTTCGATTCCTGGCCTTGTGGGTTAAGGTTGCCGCAAGCTGCAGCGTAGGTTGCAGAAGCAGCTCGGATGCAGAGTTGCCGTGGCTGTGGTGTAGGCTGGCAGCTGCAGCTCCCATTTGACCCCTAGCCTGGGAACTTCCATATGCCATGGGTGCGACCCTAAAAAGAAAAGAAAAATGAAAGAACCCCCCCCCCCACACACACACAAACATTTGCAGATCCCTCCTAAGCAGAGACTCCAAGTCAAAGAGGGCTAAAGGTTCTAGGTCCGCTGCAGTTGACCTGGCCCCTCCCCAACCCCCCGCAGGACTAAAATCGGGTGTGTGGGAGTTAGCCCAGGATAGGAAGGGCGGGGGTGGGGGGTGGCTGAGTCCAGGTCTGGCGCCAGACCAAAGGGGTTCACATCATCTCTGAGGCCCTTCCTGGTTCTGTGACCCTGGACAAGGCACAGAACTTCTGTGCTGCTGTCCTGAGTCCTCCCCCATCTGCACGGAAGCAAGGGGGGAGCCAGCTCGGCTGGATTCTCCTTTAGCCAAATGCTGCTCATGCAAATCAGGTAAGAAAGAATCAGGTAAGGATTTATTTGGGAGAAGAAAGGGCGAAAGACATTTTGCCTTTTTCTTAAATTTGGAGGAAGGGAAGACATGAATGGATTCTTATTCATTTATTAGTATAGGTAGGATTACTATTATACATGAACATTTTCGATTAAAAGCGTCTATGAAATACTGCTCACATCATAAAATGAAAAGTCCAAGAATGAAAGTTAAAAGTCAAAGGAAATACACAGACAGCAGTTTTCTTTGGTGGTGCGTCTCTGGGTGAACTCTGAACATTTTTCCCTCCTGCAGTTCTATATTTTCAGGGGCATCCATCTCTATTACTTTAATAATGGGAAAAATTACCCAAAAAGTCAATTTTCAAATTCAGATAGCCCTGTAGCTTTTTTTCTCTTTATTCTGCTAATCGTCATTTGCTGACTTAAGAAAGTAAAATCCTCTAGCATTTGATCAAACTTATTAACTGGCTGAAAACAAAATGGACAAATCACATCAAGAATACGCATGAGCTGAAATTCACTTTTGCCTTTGAGGTTTAGTTGCTGACTGCGGCAGCCTGAATTCCAATTGTATTTTCACCCCCTGCCCCTTCTAACCTGATTGCTTTTAAAAAGTGAGTTGTCGGCCACAGTCAAGTATTACCAACCCCTTTAAAACTAGTCTTTTTAAAAAAGGACTTTGCTCAGCTTAAGTCAGCCTAATTCTCCACTCTGGCTGCCATTAAAATCACTTGGTTAGCTTTTTAGACGGATTCCTCCCCCAGAGAGTCTGATTTAATTGTTCTAGGCAAGTGTTTAAAACTCTCCAGGTGATTCTAAAAGTACAACCAGGATTGCAAACCCCCAGCTTAGATCGCATCGCTTTTTATTTTTTGTGTCTTTGACTATCGGTGAGGAAAATCTTTAGTCTAAGTTAATTACAGAAATAGTATATTCCGAGAGGCATTAATATAGTCTGCTGATAAAAAGAACAATTGATCTCTTGTAGTTAGTTCACAGAGAAGTGGAAAAATATAAAAAACATTTAACATACTACCTTGTAAACATTTCTGTATTTCACAGGCTTGTTTCTGGCACGGATCCTTCTGCGGCATATCCAGAAAACTAAAATAAGAAAGATGATTTTTATTTTGAATTTTGTACAGATAGACGTTAAAGCCTTTCTAGATGGAATTTTCTTGAGACAAGCAGGATGCTCTTACAATCGCTGCAAAACGAGTGCACTAAGAAATACTCTTCCCGTTTCAAGGATGAAACAACTGTATTTTTATAATATTCCAGTTGACTCAGAAGATATAAATAGCTTTACATGGAGAAAAAAAAATCCTTTGAATTCAACTCGACTATCGTAAACCAACGTTGGGCTAGAGGGGCCGGCGCTGCAGCCCGAGGAGACCGCCTCACTGCTGGGCTCTGTCTTTCACAGAACCGCCCGTGATAAATGATTTAACTCCTTGAGCCTTTTTCCTTATTAGTTGTGTGTAAAACGGGGATCATACCTACCTGAAAGCATTTAGGGAAGGAGTAAAGTGATAACGAATAGAAAGCGCATGGAACCGTGCCCGGCAGGCAGGAAGGCCTCAATACGTGATAGGTATTATTCCCAAGATTTTTTTAAAAAGTAAAACCTTACTTTTTTTTTTTTTTTGGTTTTGTTTTGACGGCACCTGAAGCATGCGGAACCTCTTGGGCCAGGGAATGAACCTGAGCCACAGCAGAGACCCAAGCCGCTGCAGTGACAATGCCAGATCTGTAACTAACCCGCTGCGCCACAAGAGAACTCCAGCAAAACCTTGCTTTTTCTGTATGTAAACCGCTATGACTATTTTAACTCAGGAAATTCTTTAGCAGGTAGTGAATCAGCAATACCTAGTGCTATTATTACTTCCTGAGAGAGGTGCTAGTTAAGCAGCTAAAATGCTTTTTGGAGTTCTAACAGAAAGCAACTTATTTAAAATATTTGTAACCAGGGAATAATTTAAGTGCCCACGATTCTGATCAGCAACTTCTAATAATTTGAAGACACAATTTCAGAAAGGAAAAAGGCCCAGGAGCCTTTGTAGCTAATTTCATTAATGCAAATGATCTGCTTTTTTTTTTTTTTTTTTTTTTCCTCAGAGCCCCCTAAGTTCTCGGTGGGTCCAAGTTAGGTCAGTACTGGGATGGGAAACACTGGAGCAAAATCTGGGATATTTACAGGATGGGAGAAGGAAAGGCAGGTGGATTGCTGCAGGGCAATAAGCGACAAATAGATGTTGATGCTGCTCTCTTCTCTCTAAATCAGTACCAAGTCCTTGGTGATCAGGGCATCTGTTCTGTAGCAGGTGCTGACTTTTGGGGGATTCATCAGATCCCAGTTCCAGCTGATGATGTCCATTAAAGGTTCTATGGCAATTTCCAAAGGAGTCAATTTCAAGTTACGTGTCCTAACTAAGTGCTTTTGTCGACTTGCTTTCTGCCTGCATAACCCTTTTTCTGCAGTTCCGCTTTCGGTGTTCTTCATGGCCCTTCCTAAACTTCCGTGTTCTTGAACAGTTTTTCAACCCCCTCCCTCCCCCCAGGCCCACGGGGGGGTGCACTGCAGGGACGGATGACGTGACTGCCATGTACTGAACAGAGCAGAGGGGCTTATCTTCCCAGATCCCAGCACCTGGAAAAAAACATCATCAAAATCACCGGCTGAACAGAGTGAAGAAGATGAAGGGGGTGGGGCCGGGGAGAACTAGAAATACCTACCAGATTAATCATCAGGCAAAAGCTTAAGCAACAGCTCCTGTACTCCCCTGACCTGTCAGGAAAAGACAAGTTTAGAGTACTCTGTCCTACGAGTCCCAGCACAATGAACAATTATTAAGCAACATGTGTACCATTAAGTGATGCTGGATCTGCCACAAGCGAGAGTTGTTATCCATGTAGCGCTCCTCAGGGTAGAGTTGCCACATGAGAGGTAGCTGGGAGGTAAGAAGGTGACTTGGCCTGGCGGCGTCACCTAAAGGAACCTGAACTTGCTGAACTCGGGCCCTTAGGAAACTCGTCTCCTAATGAAAGAAGTGATCAAAAATAAAACCAAAGACTTCAGGATATGGAGACTGGTTAGACACCAAGTTGCTTGAAAGCAAAATCCATAAAGAAGTAAGCAAAACGTAAGCAGTTACCTCTTCCACGACGGCCACCCACGTGCGCTGGTATTCGTCGCGGTAGATACCCTCTTGGTGAACCCAGAGGTGATCGGGTGGAGCCCCCACATCCTCTCCTGCCATGCTGGGCTTTGGATTCCAATTCTAGCCCTGCTTTTCTCCACCTAAGCCTGCAGCACCCGCGCACAGGACACAGGTGTGACTGTTTGGGTTTGAACGAACTCACCAGTGAGCAAGGTGACCTGGTCCTAGCAACCGCCACCTAGAACCAAACCTCGCAAATGTCTACTTGCACAGCCTAAACGGAACCGAGGGCACCAGAGGCTCCCTGCCAGACACTGAAGGGACCCTCGGGCAGAACCTCAGGTGATGCTGTTGACCGCGAAGCACTCAAGAACTCCGCTCGGCGAGGAGTTCTGTGGAAACGCAGGCCTAGCACTATCAGAAGCCGGGCAGCACCGGGCAACCTGGAGTTAGCAACGGAATTTGCACGGGAGTGGGCACAAGGGCACGCTCATTCGGGTGGGAAGGCAGTACCCCAGACAACACATGCAGGCCCTATTCGCCAGGGAAAAGCCCCTGCCTTCCAAGCGCTTGGCATTTGCAAAGGCAAGACTGTGAAGGTCAAGTCGGGGCCTCCCGCTGCGCGTGGCTTGTCTAAGGTGAAGTGAGAGGTGTGTTTTAAGGGCAAAGCACCTAGTCATCAGTTTACTCAGAAAGGTTCCTTGGGGGGGGGGGCAGGCATTTCCAGAAGGGGGCTTTCATTTTAGGGAAAGCGCTTTCGGTAGCATCATGGAATCATTCTTCAGTTGCAAGAGACTCTGGGGATCACGATGAGTCAGAGCCGAGCGAGAGCACAGGAGAAATTCCTCGCTGCATTTTAATGATACGCTTCCGGAAGTGGCAGGAGCCCCTGTGTCCACAGAGGCGTGGGCTTATGCTCTGGCTTCCCACGTCACAAGGCCAGCCAAGAAGCCCCTGTGCCCTCCATGGGGATAAGGGCCGCACACCTTCTGGGCAAACTCTTTCCCTAAGGCAGACTCAGCTCTAACCCCTAAGGACTCCCCCGCCCAGCCCTGATCTCACAACGACTCGACCTGGGTTTTAAAGGAGCAGGTCTTTCGGGCCCAGCAGCGCCGCGTGGCGTCCTTGGATTCCCCACTCGGCAGAGCACAGCTCCACGGGGATCTGCTCCACAAAACAAAGGCCTCCTACGCCCATTAGGTGCCCATTAGGTAGGAGCGGAATTGCGCCACAGCTTGGGAGCTTGTTAAACCCTCAAAGCGAGACCGTCAAGCGCAAAGGAGATGCCAGAACACAGTAGGATGCCAGAGAGAACAACCGAGCGAAACCAAGCCCTCTTTTCAAGAACAACGGAGTCTGACTTGTTGTTTTTCCTTAACACCGTTCCTTTACTGTCCCTAAAAGGCAAGTCTTTCTTTTCTAGGCTTAAGAAATAGTTGGAGCGTAGGGAATAATTTCCGAGCATCACAGCTGCTTCGCCCATTGTACCTTGAGCGGATCGGACTCTGAGCCCACCGTCAGCTCTGGTCTTACAGGGCTCTCTCATTTCCGACTCACCTAACGTGGAAGCCCTGCGCCTTATCCAGATCCTGATTTTCTCTCAGCGGCAGCACAGCCTCTCCTGATCCTGCAGACTCCAAACGTCTGAGTTACCACGGGCTCGTTCCTTGCTTCCGTTGCCCATCCCATCTGTCAGCAAGGGCCGCAAGCCCACTACCACCGAATTGGAGACAAGCTTTCCCGGGACACCAGGCTCCCGTGGCCAGCTCCGTATCTTGCTCCCAAAGGCCTCCCCAGGCCTGCCTATGCCGGTACCATCAGGACAGTGAAGGTGCCCGCCTGCTCTGGAAGAACTCGCCTCTTATGACTGGGGTCGCGTTTCTGTCTAAGGTAAACTTCGCCTTTGGGGCTCTCATTCCAAACTGCTTCGTATCTGGCTCTGCTTATCTCACGTCCTGTCACCTCTCCCCCTCCAGCGCAGTATTATGAGTGCCGGGGCGCCCTAAGTCTCAGATCTGAGTCGTGCGGTGTTGCTGTGAGGGGATGGCTGTGTCTGCTGGGTAGAGAGGGGAGACAAAAGCCACACGGCACGGGGAGAGATCAATTCTCTAGGTATGTTACATAGCTATAGGTTATTGTCTCGAAGCCATTTTTTTTTCCCATTTAGCAGATACAATTGTTCAGCCTCTTGTCCTCCCCTGAGCCTTGGAAAGGAGAGATACAAACAAAAACCCAGTAAATACTAATGTCAAAATAAGACAAATTAAAGTCTGAATTTTGAGTACAAAAGAAATAAGTGTGCCCCTCACCTTTCAAAGTAGAAACCAAGTGTTAAGGCTTTAAGGAGCATCTCAAATTCACAGACAGGTCCTACTGACAACCAGCACAGGGGTATTTAAATAGGTTTTGAATGAAAAGCAAAATCTTCCTGGTTATACTGACATGAAAAGGAAATAAGGCCAGTGGAATTCAGGGCAAACACACTGGAGCTGATGGTCTGCGTTAGTATGAATCACTACAAAGCGGCCTATGAGTCACTACAAAATATTCTCCGAAGAAAAGCCGTGTGATGTGCTGGTGTGACCCAAAGGTCAACATGCTGAGCACCAGCAGGGCGAGCCTGGGAACAAAGCCCAGCGCACAACCGCGGCCTTGCGTGCGCTGCCACTCGGAGACTGCGTGCGGGCCCAGCGAAAGGCAGCTGCAGCCATCCGGGGACGGAGAAGCTCCCCTGTGAGCGTGAATCAACACCATTCTCAGCAGAGAAAGGACCAGCTGCGTGAGAGGGATTACGATCAAAGCCCACGAAATCACAGGTTGTATGTCCAGAACACAGTTTCCCTACATGTGATTCTTAGAATATTTGCCCCTAACTTTTTCCTTGGTCAAATAAGTTTGGGATCTTGTAGAATCACAGAGCACATAAGCATAGTAAAACTCTGGCAAGTTATGCAGTAAAGAAAGTTTATTTTAACATTTCCCAAATTTATTTGACTGGAGAACTTTTTTTTTTTTTTTTTTGCATATTGTACTTGTGCACAAAATTCAGGACCTCGTGAAATGAGATGAATCTCTTAAAACCTCAAGATGAACTTAGGTACAAGGTACAATACACAGAACATAAACCTGTTCCACTCAAGGAATACTACCAGCTGCAAATTCAAATGGATTCATAAAGGTGTTTACATAGCTTTATTACCCATGAATGCACTAAAAGAGATTGTCCCCATGGGGTTACCGCCACGGCCAGGGAGCACACTGGCCTAGGTCGAATATTTATTAGTAAGGCATTTTGTAAACTATGTTTTAAGTAGATGATAAACACAGAAGGGCTTCCTTAGGTAGGTAATGTAAGTAAAACCATTATTTTTCATTTACAGAATCAATTATTTTGTGTCTTCTTAAAAAAAAGTATAAAAAAAAGCAAAAAACCAACAAAAAATAAAGTATAATTTGGTTCAATTTCCAGGTGTTTGAACAGTTTTTGAACATTAAGCAGTTGAGCAGACTTATTTTATTTGAAGGCAATTAATCAACTCATCTAATTACAATGGGGGAAGCTACCAAGAATGCAAGCCCTGGAGTCAGCCTGGTGTGTGTATCAATGCTGATTTTGCCACTTAGTAGCTCTGTGACCTCACAGCAGTTCACCTGTCTACACCGCAGTTTTCTAAGGTGTAGAATGAGACTCAAGGAGCACATCCATCATCATGGTCAGCACTTACTTAGCACTTCCTGCAGCTTTTAGCTACACAGCGACCGTTTCAAGTTTCACAATCACCGATGACATGGATCCTGTTATGATCCCCACTTAAAGATGAGGGAAGTCAGGCACAGAGAAGTTAGGTACGTTGCATGAGGTAACACAGCTAGGAAGTCGCAGAGGCTGATTCCATTTGGGGCCGTTTACACATACAAGGTACATAAATGCTGCGGAGAGTGTGTAGCACATTATAAAGTTGCCATAAATGTTAATGGTTTTTTTTCTACTCCAATAAAACATTTAGAGCTGTAAAATGCAGCAACGAGCATTATAAAAGTTAGAGAATGTCATTCTGCAGTATGAGATTGACTGACACCAACCATAGACAAAAGGTGTTTTTCTTCTTGAAGATGCCTAAAAGTGCCTATAAACACACAACATCCCATCACAAAACACAATAATGAGAACAGCCATACTTGCACCATCAGGGCAGGGCATGATAGCCACCAATAGCACCTGAAAATAAGGCATGGTGTAAAGTTGAAGCTTAAGAGAAAAACGAGGTGGGTCCAATGTGACTGCACACTTGCAATTTTGCCCAAGCTTCCTCATTATCAAAAGTAATCATGGACGCATGTGCCATATGATCCTTGAACATTAGGAAAACCTGGAGGTTGCTGGCAGGTATATTGCAGATATAGTTGCACTGGATGTGGGCCCTATTAGTGGGGAGACTTGTGTTGGAACTGACTTGGGAGAAAAGAGCAAAGCATCAACACCTCTTCGAGGGGCACCCTGGGCATGTTCCCTTTCCAGTACTGCCATGTCGGCCTGGCTTCAAAAGTACCCACGGAATAGAAAACCACATCAAACGAACATAGACCCCGATGGGGGCGTGCAGGCAGCACGGCATAGATTTGTCTTTGATTGAGACTCGTACCTCGAATCCACGTGTAATTCCTTCCTAACCTTGGGAGCTGCAAGGGCGGTCCTTTCCCCTAAGGCATGTTTGTTACGCCTCCAAAGACAATGCCTTTTACCTGTCATTTCACCATGTCTGATATCATCGAGACAAGGAGAGCTGAGGAAACTTGCATCGTGCACATCTGCTGCGATACATCCGACCTTGAATTAAAACTGAAGTTCCCCGTTCCCCTTCCCTGTATCCAACAAACAGATACCTAAAAGCCTCTGCAGAAAGGAGCAGCCGCCAAGCTTAAGAGTGATACTTTTTTAGATACAGTATAGCACTGTTGCTGCCGAGAGGTTACTCACATGAATATAATGTTTCTTGGGCTAATTAATCCGCCTCGAGAGCTGCGAGGCTAAAACTTCTGGTCACCCACCCCGGGCCACTCAAGCCGGGATCGGGACGTGAGCCCGGGACGAGGCGAGGGGCATTCCGGGCCGAGGTCACCAGAACTGAAGTTACAAGGCGCGGGCCGGCAACCGGAAGTGGTCCAGGGAAGGAGAGTTGGACAACATTCGGGGGCCCCTAACTTGGAAACAAAACAAAAGAAAAGAAAACCTTGACTGAGGGCCGAATTGCAAAAGAACGTCCCCTTGGCTCAAGAGGCCGGCGCGCGAGGCGATGTCGCCTCGGAGGGAGGTCCCCGGAGCGAGTAGGCCGCGCAAGACTCTTCTCAACGGGCGGGCAAAATGGGCGCCGGCGCTCGGGAGGCGCCAGCCCGGCCGCCCGGCCGCTCCTTACAGACCACGGCCGCCTGCGGCCCGAGAGCGCCGCCTCCCTGCAGCCCCCCGCGCCCGGCCTGACGTCCCGACCTCGGCCGGCCGCCGCCCTCCGCCGCGCTGGCCACGCCTGCCCCAACCGGCGCGGGCGTCTCCCAGGTGCCGCCGGGCCGGCCCCGCCCCCGCGCGGCCCCGCCCCCGCGCGCCCGCCCCGCGCCCGCCGGCCCCGCCCCCCGGCCCGCCCCCGCGGAACCCGGAGCCGGAGCACCGGGTTGGCCAGGCCCGAGCGGGCCCGAGGCGGACGTGAGCGGGGTCGGACCAAGATGGCGGTGCAGGTGGTGCAGGCGGTGCAAGCAGTTCATCTGGAGTCGGATGCTTTCCTCGTCTGTCTCAACCACGCTCTGAGCACCGAGAAGGAGGAGGTGATGGGCCTGTGCATAGGGGAGGTGAGTCCGTCGGTCAGTTGCCCGGGCCGGAACTGCGCGGAGCGCTCGGTCCCACCGCGTCCCCGGGTGGGGTGCCGGCGCCGTCCAGGGCTGCGGAGGCCACAGGCTGCCCTGACTTGGGTCCTGGGGTGTATCCTTGGGATGATCCTGTCGCCAGGGTCCCCTTTCCTCCGCTCGCTTCCCGCTCCTTTAGCCTTCCGCGAGCCCCCAGCGAGCCGCAGAAGCCTCAGGGAAGGGGGGCGGGGAGGGGGGGGAAGCCTTGCTTGTTCTCTTGCAGTCTGGGTTTTCTCTAGAGCTGGAGTTATCACCCCATTCACCACCACAACCGCAAGTGAGACCCGAAAAACATTATTGCATAACGCGGACATCGGCGTGTTAGCAAGCGGCTGGCCGCAGTTAGGGTCCCTAGCCTCGCCTCGGTTCTTCCCTCTAGAAATCATTTGGAAGGTACCAGATAACCCAAGACTTCAGAATTTCCGCTGCGTTCAGTATTGCAGAGGGGCGAAATAGCATGACGAACTAGAGCTTACTTGTGGACAATCCCAAGTAAGAATTCTTCACTCCTTCGTGCAAGCTGTGCAGGAGCACGTAACCTAAATTTCATGTAGTCTGCATGCTTTTACATCTGATAAGCTTAATGTGATCAATAATGTTTTCTGCTCTTTCCCACTCTAGTTGAATGATGACCCAAGGTAAGACCGCATTTGTTTACTCCTGTCTTTTGATCTCTGTGTCCCTGTTAACTTACAAAGATCACAAGTTTGGCAGTGTTTTTTATAGGTTGTGTTTTAACTTACCATTAGGACCCTTGGCTCTCCCGCAATAATACACTTTTACTTCCACCTCAACCCTGACAGTTGCTTTCTGCCTTAGTTTCCAGCACGAGGATTTTTGCTTGAGATATTTATGACCCTATGGGAAAAAGATGGGGGGGGGGCCGAGATCACCAGGGAACCTGTTGAAAGCTCTTTGCACATATTAAGAGACACTGCCCCCTCTTAATCCACTTCTCCATCTAAACTGTCAGTAGCTTTCTGCCTGCCCCTGATATGCCCTACAGTGATTTCAGAGACCCCCCACCCCCACCCCCAGTGGCTCGAATGCTTGAGGTGGTGGAAGCTTTGGGTTTCCTTTATTTAAACTTCACAGCATAGCAGCGTCTACTTGTCAAACCCACCTCCTTAACACGCATGATTAAAAGAGTTTAACATGTTGCTCTGCTTTGCCCACGACAGCTATGCACTTAGCCACTTAGGCATGGGACACACTGCTTCTAACAGATATGTGAGCACTGCCCTAGCCTCAGTTTACTTGCCCTCCTCCTCCTTCGTGTCTGCTGTTTCATTGCAAAAACTGCTAATCCTGTTACTTTGCTTTGATACCTTTTTATATTCCAAACCTCAGCTCCCTTTTTTCTAATTTATCCCCAAAAGGAGTGACCCCAAATTTACATATACTGGAACTGAAATGCGCACAGTTGCTGAAAAGGTACGTGTGCTCTAATTTTGCATATTGGAAACTCGCACTTGGGGAGGGATTTCTGTTCTCAGCCAGGGATTAGGCCAGTTTGTGCAGAGCTGTCAGGCAGCAACCCCACCTCCTTAGGTACAGTCTTCTCCACGTCACAACCACGTTGCCTCCCTTCTCCCCACGTCGGGGAAAGAAGTCCACTTCCTGTCCACAGCTTCTGTAGACACTTGCTTATCAAATGTCCTATTTCTCTTCTGAGTCTTCAGCCTGTTCCTGTCATCTGGCTTTTCCCCCTGAGGATACAGCTGTGCCTAAATCACTCTCATTTTCAGAAAGAAAAATAACTTCTCAATCCTGGAACCTCCTGCAGTTAACTGCTATTGTACCCTTCCCTTCATAGCCAGGCCTCTTAAGAGAACAGGCTACCGTCAGAACCCCTTCACCTGCACCAGTGAAACCCACCAAGGCCTGGTTTCCGGTTCCGTCTCTCCAGCCAGCTCCTCGTGGCTCCCTCGGCACATTCCTCTTGCCATATCACTTCCCACACCTGGCTGCACCTTGGAATCCTTACAAAATCCGGATGCCGACTACTACGTGGGTCTTTGGTGAGATCTGAGTGGCTGGAGTTTGAAAAGCTCCGGTGATTCTAAGGTGCTGCCAAGTTGGGGGACCACTGCCTGCCATTCTGAACCATTAAGGTACACCGCCCTCAGGTTTGTTTGGCAACACTTCATCCCAACTGCTGCTGCCTTATCTGAGGTCCTTCTCATTGCCTTTGTCGAATACCGCGTTGGCCTCTGCCCTGCTTGCCCGGCCGTGAGTCTCTCTGGCCGCTAGTCTTCTGACTGCTTGGGATGTGATCTTTGGAGAAGGTTTAGGTCTGATATAACTTGGCTTCAAACTCAGTGCTTTCCCCTTACCTTGAGGATGAAGTCGCATTAGTGACGCTTTCAGGATCTTTCGCGATCTCATTTCTGTTTGTCGTGTCCTTCCATTTCTTTACATGGCTCCAAGTTCCAGCCGTGGTAAATGACGTCAATTTGCAGACGATGCTGCTTTCCTTGTGGGAGCTGCTGGGTATGACGCCTGGACGGCTTCCTTCTCCTTCTCTGCTTGCAGTTCAGCCCAGGTGCCACCTGCCTCCTGTGAGGCACCTGTGGGCCAGCTCCTTGAACACGTCTAGCGCAGTGCATGTGTGTGGTCCTAGACTCGTTGACCTGCCTCTCTTCCTGGATGGGACGGCTGGATCCTGTCTATCTCTGCACACTTAGGCCCCCTTGGAGCACCTCACATGTAGTACCCACTGGATAAATACATGTAGGCATTCACATGCACCCCCTGTGGCAGGAGGGTAGTGCTACCTGCCCCCAAGATCCATGGGGAGCCATGCCAGGGAAACAGACTTTCTGCCAAGGCCAGATGGTACAGACAGAGCTTTGTGGGCTGGCCATGCAGTTTCTCTTGCAGTTACTCAGTTTCCGGGCCAGGGATTGAACCAGAGCTGTGGCAACGCCAGATCCTTAACCTACTGGGCCACACAGGGACTTCCAGGAACTGGGTTTTGTTTGTTTGTTTGTTTGTTTATTTAATTTTTATCTTTTACTTATTTATTTTTTCCCGCTGTACAGCATGGGGACCAAGTTACACATGCATATGTATATACACACTTTTTCCTCCCATTGTTGTGTTGCGATCTAAGTGTCTAGACACAGTTCTCGATGCTACACAGTAGGATCTCATTGTAAATCCATGCCCAGAGCAATCGTTTGCATCCGTTAACCCCAAGCTCCCAGTCCCTCCCACTCCTTCCCTCTCCTCCCGGGCAGCCGCAGGTCTATTCTCCAAGTCTATGAGTTTCTTTTCTGTGGAGATGTTCATTTGTGCTGCATATTAGATTCCAGTTATAAGTGATATCATATGGTATTTGTCTTTCTGACTGATTTCACTCAGGATGAGAGTCTCTAGTTCCATCCATGTGGCTGCAAATGGCGTTATGTCGTTCATTTTGACGGCTGAGTAGTCGTCCATTGTGTATATATAACTACATCGTCCTAATCCAGTCGTCTGTCCCCATGGACATTTGTAGGAACTGGGTTTTAGTACCTTAATTCTAAGAGTGGAAAAGTGTAGGGACCGATCTAGCCACACTGAAATACCTCAATAACCTGTTGCTCAGACCTTTCAGCTCCCTCTGGCTTTCGGCGACATCTCTCCTTCCCTTGTGACCTTTGTTTCTGCTGTTTTACTTTGGTTTTGCTGTATTCCCGGGCTGAACTTCTTTTACTCATTCTTCTTAGGCACAGACGCCTTCTCTGCCTGGAGAGAGAAAATTCATCCTGGGCATCAACTCCTAGTAAATACATATTCCCAATCTTTTTTTTTTTTTTTTTTTTGCTTTTTAGGGCCGCCCCCGCAGCACATGGAGGTTCCCAGGCTAGGGGTTGAATCGGAGCTCCAGCCGCCGGCCTCCATCACAGCCACAGCAGCGCAGGATCCCAGCTGTGTCTGTGACCTACACCCCAGCTCACGGCAATGCTGGATCCTTAACCCACTGAGCGAGGCCAGGGATCGAACCTGCATCCTCATGGATGCTAGTCAGATTCGTTTCTGCCAAGCCATGACAGGAACTCCCTACATTCCCAGTCTTAATGATGTCAGTTTATTTTTCAAGAGTCCGTGTCCTCATCTTGAATTCTTTTTTCTTCTTTTTACAGCTGCACCTGCAGCATATGGAAGTTCCCAGGCCAGGGGTCAAGCTGCAGCTGCTAGCCTACACCACAGTCACACGATGCCAGATCTGAGTCGCATCTGCGACCTCTGCCGAAGCTTGTGGCAGTGCTGGATCTTTAACCCAGTGAGCGAAGCCAGGCGTGGAACCTGCATCCTCACAGAGACAGCATCAGGTCCTTAACCCACTGAGCTGCAACAGGAACTCCGAATTGGAGTATTTACTCCAATTCCTTTTAATGTAATTATACACACACACACACACACACACACACACGCATCTCACGTATATATTAAAGCTGCCATACTTTTGCTTTTGATTTGACCAACATCTTTGTTTTGTTCTTCTCTTTCCTGCCTTCTTTGGGACTCATCAATATGTTGTATTATTCCCCTTTCCTCTGTTACTCTTCCATGAGTGATGACAGTTTTAACTCTCCTTTTAGTCATCGTCCTGCATGTATCACAGTGCGCATCCCTGCCTCGATTTACGTCCTCTCGTCTCAGTTCAGCTCAGCTGAAATCACACTCGTCTTCCTTCTTTCTTGACCTAAGCTTAAATCTGCCTCCCGTGTTCCACTGAGTTTCAGCCGTGACAGTGTCCTGCCCTCTGTCATCCCTGGTCGATAAGCTACTCAATCTGGTGGATCCTTCCATCTTTGGGGGGGTCGCCTTTGGGGCCAGGGATCACATCTGCGCCACAGCCGCAGCAGTGACCATGCCAGGTCCTTGACCTGCCGAGCCACCAGGGAACTTCTGGACTCTTGCTTCCTAATGAGTCTCAAATCTGTTTCTTCCATCTCTGACACACGCTGAGTCCAGACTGTGTCATTGCCTCCTGGTCGAGCTGTCTGAAATCATTTCCTCCCTTCCCGTTCACCCTTCAGACCATGGCTTGGCATCTGAGGCCTTGGATGCTTTCACTCTCACCTTCTCTCTTAGTCTTCGTATCTGCCACTCCACTTCAAGCTCTGCATTTAAATCGGGTGGCCGGCTTTTCTCGCACACAGCTCATCCGCATCGACTCGGCGCTGTGGCTCGTGTTCTTGTGCATCGTCGGACACCCGAGCCCCTGAGTCGATTGATCATTCGCAACGTCCTCCCTTGATGTAAATGTCAGCCTTTGTATTTTTGTTTCAAAAGGTATATCCTGAGGTTGGATGTCTGTGATTTGACACATTCCATTACTCATGAGAAAAACGCCCGTTTTCTCAGATGGAAGCGTTGACCTGGTGACAGGATGCGGCGCATCGCAGGGAGAGGTGTTATTTGAGGGAGTAAACGTTTCTGTGGCTTTTCCTTTAGGTCGACGCCGTGCGAATTGTTCACATTCATTCTGTCATCATCTTGCGACGTTCCGATAAGAGGAAGGATCGAGTGGAGATTTCTCCCGAGCAGCTGTCTGCGGCCTCCACAGAGGCAGAGATATCCTTATGGGTCCATAAGAAAGAAGCGTTTGTGTGTCTGGGGCTATTTGGACTTTCTCTCCGCGTGGCCTTTTGAATGGCTTTTGTCGGGAGAAGTAGGCACCTCTAGCGTTTCTGCTCTGAAATGCCAAGGAGGCCGTGGTCAAGGCCTGTGCCAGTGGCCTCTTTGGCGAGTCCCTTTCTGCTCCTCCCCCGCCGTGCTCCCCTCCCCGCAGCCCTGCAGTTTGCCTCGTGTCATTTCCCGTCTGTGGGCCTCTGACTGTCTTGGTCTCTATCCTTTGGAGATTCGCTGAGGCTGCCTCTCAAACAAAACGCACTATTCCCTGTTAAATGCAGCCAAGGAGGATGCCCAGATGGGACGCCGTGTACCTCAACGCCAACAAAGGAAATTTACGTCAGTGCTGTCAGGAATTGGCATTCTTTAGGATTAAGTTAATCGTGTAGTTAATTCAACAGTAACTTATAAAAATAGGAAACATGCATAGTACAACTTTTAAAGGTACAAAAAGGTGTACAAATAAGTATTTCTTTCCCAGCTCTGTGCCCCAGTCCCCCTTCCATCCCTCCCTGGACCTAAGCCGAGTTAGCAGCTTTTCATGTGTCCTTAGGGATGAATTCTCCGCATATAGAAACACATAAAGATATTCTCTTTTTTTTTTAAAGAAACAGTACTTTTGAAAAATTAAAACAGTTTTGTTTTGGCTGTGCCAGCAGCAGGTGGAAGTTCCTGGGCCAGGGATCGAACCTGTGCTGCAGTTTTAACCTGCGCCACAGCTGCAGCAACACCAGACCCTTAACCTGCTGTGCAACATGGGAACTTCCTAAAAAACAGTATTTTAAGTCAACTGTACTCCAGTAAATTTTTTTTTTTGGTCTTTTTGTCTTTTCCAGGGCTGCACACGCGGCATATGGAGGTTCCCAGGCTAGGGGTCGAATCAGAGCTGCAGCTGCCAGCCTACACCACAGCCACAGCCACGTGGGATCGGAGCTATATCTGAATCTCCACCACAGCTCAGGGCAACGCCGGATCCTTCACCCACTGAGCGAGGCCAGGCCTCGATCCTGCAACCTCATGGTTCCTAGTCGGATTGTTTCCGCTGTGCCACGATGGGAGCTCCTGGTCCAGTAAAATTTTTTAAAAGTATCTAATACATATGATACCCGATGACATTACATAACAGTATATCTTGAGAATTGTCCATATCAGTGCATGGAGCTGCCTCTTTGTTAAGACTACGTAACCCAGCCCTGGATGACTGCGCTGTCCTCCTGCAGGCATATACGTTATTTGTAATCTTTTACTGAGAGTGCTACAGCCACTAACCTTGTCCCTGCAGCATTTCACACATGTGCGTGTATCTGTAGGATCAATCCATTCTTAAATGTGGGGAGCTCCCTGGTGGTCCAGTGATTAGGATTCAGCGCTTTCACCACTGCAGCCCGGGTTGACTCTCTGGTCTGGGGCAAAGGTTATATACACTTGCAGCAGTTGGACACTCTCCCCTCTAGCCACGTGCAAGGGTGTCTGTTTGCCTACATACTTCCAAACATTGTGCATGAGCAAACTTTGATTTTTGTGCCACCAGGCCCTGGTAAGTTTTTGATTATCGACAGTCTGATTGGCAAAAAATGGTATCTTATTTCTTGTGATTTTAATTAGCTTTCTTCTTGTGAATAAATTTGACCAGCTTTTAATTTTTAGGAGTCATTTGTTTTTTTCTCTGAATCATCTGGTTACGTCCTTTGCCCATTTTGCTATTGATTCGGAAATATTTTCTTTTTCTTTTTTCTGCTTTTTAGGGCTGTGCCTGTGGCATATGGAGGTTCCCAGGCTACGGGTTGAATTGGAGCTGCAGCTGCCGGCCTACACCGCAACCGCAGCCACAGCCACGTGGGATCCGAGCCGTGTCTGAGACCTACACCCCAGCTCACGGCAACGCCGGATCCTTCACCCAGTGAGCGAGGCCAGGGATTGAATCTGCATCCTCCTGGGTACTAGTTGGATTTGTTTCCACTGTGCCACAACGGGAAGCCCTGGAAATATTTTTCTTAAGAATTTGTAGGTACTCGTGTTGAGAAAATTAGCCCTTTGTGATAAAGACAGTGATTTTTCTCAGCTTATTCATGGTATGTGTTTTCTTTTTCCCAAATTGTTGTTTTTGCACTTTTATATGATCAGACATATCAGTCTCTTCTTAGGGTGTGTACTTTTTGCATCTTTTAAGAACTTTTTATTGTGAAACAATTATAGATTCATAGGACGTTGCAAAAAATACTATATAAGGATCCTTGTACCTTTTACACAGTTTCCCGCAAAGGTTAAATCTTACATAATTTGTAGTTCAGTGTGGGAACCCCGAAGTTGACATTCATTTGATATGTGTAGTTTTGTGCTGTTTTGTCATGTGTAGATCTGTGTAACCACCACAGCCACAGCCATGCCAGATCCGAGCTGCCTCTGCAGCCTATAGCACAGCTCATGGCAATGCCGGATCTTTAACCCACTGAGGGAGGCCGGGGATCGAACCCACGTCCTCATGGCTCCTAGTCGGATTCGTTGGCACTGAGCCATGACGGGTGCTCCCTGTGCTCCCCCTTAATAGTCACACCTTCCCCTCCCTTCAGCCTCCCAGGCCCTGGGAACCGCTAATCTGTTCTCTGTCTCTCTAATGCTGTCATTTCAGGGATGTTTGATCAGTGGAGTCCTATAGTCTGTGTGTGACCTTTGGAGATTGAATTTTTCCCTCTGCTCCTCCCCTGGTTCCTACCCCTGGAAGCCACTAATCTGGTCTCTAGCTCCTCTTTGTGGGTTGATTTTCCCACTTCTGCAACCTGGTCCTTCTAGATTAGATGTCAGCATTAGGGTTTTCACTTGGGGGCTGGATGCCTTTGTATTCCCGGACGTCGTTTCTGAGCTTTGTTCTGAGATGCGGTTAGAGGGCCGGGGGCGGTTGGGGGCTTTTGAGCCTCTGTGACCATTGCTCCGTGGGAGCGGAGCGGCGTTCGGTGTGGGCGGCCTTCTTCTCCCTCACTGTTGAGCCAAGACCCTCCGAGCCCCCTGCCCGATGCCCCCCGGGTTCCGGCCGGTGGGGGCAGCCCCCAGGCCCTTCCCGCTTGAGCGCTGCGCCCAGCTGCCTTTCAGGCCCCGGGGCGGCCCTTCCCGGCCTCAGCAGGAGAAATGGGCTTGGAGAACTTAAGTGGTTTCTCCTGACAGTTGAAAAAAATTGAAAAGACATTTGTAGACGTCGTTGTCTAGAAGGGATTATTGGGTTTTCATGGCAGTCATTTGCGGGGTAGCAGCGTCTTCGCTCCGGCTGTGCTCTTTTCTCAGGTTAGAGCCTCAGGTAGTTACGGTTAATTTCAATTTCTAGAACAAAGGAGGAAAATATTCTTCAGGGGGACATTTCTAGGCAAATGGGGAGACGAAGCAGGGGGTCTCTGTTCATTTGGTCTCCGAAACCACTGTCAGGGCTCTTGTTGACCTGGACAGCCCGCCAGAGAGAAATCCAGGGCATTTGAAGAGCCTTGTACTTTGTAAAAATTGAGAGCAGGCCGGGCTAGAGGGAGGGTAGAAGATTTTGCACAAGTTAACGATGAGACGCTCCAAGATGGAGAGGCTTCATTTCAGGTAGCGCAGCACGGCGCGGTGCTACGTCCTCGAGTGATCAAATAGTAGCTAAATTGGATGAAGAGGATGTAAGGATATATAATCATAATGGAAACCAAAAGGATCCTATTAAAAAAAAAAGAAACACCTTTGGCTTTAGATGGGAGGACTAGGAAATTCTGGGCATGGACCTTTCTTTACTCTTTTGCTGATATTAAGTTGTAATAGGTTTATTTTAAACCTCAGGATGCTTTCTGAGCCCTTTTGAGCACCACAGATTTTGTTCCCACAAGTGGAAAATACCTTGACCATCCCTCAGCCAGAAAGTAATTTCCACCACCCAAGGGTGTCT
The DNA here is from genome assembly GCF_016906955.1 of Phacochoerus africanus. Lineage (NCBI taxonomy): Eukaryota > Metazoa > Chordata > Mammalia > Artiodactyla > Suidae > Phacochoerus > Phacochoerus africanus. Next base: position 129,527,643 of record NC_062560.1, read on the forward strand.
CCAAATGTGGCCTTAAACTGTATTTTAGATGGTTCTCAGAACAGCTTTGAAAACCACTTAAGAATATTGATTGGCAAAAAATAAATAAATGTCAACCTAAAAAAAAAAGAAAAGAAAATACCTTGACAGACACACAGATTGGCTGAACTCACAGGTCGCCCGATGAGAGTTGTGGGCTGGTATCACTCCCACCCCCACATAACTGTTTGGCCTTCACACGTTGGTAAGTTTCATGGGGGGGCGCCTTGTTTATTGTTCTTAGCAATGAATATCACTTTTTCCCTCTCTGTTTCATGTGCTGTCATTATTTTAAATCATCATTTGACTATCCTGAAGCAGGTGTTCTTATTTTTATTTGGCTGTTTTAAAAATAATGAATGATATTGACTGTTTTTAGTAGAGATGAAATTTCATTTTGATAGTATTCAGGACTTTAGGACAAAGCTGACCACTGGCTGATAGCCCCCCTAAAATTCAGCTGTAGCTGAAAATTGCTGACTGCTCTCGCTGTCCAGAAGAATCAAAGATGGGAGGGTGAAATTTACAAAACGGATGTTTCCGGAGTCTCTGTTTTAAAAGATCTATCGACCCACCCTCCTCGGCCCTCTTACCAGTGTACTGTCACACAATTGTTTTCTCTGTTTTTGCCTTTACCCCCCTTCCCTAATCATGGGCATTTTTTCTTCCTCTCTGACTCTTTGCGAAGAAGTGGAATGACTTTACGTTTTCTCCTCTCTCCTGTGACTCATGGCAGTGGGGCGGAAACAGAGGGTCCCGTGGGCCGAATAAGGGGCATTGATGAGGTTTGAACCCAGATCTGTCTCTCAAGTCTGCACTCTCTCCACTGTGATGTTCTCTTTCTAGGCATGGTGGCTTGAGTTCATTGAAAATTCTAGATTCATCTACACTGTGTTAGGAGTCCCCCACCTCAAGAGCAGCGGTCTTGTATCTCAAGTAGTTCTTGGTGTGGGGAAGGATCCTTCTCAGTCCCCTGGGAGGGCTTTTCTGAAAGGTACCTGCCCGAGGTTCCTCTTTCCCCACCCTGTTGGTTCCTGCACCCATCCCTGGGAGTGGGCGCTAGGTGAGTGCTGGGAATACTGACCTAGAATGAGGGATACAGCAGCCTCGCTCTGATTCGTGCTGACGGAATTTTACCCGACCTGCTGACCGTAATAGTGGTGGGCCCACGACATGAGCAAAACTGTTATCAAAACAGTTTGTTCAATGGAGAGGGAAAAGTTTGAAGCGTTAACCTGTGGTAACAAGAACAGAGGTGTTTTTGACTTTTATTTTGACATAATTGCAGACTTGAAGTTGATGAAATAGTGCAAAGAATTCATGAATCCTCCTCCCCCAGATTTGGCAAATGTTAACATTTTTTTTTTTGTCTTTTGTTGTTGTTGTTGTTGTTGTTGTTGCTATTTCTTGGGCCGCTTCCCGCGGCATATGGAGGTTCCCAGGCTAGGGGTCGAATCGGAGCTGGAGCCGCCGGCCTACGCCAGAGCCACAGCAACGCAGGATCCGAGCCGCGTCTGCGACCTACACCACAGCTGACGGCAACGCCGGATCCTCAACCCACTGAGCAAGGGCAGGGACCGAACCCGCAACCTCATGGTTCCTAGTCGGATTTGTGAACCACTGCGCCACGACGGGAACTCCCCAAATGTTAACATTTTGAAACATGTGCCGTACTGTTCTCTTTCTACATATGTGCGTGTGTGTGTGTGTGCACGTATATCTATGTGTGAGAGAGAGCAAGTTGCAGACTCTAGTCCGCTAGACACTCTTGGGTGTGAACATCTGAACTATCTTAAACACAAAGCTACTCTCTTGTACGCGTTACATTGAGCAGCTTAAATTTACACAGTACTTACATGACATGTTAGAAGTCATCTGGAGATGATTTAGAGTCTGTGGGAGGATGTGCACGTGTGACCTGCAACTACTCCTTTTATTGAAGGTACTTGAGCGTCCACAGATTGGGGATCTGCGGTGGGGTGGGGGCAGGTTCCTGGAACCAGGCCCCTGCAGCCACTGGGGGTGACTGTGCATGGCATTTTGTCACATGTTTGTTACAATTCCAAAGAAAGCTGCTAAAGTATTTATCAGTGAAACTCTTGATGGCACAGAGAGAGTATAATTGAAGTTGAGAATATCTGAAGTTGAAGGGCAGACTGCATTCAAAGGATTAACAATAAGAATACATCAGGTGTCTCAACTGAGGCCTCAGAATATTTGTGGTAGGAAAACTATGGGTGGAACTAAAGGAAAAGGAACCTTCCAGCTAAGCTGGGTTCACAGTGAATAGGTTGTGGTGAATTTCCTGAGCCTGAGCGACTTTAGAGATACAAAGGTACCACTTATCTCCAGAGAGCCATTTAAGAATTGAGTCAAACAGTAGCCCTGTATTAGCAGGCCTTGGAAAAAAACGAGTGAAGATTCAAAACAGGTTGATTTAAAATATGTATAGTACATATGTTTAAATAGGAAAAGAACTCCAAGCTATGGTCAAGACTGACAAGTAAGAATAAGTGCATTTTTTTCCTATTTTTTAGGGCCACCCTTGCATCATGTGGAGGTTCCCGGGCTAGGGGTCCAATCGGAGCTACAGCTGCCGACCTACACCACGGCCAGATCCGAGCTGCGTCTGTGACTTACACTGCAGCTTGGGGCAGTGCTGGATCCTTAACCCACTGAGCGAGGCCAGAGATCGAACCCACATCCTCACGGACACTATGTTGGGTTCTTAACCTTCTGAGTCACAATGGGAACTACTATGAATTTTTTTCATTCAAAAAAAGTAGGGACGGCGTGGGATGTGACATTGGGGGGGATGTGTGTGTGTGTGTGTGTGTGTGTGTGTGTGTAAGTGTAACAAGACTTGCAGTGATTTCACCCATACTCTTCACCCCACTCTAGTCTGGCTTCTAGCCCATCACCATTAAAGTGGCTGTTGCTGAAGTCATCAGTGACATCCATGTGGAAAGGCTAGTAAACCTTTTTTTTTTTTTTTTTGTCTTTTGTCCTTTTAGGGCCGCATCCGTGGCATATGGGGGTTCCCAGGCTAGGGGTCCAATCGGAGCTGCAGCTGCCAGTCTATGCCACAGCCACAGCAATGCCAGATCCAAGCCGTGTCTGCGACCTACACTGCAGCTCATGGAATCGCCAGATCCTCAACCCACTGAGCAAGGCCAGGGATCGAAGCTGCAACCTCATGGTTCCTAGTCGGATTCGTCAACCACTGCGCCACGACGCAAACTCCCTAGTAAACCTTGTGTAGCATTTGACACTAAGCTGAGCCTCAGGCCCCAAATAGCTTTTCCAAAACCAGTGGCGCATAAGTGGCAGAGTCAGTATCTGAGCTGCGGTTTCCGTGAAGCAGGGGCCTAGGCATCTTGCCCGGTTAAGGGAGAACATGCTGGTTACCAAAACAGGAAATGGAGGAGGAAGCACGGCTGTGGTGGCGGGGATGGGGATACAGACTTGTTTGCAAAAGAAAAATGGAAGCAGTTTAAATAGTGCAACCTGGTTCATAAATCTCATGACACTTGGCACTGGTTTTTGTTTGTTTTTTGGGCCACGCCTGGGTCATAGGGAAATTCCTAGGCCAGGGATCGAACCCATGCCATAGCAGTGCCCAGAGATGCTGCAGTGACAGTGCTGGATTCTTAACCCCCTAGGCCACCATGGCACTCCAGCACTGTTTTGAACTGATTCTTACATTCACTTTACTGTCCTTTGAAGTGCATAGGAAAAGGAGAAAGGTGGGAGTTCCCTGGTGGCACAGTGGATTAAGGATGTGGTGGCACTGCAGCAGCTCAGGTTGCTGCTATGGCGTGGGTTCCATCCTGGGCCTGGGAATTTCCACATGCTGTAGTTTTAATTAGGCAGTTTTCTGTAACCATTTTTTACTTCTTAGGACCACTCCCGCGGCCTATGGAGGTTCCCAGGCTAGGGGTCGGATCAGAGCTGCAGCTGCCCACCCACACCACAGCCCCAGCAACGCGGGATCTGAGCCACATCTTCGACCTATACCACAGCTCTCGGCAACGCCGGATCCTTCACCCACTGAGCGAGGCCAGGGATCGACCCGTGTCCTTATCCACACCACAGCAGAAACTCCGGTGTAACCAATCATTTTTATTTGTATTTATTAAAAAAATTTTTTTGGTTTGTTTCCTGTCTTTTATCCTTTTAGGGCCGCACTGGTGGCATATGGAGGTTCCCAGGCTGGGGGTCGAATTGGAGCTGTAGTTGCCAGCCCACACTACAGCCACAGCCATGCCCGATCCGAGCCGCATCTGGGACCTACACCACGGCTCACGGCCACACCTGGATCCTCAACCCACGGAGCAAGGCCAGGGAGCGAACCCACAACCTCATGGTTCCTAGTCAGATTCGCTTCTGCTGCGCCACCGTGGGAGCTCCCCAATCATTTTTAAAAATTACATTTTCTCAGGAGTTCCCAGGTGGCCTAGTGGTTAAGGATCTGGCTTTGTTAATGCTATGGCTTGGGTCACTGCAGTGGCTTGGGTTTGTTCCATGGCCCAGAAAGTTACACATGCTGTGGGTCCTCCCCCCCCCCCACCCCGGTCCCACCTCAAATTACACTTTCCCTTCTAGAAGTTACAGGTCAATACTCCTTAGAATCATTACAATCGACTCGTTCGCTATTCCAGTACCAGCCTGTGCCCTTCTCAGCAAACAGGCCTGGATGGAGACTCTGTTAGGACAAAGGATAGAGTAAGGGAAGGCCGAACCAACATTTTATTATGATGTAATGGGTATTGTAGGCTTGTATTCTGAAAAGACTTTTGCATGTATAGTCTCGTTTTAAAATTCTTTATTACCCATTAAGGCCTGTGGTTTCTTTTCAGGAAAATTTTTAGGCGACTGTAAATGAAAGACTGTAGAGCTTAGATGGTGCTACTTTCACCTGAGTGTTTGCAAGTACATATTTCTCATGTAATGTGGCCCCAAATGCACGCAGACTACGCCATGGGGTGTTCACCTGAGGAAATGCTGCTCTGGCCAGCACGGTTGTAGAAAATTCTCTGGATGGCACTCACTGAGAGTCAACTGTGTCTTTTGGATGTGGGGTTTAGGGGGCGGTTTAGGACCCTGAAGGTATCTGAGGGAGGAGCTGTAATCCGGGTGAGAGGCCTAGGGACCGCCTGCAGGGTGGGGGTGGGGATTGCATTCCAAGTACCATGATTAGAGCTCGTGGGTAAGGGTAAGGGTAACAGTTGCGGGGTTTCCATTGTGGCGCAGTGGAAACGAGTCCAACTAGCATCCAGGAGGGTTCGGGTTTGATCCCTGGCCCGGGAACTTCCATATGCCATGGGTGTAGCCATAAAAAATAAAGTACAAAACCCTGTGAAAGCAGGGATGATGTTTATCCTTATTTAACAGATGTGGAAATAGGCTTAGAGGTATTAAAATTTTTACCGAGGTCATGTAGCAGGTACAGAGACTATTTATTGCAATCCTCTGTGTGTGTGTGTGTGTGTGTGTGTGTGTGTGTGTGTGTGTGTGTGTATTTGCTTTTTAGGGTGGCAACTGAGGCATATGTAGTTCCCAGGCTAGGGGTCGAAATGGAGCTGCAGCTGCTGGCCTACACCACAGCCACAACAACACCGAATCTGAGCTGCATCTGTGACCTACGTGGCGTCTTGTGGCAATACTGGATCCTTAACCCACTGAGCGAGGTCAGGGACCAAACCCACATCCTCAGAGAGATTGCACTGGGTCCTTTACCTGCTGAGCCACAACGGGAACGCCACCTTTCTTTCTCTTGGAGTCCCCTTGGAAGAAATGATCAAGTTGTTTTTGGCTAATGGAAGTTTTCATAGCAGGGCTAGTCATGGGCTAGTCAGCCTAGAGTTATTAATACATTTTCTTACTTAATTGCAGACTCCTATAGTACATGGTACTTCTGTAACCCAGCAAAATGTCTATGCTTTGATAATCATATTGTCCTTAGGACATATCCCTATTTTGCCTTTAGAATCTGAACCTGGGGAGGATTGTATGCTGCTGTTATGTTTATATCTTCATGGCTGTGAGATATTGTTGATTTGACAGCAGAACTTCATTTTTGTTTATTTGCAGATGTTCGCACACAAGCCATGTACCAGATGATGGATCAAGGCTTTGTAGGACTTATATTTTCCTGTTTCATAGAAGATAAAAACACAAAGGTATTGTGTGTGTGTGTGTGTGTGTGTGTGCGCGCGCGTGCGCGCGGACGTATAAAAAACTTACACACACACAGAATAGAGAAAAGTCTTTGCAATTTCAGTAGGGTGGCCAGGGAAGGTTTCAATGAGAAGGGTCACTGAGTCAGGACCTGAAGAGAGTGAGGGAGCATGTCTTGTGGATTTCTTGGGGGAAGAGCCTTCCAGGCAGAGGAACTAGGCGGTGAAAAGATCCCGAGGTGAGTGGGGCACCTTAGGGGCTATTGAGGACGTCAGCGTGGCTCCGGCAGAGTGAGGGCGCACGTGAGCGTGTGCCCCCCTTGCCTGTCAGTCCCCCTCTCACCCCGTTATCCCCGCCTTCTATTCAGTTTGCCCCTTTCCTTCTTGGAAGTGTCCCGGTTTGGATGGTAACTCATGTGGTCATCCTGAAACGGGGGGCGCCTGGACAGGGATGGGGGAGGGACAGAAGCCACGGCATCCAGGCGCCCAGATGTTTGTAGTAGCACAGGCTACCATTCGCCACCTGTTGTATGGCAGTTACTTAGTGGGCGTTTTACTTAAATATGCTCAAAAACTCTGACTGCGGTCTATGTGGGTTATTTTTACCTATATTTTTATTGGGAAGAAAACTGAAGCTGTTTAGAGTGCTTCCGTTTGAATTTTATATTCAGGTAAAGCGGTTTTACTGTGTCAGTTCAAACAAAAAGAAACTTTAACACCGCAAGTATGAGTTTTGCTGACTTAGCAAGTGTGTCCTATTGTTAAGTACACAGAATCTGTGTCCTATTCTCAGAATCTAGGTTAATAACGAATATTCTTCATAAAATCACTCGTTTTTGGAAACATTGAAGTTCAGCGCCTTGAACTTTATACGTTATTTGAAAGGCTTCCGGCTTAGCCGTCATGCATTTATTTATTGTCATCGGAAGTAGTTGTCGAATGAGTTTGACAGCTTTCACCAAAGCAGTTTGGATGGTCTCATTCTTAGTTCCTGATGCTTGGGTTTGGTGACCGGTTCTCTCTTGTCACACGAGCAGATGTTCGACTGTGGCCGTCTCACGTCGACTGGGTATTTGATCCCTCTTAGGGAAACTCGTTCGTGCATAGTCCCTCTTTGGAATCTCTTTGAACCTTCCACTCCCAGAGGGGCCTCTGAGTTGGGGGTTAGAGTCTACTAAATTGCTATACCTTTTTCAATATTAATCCTCTGTGTGACCTTCCTTTTTCCTTTTCTTTCTTTTTTTTTTAAGACTGGCCGGGTACTCTACACTTGCTTTCAATCCATACAGGCCCAAAAGAGCTCAGAGTAAGTATGACAGATATACGTGTATATTTGAGGGTCGTCTCCAGTTCAGGGAATTGACTGTTTTGTTTCATTTTCTTTCCCTCCTTAGTAGGACACTATGACTTCTCTAGTCCACTCACACCTGTTAACATCTTTGTGAAGAGGTAGGATCTCTAGCGTCTTGGTTACTGGGGATCTAGAAAGCTAGGATCACGTAAGCAGCCTGTTTGTTCCGCATTTCCTTTCCTGAACCATCCTAAACTGAGTCGCACGGTCACTTCTCCTTTCTACGGTGAACTGTAAAACAAAGGCTGAGCATGCGGAGTATTGTAGATTTGTATGAGCGCTTGTCTTTGCTCTGCCATAAACCTGATTTTAGAATTACACTATCTCATTCAGATGTTTGCCTAGGTTAGTTTCCTCTTCTAAATTCAACTCAACCTGAATGAGCAAATTCAAAATCTGCTGTATGCCGAGCACCATAGTAGGCCCCAGGGACGCAGAGATGAAAGCCAAGTTTATTTTCTAATTGGGAGACAAAAGCAAAGAATGCCGTATTTTTTTCCCTTATGTTTGTCGATTTATTACGATGACAGTGTTTGAAATAGCAAAGCAGTGAGGAAAAGAACAGATGGCTGTCAATACAGAACTGACGAAATAGATTAAGATGCATCTAAATAATGGAATAATATGTAATAGTTAAAAACACGAGGAAACCCAGTAGCGATACATAAATATCTCTAAGATACATTGGGAAATAAAAAGGCAAGCTATGGGAATAGTACGTACTGAATGCTGCCTTTCATGTCAGGAAAAGGACTATATACACGACATGACACACAGCCCACTCGCTGGTAAACACACAGAAATCTGTCACCCCAGCAGAGAAGTGGGAAGGAGGGACTGACGGGTGTGGACACTGGCTCGCATCCTTATATACCTTTGGAATGTTGAACGATGCGGAAGGGTCGAATTTTCAAATTTTCGTCAAGGTCACAGATACATGTGCGGAAAGATATTGAATGATATGGAAGAATTCTGACAAATAGTCTTACTCCTCCAGGGGAGCCACTTCTTTCTCCTAGTTTTGTTTTTAGCTCCTCTGGTATTTACTTCTGCTGCTCTTTCTGGATTTCCTGCTGTTAGATGTTAACTCTTCTTCTCACGTTACCTTTACTCTCACAACTGAGGGTTCAGCTCACTTAGGCTGCTGCATCCCCATCCTCCCCAATGTAGGTATATTACTGCTTTTCGTTCTTCTGAGGTTACTTTTCTAGTCTTGGATAAAGTTTGCCTCTTCACTTGTCCTGGTGGCCTAGTAGGTTAAGAATCCAGTGTTGTCAGTGCTATGGTGCATGTGATGGGCACAGCCAATTTTTTTTTTTTTTTTTTAAAGGAACAACAGACAATGTTACGCTATCTTTTGGCTCTCTACTGTTACTTGCACTTTTACCATAAACCTTTATATTTTCACAGCTGCAAAAATCTGTGTTCTGTGTTGTAACCGCAATTCTGATTTCTCTGCTTTGTCTACTAATTGATTCTAAGGGTGGAAAACAAGGTGGTGTTATTATTATGATTATGTAAATATTATTCCATGTACAACTGAGCACGGTAGTATTCTGTGATTCTGTTTCTTTTCTTGTGTAGCTTTTTGCTTTTTCATGGGTTTTTGAATGGCTTTTTCTCCCTTAATACTCTTCTTTTATCACTTCCTGAGTTCTACATTCTTAGGAGTAAGATAGAAATCTTTGGGATCCTTGCTTTTCTTAGGATGGCTCCCTAAAACCTTCCATCTTCCGATGCTAATAAGGTCTCAGCTGACATCCTGGGACTTCCCTTCGTTATTCCCCTGGGTTGGATCCGTCTTCGTCTGGATTTAATGTCGTGTTTCTTGGTTCACTGTCAGTGTGCTGTGAAAGGCTCTCCTGAGAAAGGTTGGCATTGGAGTTAAACTTTCTGAGTCTCTGACTGCCTGAAAATGTTTCTATTCTCCATTGATAACCCGAATGGATAAAATATGCTAAATTGACATTAAAATTGACAAAGTGACTAGAGACAGTGGCATCAGCAAAGATGACAGAGTAGGAAACTTCAAAAAGTCCTTCACAAAAGTCATGAATAATCTGGCAAAAACTGTCAGATTCAACTTTACTGCAACTCTAGAAACTACTCATTTTATAGCAACCAGGCAAATACTCAAGAACAAAGCACCAGAATCTCAGCATTTAAGGAAATCTCCGTCAAGTCACCATATTGCTACTAAGATAACAGGACAGATACCTTGGTGGCCATATGTGACCAAGAATATAGACCAAAAAATTAGTTCAAGAAAGTCACTCAACACATAAACAAAAGTAGATAAAACAAGCAGCAGCAACAAACCCTGGGGAGGGGGTAGAATATGATGCCCATAGTTATCACCTTATAACACCAAAATGTCCAGTTTTCCACCAAAAAACAACCATTCAAGGAAACAAATTATGGGCCATAAGCAGGAAAAAGAAATTAACACAGGAGTTCCCATCATGGTGCAGTGGAGGCGAATCCGACTAGGAACTACGGGGTTGCGGGTTCGATCCCTGGCCTCGCTCACTGGGTTAAGGATCCACAGTTGCCGTGAGCTGTGGTGTAGGTCGCAGATGCGGCTTGGATCCCATGTGGCTGTGGCTGTGGCTGTGGCTGTGGTGGAGGCCGGCGGCTACAGCTCCGATTGGACCCCTAGCCTGGGAACCTCCATATGCCTTGAGTATGGCCCCAAAAAGCCAAAAAAAGAAAAAAAGAAAAAGAAAAAGAAATTAATACAGAACATTCCTGGAGGAAGCAAAGACATTGGGCTTACTAGATGAAGAGTTTCGATGAAGTATTTAAAATAATCTCAAAAAGCTAAAGGAAATGATATACAAAGAACTAAAGAAATCCATGAGGATTATAAAGGGTATCTAAAAGAGAATATCAATAAAAAGAGAAATTATAAAGAGGAACAAAATAGGAATTCTGGAATTGAGATGTACAATAAGAACAGGTTTCAGAGATGAGAGAAAGAACCACCAAACTTCAAGATAGGTGAATACAGATTACCCAGTCTGAGGAGAGAAAGGAAAAAAAAGGAAGAAAAATGAACAGAGCCCAAGATCTGTGGGACATCTCAGAGCATTATCAATATATTCGTAGTAGAAGTCTCAGCAGAGGACGAGAGAAAGGGGCAGAAAATGTATATGAAGAAATAGTGGCCAGAACCACCCCAAATTTGTGAAAGTCATGAACCTATACATCGAGAAATCTCAACTCAAGGTGGGATGAACTCAGGCAGATCCACACTCAAACACACTCTGATCCGTTTCAGAAGCCGAAGATAATTTTGGCAGCAGTAAGAGAGAAGCGACTGGTTACATACGAGGGATTTTCAGTAAGGTCCAGGGGCAGTTTCTCATCAGAAACCAGGGAGGCCGATATAGTCACGTGCTGATTTAGGGGAAAAAAACTACCAGGCAAGACGTCTTCACCCTTTAGAAATGAAGGAGCCATGAAGAGGTTCCCAGATTTTAAAAAAGGAGAGCGTTTGGTCTACCAGGCGAGAAGTCTTCACTAGACTGGAATGAAAGGGTGCCAGACAATACCTTGAACCCACATGAAAGTATGAATGCATTTTCAGTTATAGCTCCTTTTGTCTCCCCTATGACTTAAAAGACAATTGCATAAAGCAACAGTTAAACATCTGAATTGGTAGACACATATTGTGTAAAGATGTAATTTGTCATAACACAGAAGGATGAGAATGGAGCTGTATAGGAACAGTGTGTATGTGTTTGAAACTGAGTATTGATTAAGCTGTTATAAACTGAGATGTTAATTGTAATTTCCAGGGAAACCATTCATCCATATATATATAGTCTATGTCTGTGAGAGAGACACAGAGAAAAGACTCCAAATAACAAACTAGAAAATGTCTGTCTTTTTTTTTTTGTATTTTCAGGGCTGCACCCATGGCACATGGAGCTTCCCAGGCTAGGGGTCCAATCGGAGCTGCAGCTGCCGGCCTCCACCACGGCCACAGCCACGCCGGATCCTTAACCCATGCAGCGAGGCCGGGAATCAAACCCGAAACCTCATGGTTCCTGGTCAGATTCGTTTCTGCTGTGCCACGACAGGAACTCCAGAAAATGTCTTTCTGGGAGTTCCCGTCGTGGCGCAGTGGTTAACGAATCCGACCAGGAACCATGAGGTTGCGGGTTCGGTCCCTGCCCTTGCTCAGTGGGTTAACGATCCGGCGCTGCCGTGAGCTGTGGTGTAGGTTGCAGACGCGGCTCGGATCCCGCGTTGCTGTGGCTCTGGCGTAGGCCGGTGGCTACAGCTCCGATTCGATCCCTAGCCTGGGAACCTCCATATGCCGCGGGAGCGGCCCAAGAAATAGCAACAACAACAACAACAAAAGACAAAAAAAAAAATAAATAAATAAATAAAAAAGAAAATAGGGGTAAGACTTCATGGCACTGGATTCCATAATGATATCTTTGATAAGACACCAAAAGCATGAATAGCAGAAGAAAACATAGATAAATTGGATTTTATAAAAACTAAAATCTTTTGTGCATCAAAAGACATTATCAAGAAACTGGAAGGACAACCTACAGAGTAGAAGGTATTTGCAAATCTTATGTCAGAATGAGTCTAGTATCAAGAACAAATAAGGATCTCTTCTAACTCAGTAACAAAATGACAGACAACTCAATTTAAAAATGGGCACAGGACTTGACTCGACATTTCTCCAAAGAAGATGTACATGTCACCTGAAAAGATGCTCAATAGCATCAGTCATTTGGAAGATGCAAATCAAAACTATAACAAGATACCACATTACATTCTCTAAGTAGAGCATAATTTGAAAAATGGAAAATAACGGGTATTGGGAATGATGTGGAGAAGCTGGCACTTCTGGACATTTTTGGTGGGGAGTGTACAATGGTGGTTCTTCCAAAAGTTAACACATAGAATTCTCATATGACCTAGCGAGGGATTTATCTATGCCTAGGAATATACTCCAAAGAATTGGAAACAGGTACTCACTTGTACCTAAATGTTCGTAGCCACACTATTCGCCATAGCCGAAAGGTGGAAACAGCCCAAATGTCCATCAACTGATAAAGAGAGAAACAAATTTTAGTGTAGCCATTCAGTGGAATATTACTCATCATAAGCAAGGAAGGAAGTACTGAAACGTGCTGCGACGTGGAGGAATCTCGAAGTATCCGAGTATGGCTTATGGCCCCACAACAATGTAAATGTACTAAATCCTAGTGAATTGTTCCCTTTAAAATGGTTAATTTTATATCACGTGAATTTCGCCTCAGGTTTTTAAAATGGGCAAAGGACTTGAGCAGAGATTTCTCCAACTGCCTGACATCATTAGTCTTTAGGGAAAGGCAACTAAAAACCATACTGAGATACTCTCTCCCACCCAGTAGGATGGATTTACTAATGTGTTGCTGAGGACATGGAGAAAAGGAACCTTGACCCACTGAATTACTACATGATCCAGTGATTCCACCCAGAGGTATATACCAAAGAGAAGGGAAAAGAGGTGTTCAAACAAACCTTGTACTCGAATGCTCACAGCATCATAATAGACAAAAAGTGGAAACAGCCCAAATGCCCATCTGCTGATGAGTGGATAAATAGTGGAGTCATACAATGGAATATTCCGCCGTAAAGAGAGTAAACTGATAAATGCTATAACCCTGAATACATGCTAAGTGAAATGTCCAGAATAGGCAAATCTGTAGAGACAAAAATTAGAGAAGAGAGGTAAATCGGGGGTGTAGTAGTTTGCTAGGGCTGCCATAAAAAAATGCCACAGAATTTTTACCTCAAAAAAAAAAAAAAAAAATGGGAGTTCCTGTTGTGGGGCACTGGAAACGAATCCGGCTAGCATCCATGAGGATGTGGGTTTGACCCCTGGCCTCGCTCAGTGGGTTAAGGATTTGGCATTGCCATGAGCTGTGCTGTAGCTCACAGATGCCGCCTGGATCCAGCGTGGCCGTGGCCGTGGCCGTGGCCGGCAGCTGCAGCTCCTCTTCGACCCCTAGCCTGGGAATTTCCATATGCCACAGGTGTGGCCCTAAAGAGACAAAAACACAAAAAACAAACCAAAAAACCAACAAAAACCCCCAAGCAGCTGGAGAGCTCTGTAGATTAAAAGGTCAAGCATTCACCATAGTCCTAGAGGAAGAGTAGAGTGTGGTGCTGAAAAATCCCCTCTTCCCGCTTCTGTTGAACTTTGTGCTGGAAGAGTCTTAGTGCAGTAAAGCAAGAAATAAAGGCATGTGGACTGGGAAAAAAATAAATTGATCCCCACTTGTGTAAGACATGGTTGTCTGTATGGAGAACCCCAAGGACTCTCTAAATTCCTAGCACTGATAAGTGAGTTAAGAGAGGCGTAGGATACAGTGTCAACAGACAAAAGCATTCATGTTTCTATATACTAGCGACGTAAAATTGGAAACGAAACCATAACAGGACCGTTTGGAATACAAAAAATGAGACACGTGTGTATGCATCAAAATTTATCACATCTAAACTTCATACCAAACGTAGTAATTAAAAGGGACCACAAGTCCAAATAAAAAACATACAGCTGTGTAAGTTTTACTTATTTTTTATTTTTATTTTTTTGCCTTTTTGCTATTTCTTGGGGCACTCCAGCGGCACATGGAAGTTCCCAGGCTAGGGGTTGTATCGGAGCTGGAGCCACCGGCCTATGCCGGAGCCACAGCAACGCAGGATCCAAGCTGTGTCTGCAACCTTCACCACAGCTCACGGCAACGCTGGATCCTTAACCCACTGAGCAAGGGCAGGGATCGAACCCGCAACCTCATGGTTCCTAGTCAGATTCGTTAACCACTGCGCCACAACGGGAACTCCAAGTTTTATTTTTTTATTTTTTTTTTTGGTCTTTTTGCCTTTTCTAGTGCTGCTCCCACGGCACATGGAGGTTCCCAGGCCAGGGGTCGAATCAGAGCTGTAGCCACTGGCCTGCACCACAGCCACAGCAACAGGGGATCCGAGCTGTGTCTGCGACCTACGCCACAGCTCATGGCAACGCCAGATCCTTAACCCACGGAGTGAGGCCAGGGACCGAGCCCGCAACCTCATGGTGCCTAGTCAGATTCTTTAACAACTGCACCACGACGGGAACTTCCAGCCATGTAAGTTTTAAAGAAAAAGAAAGTCTGTAGGATACCGAGGTTGCCAACATGTTCTTATTCTTGGAACCAAAAGCATTTTCCATAAAAGAAATATTTCATAAACAAGACTTCATCATGGCTCAGCGGAAACAAATCTGACTAGTATCTATGAGGATGCAGATTCGATCCCTGGCCTCAATCACTGGGTTAAGGACCCGGCGTAGCTGTGAGCTGTGGTGTAGGTTGCAGACGAGGCTTGGATCCCACGTTGCTGTGGCTGTGGTGTGGCCTGGTAGCTACAGCTCTGATTCAACCCCTAGCTTGGGAACCTCCATATGCCGTGGGTGCAGCCCTCAAAAGCAAATAAATAAATTAAAAAATAGAAAACTTAATGCAGTTATCAAAGCAGAGACCGAAAAAGGTGAACAAGGACCTGTGATTTTTAGAAGATAGCAAATTTACATGGCTTTACAGCTGAATTCTAACCTTAAGGTGGCTCTAATTCAGTTTATACATTTTTTTTTTTTTGGTCTTTTTAAAGCTGCACCCGAGGCATATGGAAGTTCCCAGGCTAGGGGTCAAATCAGAGCTGCAGCCGCTGGCCTACACCACAGCCACAGCAACACCAGGTCTGAGACGCATCTGTGACCTACACCACAGCTCAGCACCACACTGGATCCTTAACCCACTGAGCAAGGCCAGGGATCAGACCCAAATCCTCATGGATACTAGTTGGGTTTGTTACCACTGAGCTATGACAGGAACACCCAATATATATATTTTAAAGACCACACCAAAAGGTTAAAAGCTCCTCAACTTTTAAAAATAGCTAGAATAATTTTAACATCAAAACCTGGTTACAGGTAGCATAGAATAAGAAAACTATTGACTAATCTTACCTATAGATGTAAAAATTTAGAATAAAATATCAACAAATCAAATATAACTCTATTAGGGAATAATGCACAATGACCAAGTTCAGGGTCATTCAGAAATAGAAGGTTTGTTTAGCTTCAGGAAATTTAAAAGTAATTCAGAACGTACTCTAATTCTTTAAACATTTTTTAAATTGGCGTATACTTGATTTACAATGTGTTAGTTTCAGGTGCAGAACAAAGTGATTCAGTTACACATATGCATATATTCATCTTTTCAGATTCTTCTATAGGTTGTTACAGAATATTGAGTAGTTTCCCGTGCTATAAGTAGGTTCTTGATTGTTTTATATACATTTCTTATGAAAGTATCGAGATTTACAACGTTTCTTCAGTTTCTGTTGTGCAGCAAAGTGACCCAGTCCCGCAGAGTTCCCTGTGCTGTTCAGTAGGACCCCACTGCCCATTCACTCCAAATGTCAGAGTTTGCATCCACCAACCCCAAACTCCCCATCCATCCCACTCCCTCTCTCTCCTCCGCCGCCTGGCAGCCGCAAGTCTGCTCTCCATGTCCATGATTTGTTTCTGTTTTGTAGATAAGGATCATCTGCGCCCAGTGTTAGATTCCACATATAAATGATATCACATGGAATTTGTCCTCATGACTTAACGTCACTTAGTATGAGAATCTCTAGTTGCATCCATGTTGCTGCCAGTGGCATTATGTCCTTCTTTTTTATGGCTGAGTAGTAGTCCATTGGGTATATGTACCACATCGTCCTAATCTATTCATCCGTTGATAGGCATTTATATTGTTTCCATGTCTTGGCTCTTGTGAATAGAGCTGTAGTGAACATAGGGGCGCAGGTATCTGTTTGAACGAATGTCTTGTCTGGGTATATGCCCAGGAGTGGGATTGCTGGATCACATGGTATTCTATATTTAGTTTTCTGTACCTCCATACTGTTCTCTATAGTGGTTGGAGCAATTTACATTCTCACCAACCAGTGAAAGAGGGTCCCCTTCTCTCCACACCCTCTCCGGCATTTATTTGTGGACTTATTAATGAGGGCCATTCTGACCGTTGTGAGGTGTGGTACCTCATTGTAGTCTTGATTTGCATTTCTCTAATAATGACTGATGTTGAGCATTTTTTCGTGTTGCCTGTTGGCCGTCTGTATGTCGTCTTTGGAGAAATGTCTGTTTAGGTCTTCTGCACATTTTTCAATTGGTTGGTTTGGTTTGGTTTAGCTATTTAGGGCCACACCCATGGCATATGGAGGTTCCCAGGCTAGGGATCGAATCAGAGCTGCAGCCGACAGCCTACACCACAGCCACTGCAACGCAGGATCCGAGCCAGGTCTCTGTGACCTACACCACAGCTCAGGGAACCCTCGATCCTTGATCCACTGAGTAAGGCTAGGGATCGAACCCACATCCCCAAGGATACCAGTCAGATTCGTTTCTACTGCGCCACAATGGGAACTCTGGTTGTTTTTTGTTATTTTTGAGTCGCATGAGTTGTTTATATATTTCGGAGATTAGGCCCTTCTCTGTTGCATCATTTGCAAAGATTTTCTCCCATTCTGTGGGTTGTCTTTTTATTTCATTTTATTATTATTATTTTTTGTCTTTTCTGGGGCCGCTCCCGAGGCATATGGGGGTTCCCAGGCTAGGGGTCGAATCGGAGCTGTAGCCGCCGGCCTACACCAGAGCCACAGCAACACCAGATCCCAGCTGCGTCTGCCACCTACACCACAGCTCACGGCAACGCTGGATCTTAACCCACTGAGCGAGGCCAGGGATCGAACCCGCATCCTCATGGATCCTAGTCGGGTTTGTTAACCACTGGGTCACGAGATGGGAAATCCCTGACATTGGCTTTGGTAATGAAAAATTTTTCTGAGGCAGCAGCAAAAGTAAAAATAGGCAAGTGGGATTGCCTCATACTAACAAACTTCTGCAGAGCAAAGGAAATGTCTGCCGAGTAAAAGGCAACATATACGATGGCAGAAAATAATTGCAGAGCATGTACGTGCTATGAGATTCACATCTAAAATATACAAGGAGCTCAGAGAAAAAAATCAAGTACCTTGATTAAAAGGTGGGCAAAGGACCTGAATAGCAGTTTCTCAAAAGAAGGAGTTCCCGTCATGGCGCAGTGGAAACGAATCTCACTTGAGGTTGCGGGTGGCTCGGTGGGTTAAGGATCTGGCGTGCCTGGGGCTGTGGTGCAGGCCGGCAGCTGCACCTCCCATTCCACCCCTCGCCTGGGAACCTCCGTGTGCCGTGGGGGAGGCCCTAAAAAGCTAAAAAAGAAAAGAAGAGAAATTTCTCAAACAAACGGCTACGAGATGGACACGAAAAGGTACAGGAACGCCCTTCAGCGCCCCAGAGAAGGGAAGCCGACCTTAGGCGCCGACCTGGGCCAGCCTGGAGTCAAGTACGCCCTTCGCGCGAGGAGACATAGTGCAGGAGCCCGCTCCCACGCGGCGTCTGAACCGGCGAGTGGGACGGTGGGTGCCAGGGGCTGAGGGGGGGCAGGCGGGAGCTGGTGGCCACAGACGTTCTGATGGGCGGCTGTGTGACCAGCGTTAGCAGTGCCGTGTTGTACCGAAATGTGCCGAGAGGGTAAGTCCTGTCTTCTCACCCTTCCCCTGAAAGGCGGCAGCGCGGGGTGATGGAGCGTGAGTTTGGTCGTGGTGATTATTCACAGCGGGCATGAGGCCGGAACAGCCGGTAGGCACCCTAACTGTGTACAGCGCTCTTGTCGGTTGTACCTCAGCGAAGCCGAAGAACATTCATGCAAGGCGAGAGCTCAAAAATAGGTGAAAGCCATTCGAAGCAGCATCAGGAGGGGCCAGCCTCTGTGTCTTTCCGTCTCCGTTGTCGCGGGAAGGGAACAAGACAGCAGCTGTTTGACTAGACGGGAGCCGAGTGCAGGGACTGGAGGGTGCGATACGGCGTCTAGTCTTCTGGGTTTCGGAAATGTCTCCAGCTGCTTCCGAACTCCTCTGGGCAACCACCTGTTCTTGCTGATGACGTGATGCCTGACGGGCAATTGGTGAGATTATTGGTAGTTGAAGTACAGAGGACGGATGTTTTTTCTGAACTTTGGACTGCTATAAGGGAAACACTTGAAGCGTTAAAAACATTTTATTTGTGTAAGATGGTGACATTTAGATGTCTGAAAAATCTATTTGGGAGTACATCTCTGGAGGGAAACTGTATTAGCTGGAAACTTATTCTCCATGTGCGTTTACCAGAATTTTAGAATGTGTTTCTGGAGTTCCCGTCGTGGCGCAGTGGTTAACGAATCCGACAAGGAACCCTGAGGTTGTGGGTTCGGTCCCTGCCCTTGCTCAGTAGGTGAACAATCCGGCGTTGCCGTGAGCTGGGGTGTAGGTTGCAGACACGGCTCGGATCCCACGTTGCTGTGGCTGTGGTGTAGGCCGGTGGCTACAGCTCCGATTCGACCCCTAGCCTGGGAACCTCCATATGCCGAGGGAGCGGCCCAAGAAATGGCAAAAAGACAAAAAAAAAAAAAGAATGTGTTTCGCATTGCATTCTTATTAAAGGGTGCTGATCTTGTAAAGGAAAAATGCTTTTAAAAAATCATTGAGGAGTTCCTGTCGTGGCACAGAATTTCACTAGGAACCCTGACGTTGCGGGTTCGATCCCTGGCCTCGATCAATGGGTTAGGGATCCAGCATTGCCCTGAGCCATGGTATAGGTCGCAGGTGCAGCTCGGATCCTGCATTGCTGTGGCTGTGGTGTAGGCTGGCAGCTGTAGCTTAGATTTGACCCCTAGCCTGGGAACTTCCATATGCTGTGGATGTGGCCTAAAAAGCAAAAAAAATAAAATAAAATAAAAATCGTTACTCTGTAATTTAATAAAAAAAAGATCATTGAATGTCTTTCAGAAGCTTGAGTCGATAGAAACGAAATGGCTCATCCAGTGCCCATTGTGTGCCTCCTTTCAATAAAGAATGTCAAATCCCGCATCTGTTGACCTTGAGAAGGTCCTGACAGGGTCACCAACGTTCTCACTAGAAGCACCGCTTGAATTCCTGAGCCTCACCCTTGTTTTAGCTGCACTCTTTATTGGCTTATACATGATCTAGAGCCTGCGTAGAAATCAGGCTTAGGGCTGACGTGGCCACAGTCAAGGTAACAGCCACATCCAGCACCTGCAAGCTTGCTTGTGTCCTTTGCTTTTGTTGTGTTTCATTTAGGTTTGGTTTTGTGGTTAAGAAGACAATGCGAGATCTGCCCTCTCCACAGATTTTGAAATATGCACAATACTTTATCTCCGTTGAATAACTCTCCTTTCCCCCAGCCGCCAGCCCCTGGCAACCACTATGGTATTCTCTGCTTCTCTGAGTTTGCCTATTTTAGATACTTCAGATAAGTGAAATCATACGGTGTTTGTCTCTCTGTGTCTGGCTTATTTCATGTGGCATAGTGTCCTCCAGGTTCATCCATGTTGTTGCAAACAGCAGGATTTTCTGCTTTTTAACACGGAATAATATTCCTTCGTGTGTGTATATATATCACATTTTTATCCATTCCTTTCAGTACAACTTGGTTTGTCTCCATATCTTGTTTGTTGTGAGGGAAGCAGCAATGATAATAGGCGCGCAGACATTGCTTTGAGATCCTGATTTCAATTCTTTTGGCTCTATATCCAGAACTGGGACTGCTGGATCATGTGGTGGTTCTATTTTTAGTCTTTTGAGAAACTTCCACTTTCTCTGCATCCTCACCAACACTGGTCTTTTTGTGTATTAGCTATCCTAACAGGACGAGTCGTAGGAGTTCCTTATATATTTTGGATATTAACTCTTTATCAGGTACATGGTTTGCAAATATTTGGATACCGGTTCTTAGGTTTAATATGTATCATTTCCCCCACTTTAGAGCTTTTTGTATTCCTATTAAGAATTTTTTCCTACCTCAAGCTCATTCAGATGTTCTGCATTTGACCTAAAGTTTTATTGTTTTACCGTTCGTGTTTAGATCTATAATACCCCTGGATTTGATTTTTGTGACTGTTCTGAAGCAGGGGTCAAGATTCACTTTTTTTTTCACATGGATGTCCATTGAGTCAGAATTGTTTATTGAAAAGACCATTTCTGGAACCGCCACATGCCGCAGGTGCAGCCATCACAACAAATCAGAACTGCCGAATATGCAGCCTCATGCCCCCGGCTTCTGGGCTTCGTAGCCGTGAGCAATGGAAGCCTCAGAACCAACCCAGGGGAACGCACCTCTTGGAGCTCTGTCGCAGGCATCATCTCGAGGCCCAGGACATCTCGTCTCCTTGTAAAAGCCCTATTCCCAGAGGGTTGGTACTCTTCGATTTGATTGGGATATCAAGTCTGTGGAAAAAACCCTATCTCGGGTTGTAACCCAAGCCAGTAGTAAGTGGCTGAACTTGTTCACATGATAGCTAGTAAGGCTGTAATTTCAGTTGGAGCCAAACAAGAGCCTGGCCCAAAACTTCAAAGAAAGTCTTGGGAAATTTGATGCCACAGAGGATTTTTATTTTTTATTTTTTTGTCTTTTTGCCTTTTCTAGGGCCGCTCCCTCAGCATATGGAGGTTCCCAGACTAGGGCTCTAAATCAGAGCTGCAGCCGCCGGCCTACGCCACAGCCACAGCTACGCTGGATCCGAGCTGCGTCTGCGACCTACACCCCAGCTCACGGCAACGCCGGATCCTTAACCCCCTGAGCGAGGCCAGGGATCGAACCCGCAACCTCATGGTTCCTAGTCGGATTCGTTAACCACTGCGCCACGATGGGAACTCCCGAGAGGAGATTTTTAAAAAATTTAATTTCATTGGAGTACCGTTGATTTACCGTGTTGTGTTGGTTTCAGGTGTACAGCAAAGTGAATCAGTAATACAGGTAAACATAATCATTACTTTTCCCTATATGGGCTATGACATGCTATTGAGTAGCTTTTCCTGTGCTATAGGGTAGGGTCTTGTGATGGCTGTAGAGGCTATTTAAAGGTTTGGATAAGCTGCTAAGGACCTAGAAGTCTTTATGTGTGCACAAGGCTGTACACATGCCCAGAAAAGACCTACGAAAAGAAAGGGCTTTGGTCACTCACCTGTGGCTGACCTTGAAACCCTGCATAGGCAGGAGGCGAGAGCTAAGGCTGATTCGTAAACTTCCTGAAATTGGAAAGTGCGCCTTCATATACAGATGCCATTGGCAAAAATTCAAAGACTTACTGGTTTAAGGTATTTCGAAAATATTCTGACCAATCATTGGCACATCACCACACCATGACGACCCCAGGGTGAACTCAAGGAAGTCAAGTTTAAAAATGAAAGCAAGACGTTGAAAGAAAAGGAAGCGGAGAAGTCAGTGTCTCTATGGCCGGAGGGCATACAGAATCTAAATACCTGCTCCAGGAGAGCTGCTGCAGAATGAGCAGCAGCGAGGTAGAACACACACACACACACGCACACGCACGCACGCACGCACGCACATGCACAGACAAAATCAGTGACGAAATAAACTGGAGTGGAAGGAAGAGAAGGGAGGGAGGGAGGGGGAAATTTGTAGGTTTAAGAAACTCAAAGCACAGAACAAATTGAGGAGTGGGGAGCATGAGGCGCGGTGTTCAGGCAGGCGGACCTGGATGATAACACCTCGAGGAAATACGAGGCAGCGCTGGTCCTAAGGGTCAGGATAGTCGCTACGTTTTGGGAGGAGACAGTTGTGTCGCGACTGGAGTGGCTGGTAGTTTCAAGCAAGGGTATTTGCCCTGTAAGACTTCGTTAACACGTTTCTTTTGTGTGATTTAAAGAAACAAGAAAAGACCATTTCCTTGTCATCGGTGCGGCACATTCCGGGACGCGTTGCTACTTCTGGATTCTTGACGTTGCTCTCTTGGCCTGTGGTCTATTCCTGTGCCGGCACCGCGCTGTCTTGATTCTGCAGTGTTGCCTTAGCTATTCCTAGCCTTTGCCTTTACACAGAAATTGCAGAATGTGGCCTTTCAATACCCACAGGCAAAAGACCTACGGCAGCTTCGATTCGGATTGCCTTAAATCTGTAGCTCGATTCAGGGAAAACCGACAGTTTTTAAGTGAGGGCTTCCTCTCTGGGAGCATCTGTTATATCTTTCCTTTTGTGTGGTCTTTAACTTCTCTCAGTGACACGTTATAGTTTTCAGTATAGAGGCGTTATACATCTTTTATTAGATCTATTCCGAGCTTGTTTTTTTCTTTGTCTTTTCAGGGCCGCACCCACGGCATATGGAGGTTCCCAGGCTAGGGGTCCCATCGGAGCTGCAGCTGCCGGCCTGCACCACAGCCACAGGAACGCCAGATCCTTAACCCACTGAGTGAGGCCAGGAATCGAACCCGTAACCTCATGGTTCCTAGGCAGATGCGTTAACCACCGAGCCACCACGGGAACTCCTATTCCTAGCTCTTTGATGTTTATTTTAAAAATACTGTAAAGCTATTACAAATGGCATCATTTAAAAAAGTTCCTTCCCATTTTTGCTGGTATATGTAAGATCAAAGGATTTTTGTATATTGGTCTTATGCCAAGCGGTCTTGCCATATTTACTTATTAATTTCAATAGTATGTGCGTTTTTATCATTTTTTATAAACACAATCAGGTCACTTGTGAATAATCAAATTTCATTTTTTGGTAATCTGTATGGCTTTTATTTCTCTTTATTGCCTTACAAAATTCGGTAGGGCTTTCTGCGGGGATATTAGGCATCCTTTTTTATTCCCAGATTCAGGAAGATAGTTGTTAATAATTCATCAGTAAGTGTAATGTTTGTTGTAGTTTTTGACAGATGTTCCTTATCCGTTTAAGAAAACTCCTCTCTCCCTGGGACAGGCCGCATCAGACTGCATTTTCTCTTGCTTGTTTTTTCTTTTGCAGGTTTTCTACTTCTCCTTGAGTCAATTATGGTAATAATTTCCTAGAAAACTGTCAGTTTCATCCAAGTTTTCCATTTTTTTTTGACCTGAGGAAGTATATAGCTTATTTTTATTTTAAAACTTTATTACTATTATTTTTTATGGCTGCCTCCATGGCACATGGAAGTTCCTGGGCCAGGGATTGACTCTGAGTTGCAACTGTGACCTGTACCAGATTCGTTAACCCACTGCACCGGGCTGGGGATTGAACCTTTGCCTCTGCAGCCACCTGAGCCATGGTGGTCAGATTCTTAACCTATCGGGCCACTGTGGGAATTCCTATGGTTTATTTTTAAAATTTGGCTTCTTTTCTTTGTGGCGTTTATCGCTAATATACGTTACTCTCTCATTTCTGGTCTCTCCACCCGATCATTGTCTCTCTGGCTGCAGGGACTGTGTCAGGGAAGCCACCTAATGCTGTTTACGTGTGTTTTCTCTTTTTTCTAGATTCTATTTCCAGAGGCTTATCTATTTCACTGGTTTTTACAAAGGACCCACTTTAGGTTCTCTTAACTCAGCTTCTTAGCTTCTTTTTTAAAAAAAATTTCTGCTTTTCTCTTTATTAGTTTCTTCCTTCTATTTTCTGTATGTTTTATTGTTGCTGTGTTGTTGTTCTTATTGTTGTCATTATTCTGAAATTTTTTTGGGTCTTTTTAGGGCCGCACCCGCGGCATCTGGAGGTTCCCAGGCTAGGGGTCCAATCGGAGCTGTAGCCACGGGCCTACACCACAGCCACAGCAACGCCAGGTCCTTAACCCACTGAGCAGGGCCAGGAATCGAACCTGCATCCTCATGGATACTAGTCAGATTCGTTTCCCCTGAGCCACGATGGGAACTCTTCATTATTCTGAATTCTTGAGGTGAAAATTAAGTTTACTCTCCGTCTCCCTTGTTTACTTTTTTTTTGGTATGTGTGTCTTTTTAGGGCCATATTTGCAGCATATGGAGGTTCCCAGGCTGGGGGTCAAATGGGAGCTGTAGCCATCAGCCTGCACCACATCTACAGCCACGCCAGATCCGAGCCGCGTCTGCAACCTACACCCCAGCTCATGGCAACACCAGATCCTTAACCCACTGAGCGAGGCCAGGGACCGAACCCGCAACCTCATGGTTCCTAGTCGGATGCGTTAACCACTGCGCCACCATGGGAACTCCACAGAGTTAGCTTTATATATTTTTTCTAGCTGTGTTGTTAGTTCATAAAGAATGTATCAAGGCTCATAATTTTTATATTGTCCTGGACATCTCTTTCTTGGGTAGAAGAGGTCCAGAGAGAGCTATTCCGGGACTCTACAGTACTGTCAGGGACCCAGGCTCCTATCCTCTGCGTCACCCTCTTGGTGTATGGTTTCCATCCTAAGGTCCCCTCAGGGTCCACGAGACTCCTGGAGTTGCAGCCAGCACATGTCCATTGCGGGCCAGAAGGAAGAGGAAAGGTAGGAGGGCACCAAGGGGCTGGTCCCCGCTCGGCCCACTTCTAACGAGTGACCTTCCCAGAACACGATTCCAGTTTGACCTCATTGGCAGCATTTCATCAAGTGTTCACACATCAGCTCCCAGGGAGGCCTGTCAGGTAGCTGTATCTTGGCTAAAAAATCGGCATTCTTTTCTAAGCACATTTGGATTAGGGCAGCCAGAAATCTCGGCCATTCCCTGTTTGCTGGATGTTGTAGTTCTTGTTAGTATCTTTTTCCTGTTACAGCTTTTTCCATCTCTTTATTCTCAACCTTCCTTAGTTATTTGGTTTCAGGTATGTCTTTTTAAAACAGAATATAGCAAGATCTTGAGTTGTTTGGTTGGAAAAACCAGAGCATCTCTCTATTAATAGGTGCATGTGATGCATTCATTTTCTTATCATTTCCGCTTTCTTTTTGCCATACTTTCTTTTTAATTCTTTTTACATCTTCTTCCATATGTTTCTCTGATTGAATTTTCTGTTAACTGTCTTTTCAGTTTTAGAAATTGTCCTTAGGTTTCGAGTCTTTCAATTATTGCTCTTCATCTTTTACAACACTCTGCTTGGAAATTATTTCAGATTTACAGGAAACTTGCGAGAATAGTCCACAGGATTCCCAGGTGCCCTTCACCCAGATCTCCCAGGGGTCCGAATTGGATCCTGCTTCCATTACCGGATTTTTTTTTTTTCTTTTGCTTTTTAGGGCTGCACCTGCGGCATATGGAAATTCCCAGGCTAGGGATCGAACTGGAGTTGCAGCTGCAGGTCTATGCCACAGCCACAGCAAGACCAGATCTGAGCTGTATATGCAACCTATGCTGCAGCTTACAGCAACATGGGATCCTTAACCCAATGAGCAAGGCCAGGGATCAAACCTGCATCCTCATGGATACTAGTCAGGTTTGTAACCCAATGAGCCACAATGGGAACTCCCGGATTTTCCTTTATACCCATGGATAATTCCTCCTGAACCATTTGAGAATAAGTCACATGAATGCTGTCCCTTCCGTGCCTATCTCCTAAAGGACAAGGACATTCTTCCACGTAACAATAATAAAATAGTCAATATCAGGACATTACCATTAATATAATACTATGTCAAATTCATAGATGATATTCTTATTTCACCAGTTTTCCTAATAACATTGTGACCTTAGGATTTTTGAAGGCTACAGGCTCAGTATTTTGGAAAAATGTCCTTCACTTTGGATTTATGTTTGATCACAATTAGATTCAATTGTCCCCTTGACGATAACACCACAGAAGGGATGTGCTCTTCTCAGTGATTTGCATTAGGTGGCACATGATATTAGTTTGTCCCATCACAGGAGATTGCACTCTGGCCTTGCGCTTAAGGAAGTGTCTGTGAGGTTTTGCACTGGAAATTTTTCCCTTTGAAAGTCAGAACTATCCTGGGGGGAGTTTAGCATCCATCAGGGATTCGTTCCTACTGGCTCATGGCTACGATGATGATCAGATGCAGTGCTCCAATTCCCGTGTTCCTTCTGTATTTAGTAGTCGGCACTCTACTCAAGGGGAGGGCTTCCTTTTCTCCCCATTTGTTTATTTTTTCATTCATTTATTTATATTGATGTGGACACCGAGATTCTTATTGTACCAATAAGAAGTTTCTTTGTGGGAATCTTTTTCCTGCCAATTTGACTTATTTAGTAGATACAGGGATATTCACGTTATCTGTTTCTTCTTGAGTGAGCTTTGGTAACTTGCGTTCTGCTGGTGGGAAACAACAAAGAGATTGTGATTAACTGGTAATTGATATCTTTGTTGTTTCCCATTTAGAGATATACAGGGCAAAACTAACCAGAATAAAGACATTCGCTCAGCTTAACAGCTGGTATGCAGTCTGAGTTTGTATGCCTGTGGCATGTACAAGTTCCCCGGCCAGGGATCAAACCCGAGCCACAGAAGTGACAATGCTGGATCCTTAACCTCCTGAGCCACTAGGGAAGTCCTCTCAATTTTCTTTCTTTCTTTTCTTTTCTTTTTCAAATTTGATGGCCACATCTGAGACATATGGAAGTTCCCAGGCCAGGGATTGAATCCAAGCTACAGCTGCAGCAATACCAGATCCTTTAACCCCTGCACTGGGCCGAGCATTGAACCCACACCTCAGCAGCAACCTAAGCTGCTGCAGTGGGATTCTTTTTTTTTTTTTTTTTTTTTTTTGGTCTTTTTGCCATTTCTTGGTCTGCTCCCACGGCATCTGGAGGTTCCCAGGCTAGGGGTCGAATCAGAGCTGTAGCTGCCGGCCTACGCCAGAGCCACAGCAACGTGGGATCTGAGCCGCGTCTGCCACCTACACCACAGCTCATGGCAACGCCGGATCCTTCACCCACGGAGCAAGGCCGGGGATCGAACCCACAACCTCCTGGTTCCGAGTCGGATTCGTTAACCACTGCGCCACGATGGGAACTCCTGTTCTGTCAGTTTTTGAAAGCAGGATATTAACTTCTCCAACTGTAATTGTAGATTTGTCTCTTTTCCTCATGGTTCTATCAGTTTTTATTAATAGCTTCTGAAGCTTCTGTAATTATGTGTCTACATGTTTAGGGCTGTTAGGTGTTTTTTTCAATAATCTTTTTATCGTTATAAAATTGCCTTCTTCATCCCTGTTAATATTCTTCACTCTGATATTGGGATAGCCACACTTACTCTGTCTTTGAGTTTTGTTAGTTAGCATGTTGTGTCTTTTTACCTTTTTTTTTTTTTATGGCTGCATCCATGGCATATGGAAGTTCCCAGGCCAGTGACTGAAGCCGAGCTGCAGCTGCAGCTTATGCCACAACTGTGGCAAGGCTAGATCCTTAACCCACTGTGCCAGGCTGCGGACTGAACCCATCCCTCCACGATGACCCAAGCCACTGCAGTCAGGTTCTTCACCCACTGCACCACAGTGGGAACTCCTGTGTCTCTTTACTTTTAACCTATTTGTGTCTTTAAATTTAAGTGTGATTTTTGTCCTTAGCATATAGTTGGGTCTAGGAATTAACCAATCTGACAGTCGTCCATTTAAATTGACATGTGGGGTCCTTTACATTTAATGTGATTATTAATGATATTAGGTTTAAAATCTACCTTCTTCCTATTCACTCCTCCCTCTTTCTTCTTTTTTCTTTTGGATTAATTAATTTTTATGATTCGATGTTGTCTTCTTTGGAGGTTTATTGGTGATAACTTTTCATGATATTACTTTAGTGATTGCCTTGGGCTATGTATCAGGGTCTCCCAGCATTATATTCCCAACGACATCATGGACCAGAGAACTGTAGCGGCAAGAAGTCCTCTGCATTGTAGGATACCGAGCAGCATCTGTCGCCTCCATTCCCTAGATGCAGTAGCATGTCCTGGAAAATATCCAGGAAAAAATTGAGAGACAGTTTTTTTCCTGGATATTTTCCATTTTAGAATTTTTTTTTTTTTTTTTTTTTTTTGCTTTTTAGGGCCACACTTGCGTCATATGGAAATTCCCAGGGTAGAGGTCAAATCGGAGCTGCATCTGTGACCTACACCACAGCTCATGGCAACGCCAGATCCTTAACCCACTGCGTGAGACCAGGGTTTGATCCCGCATCCTCGTGGATACTAGTCGGGTTCTTAACCCGCTGAGCCCCAATGGGAGCTCCCCTTTTAGAATTTTTTTAACCAATACTTTTAATTTCCCTTTGGAGTTTGTGAAATCTCAACATGGTTCTAAAAGTCAGAACTGTATAGAGGCTTTACTGTATGTTCCACTGTCTGTTTTCCCTATTTGTACATGTTTAGTTTTCCATGTGAACTTTACTGTCAACTTGGCCAGCTCCAGCTAAAAACTTTTTGGTATTTTTATTGTGATTGTGTTCAATTTGTAAATTATAATTATTTTTTGATGTTTGCGTCATCCCCTCTGAGAACACTGGATGTCTTTCCATTTGCTCTAGTCTACTTTTGTGTCTTTCTCATATAGATTTTGTGTATGTTTTGTTTAGGTTCCTTTTCGTTTTTGTCTTTTGTCTTTTTAGGGCCGCACTTGCAGCAGATGGAGGTTCCCAGGTTAGGGGTTGAACTGGAGCTACAGCTGCCGGCCTACACCACAGTCACAGCCACGCGGGATCCAAGCTGTGTCTGTGACCTACTTCACAGCTCACGGAAACGCAGAATCCTTAACCCACTGAGTGAGGCCAGGGATCGAACCTGTGTCCTCATGCACACCAGTCGGATTTGTTATCGCTCAGCCATGATGGGAACTCCAATAATAATAGCCATAGTTTTATGACATAATTTCTCTAAAACTTATCTCATATACCTTTAAAATAAATCCTATAAATGAGTGTCACAGGAAAGTAAACAAACGAGCCTGTTAGAGCCAGCAGAATTCTCACTCTCACCCTTTGAAAGTCTGTGACTTAAGGAGTTTAGGAAGACACTTGGAAGGAACTACAAGTCTCTGATGTGTCACATGTAGCCAGCAAGCACTTTGCTGATCGGAAGCTTTCTTTTATTGTTAGAAAGAAAACACACATAGCTGACCTTATTTTTTTTTTCTTTCCAAAGAAGGGACTATTTTGTCACCAAAAGTTAGGCAACATGTGAGCTGGGTAGATTGGAAGATGTGCAGAAAGAAAAGTAAGTCAGACACTCGGTCTTAAACTTGGCTGAATGCTAGAGTCCCTTGAGCAGTTTAAAAACTATACTGAGCCCATCTGCCTACACAGTGTATGATTCCAACTATATGACGCGCTGTAGAAGGAAAAGCTATGGAGACTGTGAGAAGACCAGTGGTTTCCAGGGCTTGGGCAGGACGGGGGGGATGAAGGGGCGGAGCACAGAGGATTTTCAGGGCAGCGATATTATAATGATGGATACGTGTCATTAGACATTTGTCCAAACCCATAGAATACACAGCATCCAGAGTGAACCCTAATATAAACCCTGGATTTGGGGTAATAATGATGTGCCAGTGGAGGTTTATCCATTGCCACAAATGTCCCACTTTGGTGCCGGATGTTAACACCTGGGGAAGGCTATGGACGCGCAGAGGCAGAGGTATATGGGAAAGCTCTGCACTGCGCCAGTTTGCTGCAAACCTAACTGTGCTCACACTCACACACTCACACTCACACAGAATGCCTGGGTCCCTCCCCCAGCGATAGTGATTTTGCTGATGGGATAAAGGAGGAGGCCTGAGTCTCGGGACGCGCGAAAGACAGATCGTGGCCGTTCTCCTCCCTCTAAAGAAGATCAGAGCGCGGAACTAGCCGACACTCTGGGGCAGTCGTTTTGCTGTAAAGCCGTATCGCATCAACGTGGAGACCTTCGGCTTACACGGTGTTATGTATCAAGTATGTGTCAATGAAGCTGCAAGAAGAAGAGGGGAAAGTTCTTTTATTGCAGCCGTGATAAGTGCTGTATAGCAGCAATAGGGAAGCCTTTGCTGGTTCTCCAGTTGGTTTCTGAAGGGTGATTAGAAATGAGTCAAGTAGGAGTTCCCATTGTGGCTCAGCGGGTTAAAGACCAAACATTGTCTCTGGGAGGATGCGGGTTTGATTGGCCTTGCTTAGTGGGTGAAGTATCCGGCGTTGCTGTGACCTGTGGTGTGGGTCGCAGACGCGGCTTGGATCCCGCGTGGCTGAGGCTGCGGTGTAGGCCCCCGGCTACAGCTCCCATTCGACCCCTGGCTTGGGAGCTTCCGTGTGCCGCAGGTGCGGCCCTAAAAAGGAAAAGCAAAACACAAAAAGAGCAATTAGTTAAGTAAAAACAGGGGGCAAAGTGCAGGGAGAGGACATGGCGCAAGAGGGGACCTGGCACAGGACGGAGGCTCTGACGCCCCGCGGTTCTCAAAGTTTGCTGCGCATTTTTTTTTATAATTTTTTTTTATTTTCCCACTGTACAGCAAGGGGGTCAGGTGATCCTTACATGTATACATTACAATTACATTTTTCCCCCAGCCTTTCTAATGTTGCAACATGAGTATCTAGACAAAGTTCTCAATGCTATTCGGCAGGATCTCCTTGTACATCTATTCTAAGTTGTGTCTGATAAGCCCAAGCTCCCGATCCCTCCCACTCCCTCCCCCTCCCATCAGGCAGCCACAAGTCTCTTCTCCAAGTCCATGATTTTCTTTTCTGAGGAGATGTGCATTTGTGCTGGATGTTAGATTCCAGTTATAAGTGATATCGTATGGTATTTGTCTTTGTCTTTCTGGCTGCGCATTTTGAATGGCTTTGTTTTTTTCTTTTTTTCTTGCAAAGGCAAATTTTATTCTTGAAAGCAGATGGCAGAAACTTCCCTATTACTCTAAAATGGTACTTCTTGGAGCTTAAGAAAGTCTTTTATTTAAAAAAAAATTTTTTTTTTGTCTTTCTGCGTTTTCTTGAGCCGCTCCCACGGTATCTGGAGGTTCCCAGGCGAGGGGTCGAATCGGAGCTGCAGCCGCCGGCCTACGCCAGAGCCACAGCAACACGGGATCCGAGCCGCGTCTGCGACCTACACCACCGCTCACGGCAATGCCGGATCCCCAACCCACTGGGCAGGGCCAGGGATCGAACCCGCAACCTCATGGATCCTAGTCAGATTCATTAACCACTGAGCCATGATGGGAACTCCTGAAAAGATTCTTATTGTAATTGATTTATGGTGTTTTTTTGGTTTTGTTTTTGTTTTTTGTCTTTTGAGGACCACACCTGAAGCACATGGAGGTTCCCAGGCAGCCGCCGGTCTACAGCACAGCCACAGCAACGTGGGATCCAAGCCGTGTCTGTGACCCACACCACAGCTCAAGACAACGCCGGATCCTTAACCTGCTAAGCAAGGCCGGGGATCGAACCTGCATCCTCATGGTTCCTCGTTGGATTCTGTTAGCCACTGAGCCGGACGGGACCTCCAATTTACGCTGTTCTATTCATGTCTGCTGGACAGCTAAGGGACCTGCCGTACCCACGCATACATTCCATTTCTTACATCCTCTTGCGTCCCGGTCTATGGCAAGAGACTGGGGAGAGCGCCCTGTGCTGCTCCGTTCTCCATGTCAAGGTTGGCGTCTACGAGCCCCAGACGCCCTGTCCATCCCACTCCCTCCCCCTCCCCCTCGGCATCCCCAAGGCTCTTCTTTGTGTTCGTGAGGGTGCTTCTGTTCTGTGGAGAGGGTCAGTTGTGGCATGTTTTAGATTCCATGTCGGGTATGCTCTACACATGCAGAGAGACTCTGCAGTAACCAACTATCGAAATGATCCCTGAAAGTCTAGGCTGGGGTTTGTTCTCTCCACTTTGTTTCCGTATTTGGAGGCTGTTATTTATGTATTAACATTTTTACCTTTCTGAATGATTTTCTTCCTTGTGTTAATTTTGCTTTTGATTCTCTACAGCTTTCCAGATAAATATTATCTCATCTGTAAATATAATTTTACTTCTTCTCTAGTTCCTAGGCCTTTAATTTAGTTCTCATGTGTAACTGCATTGTCTAGTATCTCCTTTATATTTTAATAACAATGGAAACAGTAGGCTGTCTTGCTTCGTTTCTGATTCTTGTGGAAATTCCTGTAGTAGTTCATCATTATGTAAAACCGTATTCGGGACTGAAGTATTTATAGTTTTTTCCTGTTAAAAAAATTCGTAGAGTTCCCACTGTGTTGCCGTAGGTCACTGTGGAGGTGTGGGTTCTATCCCTGGTCCGGTGCAGTGGGTTTAAGGATCTGGCATTATCACAGATGTGGCATAGGTCACAGCTGTGTCTCATATTTAATCCCCAACCTGGGAACTTCCATATGCTGTGGGTGTGGCAGAAAAAGAAAAAAAAGAACATATCCATACATCCATAATTACCGCTTTTGTCCTGTGTTTAATCCGAAATGAGTGTTGAATTTTGTTACGTTTTCCAGGATCTATGAAGGTAAACATTTTCTTTAGATCTATTAGTATGATGTATTGTATTAATAGATTTCCTACCATGCAACCAAGCTTGCCTTCCTGGAAGAATATCCTACTAGGTTTTCTTAATGTGATATTGGGCTATTTTTGCTAACATTTAACTTAGTGCTTTCTTTTCTTCTTGCTTTTTAGGGCCACACCTGCGGCATATGGAAGTTCCCAGGCTAGGGGTCAAATCAGAACTCCGGCTGCTGGCCAACGCAGCAGCAACACATCAGTGACCTACACCACAACTTACGGCAATGCCGGATCCTTTAACCCGCTGAGCAAGGCCAGGGATCAAACCCGTGTCCTCATAGACACTGGTTGGGCTTGTTTACTGCTGAGCCACAACAGGAACTTCCAGTACCTTTTCATTCACAGTCCTAAGTGATAACTTTTTGGAATTTTGTTTATTTGTTTGTTTGTTTTTATGGCCCCAACCACGGCATATGGAAGTTCCAGGGCCAGGGATTGAATCTGAGCCGTGGCTACAACCTATCCACAGCTGCAGCAACTTGGGATCCTTAACCCACTGCACCAGGCCGAGTATTGAACCCATGCCTCTGCAGCGACCTGAGCCACTGCAGTTGGATTCTTAACCCACTGCACCACAGGGGGAACTCCTGGAATTTTGGGGTACTGTATTTAATCCTGATTCATAAGCATGGCTTGGTGTCTTCTTTCATTTTCTAGGGTCTGGTACAACGCATGCAGCAGTGGGGACAGTGTATTCTTTGACAATTCCTCTATTAAATCAAAAAGGCCTTTTATTTTTTTGGAAGGGGGATAGTTTCTGGATGTATTCCTCTGTTTCTTGTATGGTAACTCATCTATTTATGCTTTGTTTTTTAATGGATTCAATTTTGGTAAGCTTTATTTTCTTAAGAAATTAACCATTTTGTTTCATTTTCAAATTTATTTGCATAAAGATCTGCCAGAGTCTCTTGTGGTATTGTAAATTTCAACAGTTATCTCCTCCTTATCACTTCATATTATGTATATTTATACTTTTCCCTTCTCCACTTTGATTATGTTAGCTGGGAGTCTGCCTATTTTCTTAATGTCCCCTCAAAGAATCACTTTTATTTATATTTATTAATTTGATTATTGATTCCTACTTCTACCCTCACTTTTTTTTCTGGCCATGCCCACAGCACATGGAAGTTCCCAGGCTGGGGATCAAACCTGCATGGCAAGTGTAATCAGAGCCACAGCAGTGACAACACTGAATCCTTAACCC
Source organism: Phacochoerus africanus (assembly GCF_016906955.1). Lineage (NCBI taxonomy): Eukaryota > Metazoa > Chordata > Mammalia > Artiodactyla > Suidae > Phacochoerus > Phacochoerus africanus. Next base: position 129,561,744 of record NC_062560.1, read on the forward strand.
AGTGAGCCACCAGGGAACTCACATTAATTTTTATCTTATGTTTCATTATTTCCTTCCTTATGTTTTATTTTGGCTATTTACTTGTGCTTTATCTTAGCATTTGGAGTTTGGAATTCATTTAATAGATTTTTTCCTTTTCTTTTTATTGATACAAGTGCTTCAGGCTATGGATTGCCACTGATAGCTGCTTTAAATATTTCCCATAGAGGCTAGGATAGTAGCGGTATTTTCATTTTCCTTATTTTGTAAAGGTCTTTTCATTTTGGTGTCCATGTCACCCACCATTGTGTCCCGTCTGCCATCTCTTCCATCTGGTCTCTCTGCCGGAGTTTTTCTGAAATGGTCCTGCTCCATAGTAACCTCATGAAAACCAAGCCAAACCGAACCCGAAGCCCTTCGCGGTTTGCCTGCTTCTCCAGCCGCGCTGTCTCTCACTCATCTGTACGCCTCCCCCGCCTTTTTACTAACACTCATTTTTGAAGATGAAGCTCAAGTTTAGGAATTCTTGTCCGATACCCCTCAGCCCCCAATATACCACTCGAGTTAAGCCCTCCTTTTGAGAACTAAATAGGGTCCTGTACTTCCTTTGTCGTGGTGGTTATGAGTGTCCAGTTGACTATTTTGTCTTTCCGCTAACACTGCACAGTTCTGGAAATAAAGGCTTCCCTTGCATCGATGTATCCTTGGTGCTGCAGACTTCAAAGCTGCTATTTGATTTGATTTATCTTTTGACCTTTTGCCAGGGGCTGAGCCTGCACCACAGCAGCAAGGGGAGCCGCTGCAGTGACCCTGCCAGGTCCTTAACCTGCTGCACCACCAGAGGACTCTAGCAGCTATCTGTTTAGCCGTTAAAGTTGCTTGGTTAGCAATTCCAGTATCTGTGTCATTTGCAGATCTTGCTCTACTGACTTTTTCTCTTCACCATCTGTCATATTTTCTAACCGTTTTTCAGGCCTCTGTATCTTTCCGTTGGTCACACGAGCCAGGTTCACCTGAGTGTGTAAGGCCCCTGCTTCACCTGCCGGTGCTTCCAGACGAGGCAGATGGCCCGGGCAGGAGAGTGGCCACTGATGCCGCCCGGCGTGCTCGTGGAGACTTGTCTTTGTAGCCACGGCTCCCTGGTCTTTTCCTTCGTGGACATCTTGTTTCAGCTGTTACCTGCGTGTTGTGTGGCTGGGTGTGGTAATACACTGCTGTAGCCTAACTGGCAGCAGTGTCTTACTGCCAAGGGCCTTCTGCACTCCGCACAAAGCTCTTAAAACCACAGAAAACTTCTGATCATGAGAGCTTAGCATGAAAACGGATCAACTTCTTAGCAGGTGTCCAAAGGAAGTGAAGTCAGGATCTCCCAGTGCTGTCTGCGCTCCCATGGTTCACGCAGCATTGCTCACAACGGTCGAGGGATGGACGAATGGGTAAAGAAAAGAGGCTGTGTGTGCGTGTGGGTGTGTGCGCGTGTGGGTGCGTGCGTGCGTGTGTACCATTTGCAGTGGATGAAACTGGATAGGTCAGACACAGAAAGACACGTACTGCAGGCTCTGCCTTAGTCAAACTTGGGCCCGGACAGCGGGAGGGCGGTTGCCGTGGCAGGGATGGCAGAGGGGGAAGTGCTAATGCCCAGCATGGCCACCGTACGCTCAGAATTTGTTAAGAAAGTAGATCTTCAGGAGTTCCTGTCGTGGCTCAGTGGTAACGAATCCAACGGGTATCCATGAGGATGTGGGTTTGATCCCTGGCCTTGCTCAGTGGGTTAAGGAACCCGTGTTGCTGTGGCTGTGGCGATGGCTGGTGGCTACAGCTCCAATTCGACTCCTAGCCTGGGTAACTCCATATGCCGCAGGTATGGCCCTAAAAAAGCAAAAATAAGTAAATAAAGTAAATCTTTTTTTTTTTGTCTTTTTGCCATTTCTTGGGCTGCTCCCGCGGCATATGAAGGTTCCCAGGCTAGGGGTCGAATCAGAGCTGCAGCCACCGGCCTACGCCACAGCCACAGCCACGCAGGATCTGAGGCACGTCTGCAACCTACACCACAGCTCACGGCAACGCCGGATCCTTCACCCACTGAGCAAGGGCAGGGATCCAACCCGCAGCCTCATGGTTCCTCGTCGGATTCGTTAACCACCGCGCCGCAACGGGAACTCCAATAAAGTAAATCTTAAAGCACTACAAAAACTGGTTATTATGTGAGCTGATGCATATGTTACTTGGCTTGAATGTGGCAGTCATTTCCCAATGTAGGTACACCTTGGAGTTATGCATATGACTCCCATGTGTCACTTATGCCTCAGTAAAACTGGAAACACACAAAGACTGACCTGCCCTGATTCTATCGCAGGTATGAGAGAATTGAAATCCCGATCCATGTTGTGCCTCACGTAGCCGTTGGGAAGGTGTGCCTTGAGTCAGCGGTTGAGCTGCCCAAGATCCTGTGCCAGGAGGAGCAGGACGCCTATAGGAGGATCCACAGGTAGAGGCCCTCCTGCTCCTCTGCCCGCTCTCGGGGCCTGGTCCCCACGGTCGTCTTCCGTCCTCTCGCCTGGTGCCGGCGGGATGCTTCAGGAGCAGAGCCTCTGTTCGGTTCTAAAAGCCCAGCAGCCGCGAGTGTATCCCTGCTGCCGGCTGCGGGGGCCGCGGTGAGGGCTGCCGAGAGATGCAGTCCTTCCAGAAATCTTTCTCTGATTTCTATCAAGGTTCTGAATGAAGTCACATGCCCCACATCACGAGCATTTTCCTGATGAAGTTGAATGATAGATAGTCTCTCGCCTGAGGATGATGCCGCTATAACCTAACTGTTTTGTCCCCCCAGCCTTACACATCTGGACTCAGTGACCAAGATCCATAATGGCTCAGGTGAGATTTCTTTCTTCTCAAGCACAACTCGTCCTTGAGTTTTCTTGCCCAAGAGCCCTGCCATTCAGGAATCCCGCTCCCAGCTTCTGCGTGGAAGCCCGGGGGCCGCTGCAGGGTCTGTGTGCGGGGGGGACACCCCAGTTCTCAGCGAGGCCAGGGGCCATGACGTGCAGGTCCTGGCATGGCTGACTTGAGCCAACACGGCCTGACACTTCAGCACTCAGCTCTTGTGAGCCAGGTGCCAGCACACCACTACCAGCCCGCTGGGGTGGGAGGTGAAAGCGATGGATAGACAGACAGACATAGAAAAGGGACAGTTTAGTGGAGGAACTCTTTTCGTGTAAATAAATACACAAGGAAGCCCTCCACGTGGTTCAAGAGCAAAAAGCTTAGTCAGATATACACAACCGCCCGCCCACAGCTCCTCTGACCTGCGCTGACCCCAGGCCATTCTGGCAAAGTCACTGGTGAGGAAGAAGAGGAGGCTTTCAAGTGTTACAGGCAGTAACTTTGGGAGAAAAAGAAGAGGGACATGGATTGGTTTATCTGTCCCATCTTTTTTTTCAGTCTTTTGTCTTTTTAGGGCCACACCCACAGCATATGGAGGTTCCCAGGCTAGGGGTCCAATTGGAGCTGTAGCCGCTGGTCTACCCCACAGCCACAGCAACGTGGGATCCAAGCTGTGTCTGCGACCTACACCACAGCTCGTGGCAGCGACAGATCCTTAACCCACTGAGTGCAGCCAGGGATCGAACCTACAGCCTCATAGTTCCTAGTCGGATTTGTTTCCGCTGCGCCGTGACGGGAACTCCTGTCCCATCATTTTTATCTGGAGTTAAAACATGACAAAGAGGTAAAAGTTGGTAATATATTCTAAAGGCAGAGACATTTTAAAAGTATGTCGATAATTCAAAAAAATGGAGAAATAAACTAGAACCCCCAAACAGGCCCGTGTATATGTATTTAAGAATTTATATTTAAGAAAGATGCTACATTAGAGAGTTCCCACTGTGGCTCAGCTGGGTTCCAGACCTGACTAGTATCCATGAGGATGCAGGTTCGATCCCTGGCCTTGCTCAATGGGTTAAGGATCGGGCGTTGCCGTGAGCTCTGGTGTAGGTCGCAGACGTGGCTCGGATCCTGCGTCATTGTGGCTGTGATGTAGGCTGGTGGCTGCAGCTCCAAATCGACCCCTAGCCTGGGAACCTCCATGTGCCGCAAGTGGAACAAAAAGAAACGAAGTTACATCAAATCAATCATTTGTTTCTTAGTTTATACTTCTCTTTCCATTCAGGGAAAAATGGAGTTCAGGAGTTCCCGTCATGGCGCAGTGGTTAACGAATCCGACTAGGAACCATGAGGTTTCGGGTTCAGTCCCTGCCCTTGCTCAGTGGGTTAACGATCCGGCGTTGCCATGAGCTGGGGTGTAGGTTGCAGACGCGGCTCGGATCCCGCGTTGCTGTGGCTCTGGCGTAGGCCGGCGGCTACAGCTCCGATTCGACCCCTAGCCTGGGAACCTCCATATGCCACGGGAGCGGCCCAAGAAATAGCAAAAAGACAAAAAAAAAAGAAAAAAGAAAAATAGAGTTCTACCTAATACCCTACACAAAAAATAAATTCCATATACATTTAAGCTTTTACTATTAAATATAGTACAACCACTTTGGAAAAGACATTGGCAATTACAATTACCAAATGTCCCGCCAGTTCCTCTCCTAAACAAATACCCCCAGAGAGGTGAAGACAAGTGTTCAAACAAAAACTCGTATAGGAAGGTTTGCAGCAGCATGATTCACAGTAGCCAAAAGCAGGAGTAGCAAAGTGCCTGTCCCTGGGTAAATGGATAAAGCAAGTGAGAGTCACCCATATGAGGAAGCGTTGCTCAGCAATGAGAAGACCAACCTGGGTGCCTCTCAGTCCCATTAGGCCAAGAGAAGGAAGTTTCCCATAAAGTGCTGCCTCGTCTTTAGTTCCATTTATAGGAAATTCAAGAACAGGCAAAGCTCATGGACGGGGTAGCAAGAGGGGCAGAGGTGAACGGGCGCTGGGAGCGCAGGGGCCTCTGGGCTGATGGACGTGGTCTATGTGCTGACTGCGCTCTGTCTACACGTACCGTCTGTAAATAGAAATCCTTAAATACGTACACATGGCCCTACTTCTGGGCCTATAAAACTCATTTATTTTATTTAAAAAAATTTTTAAATTATTTTGTCTTTTTGCCTTTTTTAGGGCCACACCCAGGGCATATGGAGGTTCCCAGACCAGGGGTCGAATCGAAGCTGCAGCTGCCAGCCTACACCACAGCCGCAGCCATGCGGGATCCGAGTCATGTCCGTGACCGATATCACAAGTCACAGCAATGCCAGATCCTTAACCCGCTGAGGGAGGCCAGGGATTGAACCTGCATCCTCATGGATGCTAGTCTGGTTCGTTTCCACTGAACCACAACGGGAACTCCTAAAGGCCGTCTTTCTAACAGCAAAAAATCGGATGCCACTGGAATGTCCAGCAATAGAATATTATACAGCCCTTAAGAAAATGCAGATCTTTAGCAGCACAGAAAGATGCCTCTCGCTTATTGGCATGTGGGGTAAAAGGAACATCTAAAATTATACAGGTTTTCTTGAAAAGTATACATACACATGAACACACACATATGCATAAATCTTGGACAATTTACCCCACAATATTACAGTGGCATTTGCAATAAGTCATGTGTCATAAGAGAGAAAAAGATATTTCTTTTTCTTCTTTTTAGGGCTGCGTGTGTGGCATGTGGAGGTTCCCAGGCTAGGGGTCCAGTCGGAGCTATAGCTGCCATCCTACACCACAGCTCACAGCAACACCGGATCTTTAACCCACTGAACAAGGCCAGGGATCGAATTCGTCTCCTCATGGATCCTAGTCAGGTTCGTTAACCACTGATCCATGAAGGGAACTCCAAGAGAAATACATATTTCTATTGGGCAGAATTTGTTTTAAAATGAGTGCCATAGAATCTATCTTGGGAGTTCCCATCGCGGCTCAGTGATAATGAACCCGACTAGGATCCATGATGACACGAATTCGATCCCTGGCCTCCCTCAGTGGGTTAAGGATCTGGCGTTGCTGTGAGCTGTGGTGTAGATTCAGACATGACTCACATCCCGTGTTGCTGTGGCTGTGGTGTAGGCCGGTGGCTACAGCTCCGATTCAACCCCTAGCCTGGGAACCTCCATATGCCAACGGTGTGGCCTTAAAAAGCCGGAAAAAAAAATTTATCTCACCAAGAGGCTGAACATTCACAGTAAGAGGCATGAAAGACGTTAACTCCCACACACGTCATCTGTTTGGATTTTCCTCGTTTTAAAAGAGGAGGTTTCAGGAGTTCCCATCATGGCGCAGTGGAAACGAATTTGACTACGAACCATGAGGTTGCGGGTTTGATCCCTGGCCTCGCTCAGTGGGTGAAGGATCCGGCGTTGCCGTGAGCTGGGGTGCAGGTGGTAGACGTGGCTCGGATCCCGCATGGCTGTGGCTGTGGTGTAGGCCGGCGGCTACAGTTCCAATTCGATCCCTAGCCTGGGAACCTCCATAGGCCGTGGGTGCAGCCCTAAAAAAAAGACAAAAGACAAAAAAATAAAAAGAGGAGGTTTCAGGTTGAGTTGCATCAATGTATTTATTTCTTCAGTGTATGTAACACTTGGTAAACAGTTTTCTTTCTGGACTTGGGAAAAATGAAGTTGCAGAAGACAGAGTTCTGGCTCTTTGGGAAGTTATGGTCACTTACAGTGTGGGAGGGTCTGAGAGCTGCTCTTAGCCCTTTTGCCTAAAGGAGGAAAAAGCTGGCTATCTCTGTGTTCTCTGCACAGCCAGGCTGCCCTCTGGCTTAGGGGCCCAGGGCTGCAGGACGGCCTCTGGGTGGCCACTGCATCGCTCAGCTCTCCTGTCTTCCCACTTCTGCCTGTCGCCCTTTCTCTCCTTTCTCCTCCTTCGTTCTGTACTCACCCTTGGGGAGCCGCTGGGGGAGAGTGTTAGCTCTGTGTTTTTCCTCTTGAAGTGTTTACCAAGAATCTGTGCAGTCAGATGTCCGCGGTGAGCGGGCCTCTGCTTCAGTGGCTGGAGGACAGACTGGAGCAGAACCAGCAGCATCTGCAGGAGCTGCAACAAGAAAAGGAAGAGCTGATGCAGGAACTTTCTTCTCTGGAATAAAGCGGGAGCCAAAATGAGGTATAACCATTTTTTTCCAATTTGTATATTAAACATGGCCTCAGAATTCACATAGCGGTCGTGAGGCAGACGGTGGAGCAGCTCTCCTTACATGCCGTTGGGTGTGCTTCCCCCCCGCAGCGAGGAAGCATAAGATGTCTTCCTAGAATGAGCTGAAGGAGAGAGTATTTCCTGTTCAATCTCATGATACTTCTGTTGGGCAAGCAGCTAGGTCCACAAGGGTTCGTGGAAGCACCTCACGTCTGTTCTTTGCCCCCGTCGAGAGGCGTCTGTCTTACCTCTTCCTTCCTGGGCTCTAAAATATGTATTCTAAGCTACGTATCAGAGGCCGAATCTATATGGGTGCTTCTCTGTAACCAGAAACCTGCGTTCTAGTATATTTGCCTCTGAAGCAAATTCCCACTGATCAGATTCTATTTACCTAAGAACCTCCAGTATAATATGAATGCGTTTTTTTTTCCAGAAACATTTAGGACTTTGGACGTTAAAAAAAAAAAAAAAAAAGTTTTAAAAGTTCTGTTGGAGGAGTTCCCTGGTAGCTCGGTTAAGGATCTAGCGTTGTCACTGAAGCAGCTTGGGTCGCTGCTGTGGTGTGGGTTCAGAAAAGAGCCAAGCTTATTGTATACTGGACATTAAAGTGGCAGCTGGAGGAGTTAGAAGGAAGCAAAGAAGGCCTCGACTCCAACAGCAGTAACAAAGGGTGGGAGTTCCCGTTGTGGTGCAGCAGAAACGAATCTGACTAGGAACCCTGAGGATGCGGGTTCGATCCCTGGCCTTGCTGAGTGGGTCAAGGATCCGGTGTTGCCGTGAGCTATGGTGTACGTCGCAGACACAGCTTGGATCCCCCGTGGCTGTGGCTGCGGTGTAGGCCAGCGGCTGAAGCTCCGATTCGACCCTAGCCCAGGAACCTCCATATGCCGCTGGTGCAGCCCTAAAAAAAAAAAAAAGTCAAAAAGACGAAAAAGAAAAAAAGGAAAAACACAAGCACATAGTAACAAAGGGTTGGTTTTGGTTTTTGATTTTCTCTCTTATTTCTCCCTACATTATTGTTTTTCAAATTTCAGTGTATCATTTGGAGGTCAGATTTCAACGTTGCGAGTGGAGCCCCGAAATCTTGATGAACCCCTCTCTCCTGGGGCAGAGGCCGTGTCAGTGTTGTCTTGTCTGTTCTTCTCTTTCCCTGTAGGGAGGATGGAAACATCGGGTGTCAAATTCAGCAAGAAGAACAATTTGGAGATTCCCTCTGATGCCGCAGTCGTCCGCACGGTCCCGTGGACGCCCAACTGATTTCGGCACAAAAGCCGCTCAGCGCAGGAAGGACGGTCTTTCCACGGACGATGCTGGAGCAATTGGCGAAACTCAAAAAACCCACTTTGACAAAACTGCATACCTTACACAAAATTCACTTCAAAATGTGTCATGAACTTGGATGTAAGATATTAAACTCTAAAACTTTTCGAAAAAAACCATAGAAAAATCTTTAGAATCTCGGGCTAGGCAACAGGTTCTTGGCCTTCACTCTGAAAGCATAATCCTCAAAGGAAAAAGTGGATAGATTGGACTTAAGGTGAAAAACTCTGCAAAAAAATTTAAGAGGAGGAAATTACTGAGAGAAATTGTTTGCAAACCGTTTATTTAAATCAATTTAGACTATATAAAGTGAAGAGTAAACAACAATTAGAAAATGAGCAGAAGACATGAATAGACATCACTAAAGAGGGTACATGGCTGGCAAGCCAGCACTTCCTTAGCCATCGAGGCATGGGATTAAAACTATAATGAATTATGTCTACCTTCTTCACCAATTAAAACTACAATGGATTATGACTACACACTTAATAGTGAAAATACCAGTTGCTGTTGAGCATGCAAACTGGATCTCTCATACACTGCGGACAGGGTGTAAAGTGTAAGCCACTCTGGACAAAAGAGTTTGGAAATTTCTAATAAAGTTAAACACACACATACTTTATTAGCCGGCAACTGTTTTCCTGGACACTTTTCCCAAAGAAATGAAAACCTATTTTGGCACAAGTCCTTATACAGAAACATTCTTAGCAGCTTCGCTTGTCATAGCCCGAGACTGGAAACAGCCTCCATGTCCTGCCGTTGAGTGGGTGGGTACAGCGTCCATCCACATCATGGAATACTAGTGTGCCAGGAAAAGGAACCGAGCAGTCATACGACTCGGATGGACCTCAAGGGTGTTATGATGACTGAAGAAAGCCGGTCTCCAAAGGTCACATGGTGTATAATTGCATTCGTACAGCATTCTTAAAACGGGAATCTCTATCTGGGCTAAAATTACAGGCCCCCCCCCACCCCAAATGAATGCATGGAAAATCTGGTGAACGCGAATAAGGTGTGTAGTCTAATTAGCCACTGTCACCATGTTGGGGAAACTGCGTGAAGGGTACATGGGACTCACTGTACTATTTTTGCAACTTCCTGTTAATCTATAATTATTGCAAAATAAAAAGTTGTAAGTATTAAATAGGAACTAGGAGGTATGGTGCTTTGTGAAATAAGAAAGGAACGGTAAAAAGAAAATCTGAGGGGAATAAGATGACTCGAATATTTTCACAGGCCAACCTTCAGCACCTGTCCCTTCTAAATGAGCTCTTTACATTGATAGACTTACGGCGACTTGAAATTCTTTTTCTAAGCCGGTAATCCGAGTTGTACTTTGCAAAGTAGGCATGTGGGGGAAGAGGCAGGTACATGGACGTGTCAAAACACCCGGTGGCTGGGATTCCTGCGCGAGGGTGACAGAGGTCCCAGCCTCGGTGGGGACAATTCGTGCATCAAAATGAGCGTAAAGGATTATAACCTTGTGAATAATCTAAGGGTCTGAGTCGACACGGATGCAAACAGATGGGGGAGGAAAGAAAGCCCTCCTTCTGAGTAGAAAGTGGTGAGACAAGGAACTCCCCCTTGGGTGGTGACGGGAGCGGTGGCCCATTCGCAGAAGAGTCATCAGTGGCTGCGATGGCGGGTTGATGTGCGGAGGTTTACCTGTCAAGGACGGGAAAAAGGGCCAAGCCAAGGCGTCCCCGGGATTAAAGCACATTTAAGACATGAAAACTAAGTGCCACACATGCTCCTATGTTGGATTCCGGACCAGAAAGGAAACAGCTGCAGTGTTTGCGTGGGGTCCCTGATCTGGAGGGAGGAGTGTAGGGTTCTCTGGGCCTGAAGGGGACCGACATATGCCACATACGCAGGGCCTGGACCGCAGCCAACCCAAGGGCTGGCAGAACCTCTTGCCATAGGAGGACGGAGGCGCGCAGAGAACAGCACTAGAGCCACCTGGCACCCCCAGGGTTTGAGCGCGGCCCAGCAGGGGGGCCTCGGCAGAAAGACCCGGGATGGAACCCGAATCTTCATGGACACTCTGTCGATTCTCAACCCGCTGAGCCGCAGCTCCCACCGCAGTCGGCAGGTTTTGTGCATTTTGGTGTGTGGGGGACAAGGACCACGGGGAACTGGGGCCTTTGGTTCCTCTTCCTTCCGCTGACTCTGTGAGGAATAAACGGTCTGAATCTAGAAAGGGCCTTTGCGGCTAAACCCGCCGAATCTGTCAGTCTTGGGCTAGGGCCTAACAGATTTGGTGGCCAGCACGGGGCTGGTGAAGTTAAAATGCCCTTTGAAAAGACCAATAGCGCCAGGCTCGGGGACAGGACCGGCTCCCTCAGAGCTGGTGGCACAGATCTAATCTAAGTGTGGGCAAAAGCAGGGAGAGTAAGGGTTACAGCATCCAGAGGACCCCCTGGGATCCCAAAGCTGCAGTTAGCTGTTGATAAACAGCTGGAGTTAGAGCGGCAGGAAGGACTGAAACAGGCCCCCTGATGGGCACTTAGCTTCCTTAGAGCGACAAAAGGCCGCTGCGAACGAACGAAGTAAAGTCAGCAGTGCTTACGGGTACCAGCAGCTTTGCAGCCTCCCCCAAATCACTGCCTCCTGCACCCTGACTTCAGCCGCTTTAAGAGAGGAAAAGCCTGGATCAACTCGTAGCAGGACCGTGTGAGCAGGTGGGCAGTCCCCACTCCCCGGGGAAAAGTATCCAGCCTCCGGAAGGGGCCCTGAGGGCCAAGAGACAGGCGGGGAAAATCTACAAAAACTCCTGAGAATTTCTAGTATTTGCATTGAGATCTGCTCCTTCCTTGCCCCTCCCAGCTCCGCCAGGAGGAGACCCCACTCCAGACCGGTTCAGGGTTCCACCTCCCCGCAGCTCAGGGCCGCGCAGCCGAAGGCCTAGGAAAGAGCACTTGCGCCTCACGAGCCGACCCAGAGAGCGGGAGATCTGCACATCCCAGAAATGGGAGACCAGTATCTGGATTGTACACAGAACTTGACTCCCCCCACCCCCCCACACACACAACAGCTGGAAAAACGGGCAAAGGATCTGACCAGACATTTCTCCTGGAAGCTGTACAAATTGTCAATAAGCACATGAAAAGATGCCTGACATCAGTGGTCTTCAGGGAAAGGCCAATCAAATCCATGAGACACTTCACACTCATCCGAATAAAAATGATGATAATTACAAATGTTGACAAGGATGTGGAGAAATGAGAGCTGTACGCTGCGGCCGGGAGTGATAGAATGTCACCGCCAGCCCCGGCAACTCCGCTCCTAGGTGTTCACCTCACAGAATTGAAAACAGGTATTCGAACAAAAAGACACAAACGTTCCTAACAGAACAAGTCACAATAGCTACAAGGTGGAAACAAACGTCATAAAACGGAATGACGTACTGACAGTTGCTACAACACCGATAAATCTTGAAAATGTAGTGAAAAAAGGCAGACACGAGGAGTTCCCGCAGTGGCGCAGTGGTTAACAAACCCGACTAGGAACCATGAGGTTGCGGGTTCGGTCCCTGGCCTCGATCAGTGGGTTAGGGATCCGGCGTTGCCGTGAGCTGTGGTGTGGGTCGCAGACGCGGCTCGGATCCCGCGTTGCTGTGGCTCTGGTGTAGGCCGGCGCCTACAGCTCCAATTCGACCCCTGGCCTGGGAACCTCCAGATGCCACGGGAGCGGCCCAAGAAATGGCAAAAAAAAGACAAAAAAAAAAGAGGCAGACACGAAGGGACACGTATTGTATGATTCCATTGATATGAAATGTCCAGGATAGGGACAGAAAGCAGACTAACAGTTGCCAGAGGCTGGAGGGATGAGAGTGAGAAGGTTATCAGGCTTCTTTTTGAGGTCGCGCAGGTGCTGGCAAGCTGACTGGTGACATCAGCGTGCCCACCGCGGCGACTGCACCAACAGCCACGCACCCGTACACTTCAAATGGGCGAATTGTATGTAAACAGTCTCAATAAAACTGTTCACCGCAATGAAAAAGAGAAAGGCTCTGCCTGCAGCACCCGCCAACCCTGCAGGCGGGTCCTTCCTCTCTGCCCGCCCCTCCCTCGGCCGAGGAGCTAAGAAGTAGTGAAAGCAAACTCCTCCGTACAGTTGGGACAGAACTTGCGGTGGCCAGAAAAAGAGTTCAAGGTGAATCCGTGAGTGAGGCTTGGCTCAGTTAATGGCATGTATGTAAACTCGTGTACCTGGTGTTGACACGTTCCAACGAGATGTTCCCGAAGGGTCAGAAACGGTCTCCGGAGCCCGAGTTTGCACGGCCCGAGTCGCGTCTTGGTCGTTGGCAAGTCGGCGGCGGCGGGAACGGGGGGCCGGGCAGCCGGCTCCCGCGTCACCTCCTGAGACCCCACGGTCAGGTCACCGCACTTGGCCTCTCTGGCTGTCAAGGCGAAACACCTGTGCGTTGCAAGGTAAAGAATTCCATGCTCCGGATTTTAAAAAAGCAGCTTAACTGCTGCCCCAAACGAATCGGCTCGTGTGAAGCCGCCGAGTCCAAGGAGGCCTTGGCGGCCGGCCCCGGGTCCGGGCGGGCGCCTTCGGGCTCGGGCGCTGCTGCTTCGGGGCTGCCAGCCGCCCGCGCTCGGACCCGAGGTCCTGGGAGCCCAGCTGCCGGCTGCTGGGGCTGCGCGCCGGGAGGTGGGAGAACGCCGGCCGCGCGGGGCCGGGGCGGCGGGGACCCCCCCCCCCCACGCCCCCTCCGCCGCCCAAGCTCTTCGTGAGCCGCCTGTCCTCTCCGGTGGGACCCATCTTTCCGGGGACGGCCGCGCCCGCAAGGACAAGCCAGTCTGCCTGGCCTGGCCGCGGGCTGCGCCGGCACCGCCTCAGGGAGAACTGCTTAAAACGGCGCCTGGCAAGGGAGCCGGCCAGCCGTCCGCTTGGGCGGTGTGGGCTGACACCCGCAGGACAGCCGCGGTGGGACCCGGACACGAGCCAGTGAGCCACGGGGGTGGCCTCGGGCAGGGCGCCGCAGAGAAGGGACATCCGGAGAATCCGCACGTGCCTCACGTTTCTGCTGCGCGGGAGCGGGCGCGGCGGCAAGAGGGCAAACGGGCTCAAAGGAAGCACTGCCCCAGCGAGCAGGATGACTGAGCCTCAGCTTTCAGTGCAGCCCCCCCTTCCGACGGTCAGTAGGCGCGTCAAGGTGGCAATTCTGCAGAAGAGTACCTCCCATCAAAACGGGATGGGAGGGGTTCCCATTGTGGCGCAGCGGGAACAAACCCAACTAGGCTCCGTGAGGACGCAAGTTCCAGCCCTGGCCTTGCTCAGCCGGGTACGGACCTGGCGTTGCCTAGAGCTGTGGTGCAGGTCGCAGACGCGGCTGGATCCCGCATTGCTGTGGCTGTACCATAGGCTGGCAGCTGCAGCTCCGATTCGACCCCTGGTTTGGAAATTTCCACATGCTGTGGGTGTGGCCCTAAAAAGAAAACAAAAGCAGCAGGATGTTTCCTTGTGCGGTGGGGAAGGGGGAGGAAGCTTAGACCACGTGCGTGCGTAATGAACGCCCCCGTTGGCTCCTCAGTTCCTCGCAGGCCTGCCCCGGGCTCCCTGGGAGCTCTAACCTGGTGCTCTCTCGTCACCTGGATCTGATGCTGCATTTGAGTCATTATGGACATTAATGATAAAGATGAATATGAAGTGATGATTCCTAAAAGTGATACTGGTGTGGCCCATACGTCAGAGGCGAGACCATTCTAGGTACAAGGAGTACACAAAAGACTGCTGTGCCACCCGGAGAGAACATGAGAGGTCACGTAGTCTGGACCTCCTACTGGCTGGTCAGGGCAGGGTATGCGCAGCTGCCCGGACGCCCTTACTCTGCCTGGGCCAGTGACATGTTTAACTGGCTCACTTCCGGTTGGGGAGCCTGGCTGAAGTCTGTCCTCCGGGTGGACCTGGTCATAACATGAGGCATCAGTCACAGTCACTCTTGAACTGTGTGCCTTAAGCAAACGGAATGGATTTGGCATAAGCCTCTATCAGTACAATCAATTAGAGCACCCTTGATGGTGCAGCCTCTGCATCTGAGAAGTCTTAGCTGGGTGAAAAGTCAGTGGTGGAGTTGCCCTCAGGAGCTGGGTCTTGGCAGGATGTCTTGTGATCCAACTTGAACACAAGATGGGAGGCTTGTGAGGCCATCTCCCTCTCACCTTCTCATCTCTCCTGGAGGCTGTCCTGAGACACTTTCTCATTGCCTTCTGGATTCGAATGAGGCGTGAGTCTCTCGGCCCTGCTCCACTCAGGGTATAACTACAGAATACACAACCTCTTAGTGGTGGCTCTCTGTATCTAAAAAGGACTTGTTGCTTTCCAAGCCAAACCAGTCACTCCTGTGCTTGGCCTTTTGCTTAACAATGTGGGGATTATGGAGTTCCCGTCGCGGCGCAGCGGTTAACGAATCCAACTGGGAACCATGAGGTTGCGGGTTCCATCCCTGGCCTTGCTCAGTGAGTGAAGGATCCGGCATTGCCGTGAGCTGTGGTGTAGGTCGCAGTCGAGGCTCGGATCCCGCGTGGCTGTGGCTGTGGCGTAGGCCGGTGGCTACAGCTCTGATTCGACCCCTAGCCTGGGAACCTCCATATGCCATGGGAGCAGCCCTGGAAAAGGCAAAAAGACCAAAAAAAAAAAACCCCCAAAAAACAAACCAATGTGGGGATTATGCGCAAGAGTATCCTTGATTTTGAGAAATGCACATTAGGGTATTTAGGGGTGATGGAGCATCATGTCTGCAGCTTGTTCTCAAATGGTACAGAAAACCCCTAATGATAATAATGGTACACACACACACACACACACACTGCACAGATGTGGGAGAATGTTAACAATGGAATGGCACGGGTGAAGGGTACGTGGGAGTTCTTAGCACTGTTCTTCCAACTTTTCCGTAATTGAAAATTATAAAGAATTACATTTAAGATGCTGTATATACATGTATGTACAACGGCTGAAAGGCTACATGAGGAAATGATAACTGGCTCATTATCTCTGGTGACTGAGGTTCAGGCCAGAGACACAGAGTCTTCTTCTTTTTGAAATCTTCTGTCAACTGATTTCAGTTTCAACAATGAACATGTATTCCTTTCTTATACAAAACTAAAATAGAATATCCAATGTTTAAAAGCACAAAAAGTAATATAATAAAGAAACCTTGGAGAGAGACGGGATTAAGATGGTGGAATAGAAGGACTGGAGCTCAACTTCTCTCCTAAAAACAACAAAATTCACAGCTAAAGACTGAGCACTCTTCACCAAAATGGACCAGAAACCTTAAAAAAGATCCCCTGCTCCAGAAGAACAAGAGGAGGCCACATCAGGAGGTCGGAGGGGCGATTTCGTGATATAAACAACCCCATACCTCCTGGGTGGGAAGCTCCACAGACTGGAAACTAATTGGTTCACAGAGACTCACCTACTATCCTTTTTGCTATTCCTTTTTGCTTTTCTCTTTATTTCTGTCTTTATCCAGTTCTAATATTAATGCATCTTATATTTTTTGTATGTGGATTTTCTTCATTTGACATAATCTTTAAAATTGTATATGGTACATAGACCTCATAATTATTTTGTAAATAGTCGCTTACTATTCTATGTGGTGGCAGTACCACATTTACTCATTCAGTAAATGAAGAATAAAAACAAATCCTAGGGAAGGAGGCATCTGATTTCTAGAGCTGCATACTATAATATTACAAATGTCCAGTTTTCAACAAAGAAAATTATGAAAGGAAAAAAACAAAAACAAAAACAAAAACAGAAAAACTATGGCCCATTGACAGGAAAAAAGATATTAAAAGAAACTACCCTAGACAAAGCCCAGGCATTGGATTGGATTTACTAGACAAAGAATTTAAATCAACAATTGTAAATATGCCCAAAGAGCAAGAGGAAACCAGTAGAATGACGTCTCCTAAAATAAATAATAACAAGGAGACAGAAAACCTTTTTAAAGGAATGAAATAGAAATTCTGGACCTGCAGAGGCTCGACAGCATATCTGAGCAGGCAGAAATAATCAGTGAACTTGAGGATAGCTCAGTTATCTGAGTCTGAGAATCAGAAAAGTTACGAAGGGACAGGGCCTCAGAGACCCATCAGACAACATCAACCATAACGGGAAGTCCAGCCGGAGAGAAAGGAGAGAAAGGGGCATAAAGAATATTAAAAGAAGTCGTGACTGAAAATTTGCCAAATTTGATGAAATCCTTGAATCTACGCATTCAAGAAGCTCAAAGATTCCAAGTATGATAAATTCAAGAGACCCATACCTAGACACATAGTTATAATATCTAAAGCCCAAGACAATTAATTTTGAAATCAGCAAAAGAGAAACGACTCATCACATAGAAGGGCGCCTCAATAATATCGACAACTGAATTCTCATTGGAAACCAGAGGCCAGGGAGTTCCCTTCCTGGCTCGGTGGTTGGTGAAACTGACTAGGATTCACGAGGACGCAGGTTCGATCCCTGGCCTCGCTCAGTGGGTTTGGGATCTGGCGTTGCTGTGGCTGTGGTGTAGGCCGGCGGCTACAGCTCTGATTTGACCCTTAGCCTGGGAACCTCCAGATGCCGCAGGTGCAGCCCTAGAATACAAAAAGACAAAAGAAAAATAGAAACAAAAAACTGCCTGAGACCTGATAAAGCATTTTTCTCCGAAGAAGACATACTGATGGCTAACAGGCACATATGAGATGCTATCATCACAAAGTACCAGGGAGATGCAAATCGAAACCACCTTGAGAAATGACCTCACAAGTCAGAATGGCTCTTATCAAAGAGACAACAAATAACAAAGGTTGAGGATGTGGAGCAAGGGGAACTCTGGTGCAGCGCTGGTGGGAACGTAGCCTGCTATAGCCCTTATGTAAGATGGCAGGGAGATGCGTCAGACTGGGTTGCCGTGCTGTACAGTAGAAAACCGACAGAACACTGTAAGCCAGCTAAAATGGAAGAAAATAAAAACCATTATATACAAAAAAAATGAAAAGTAGAACTACCATAAGACCCAGCAATCCAACTTTTGGGTATATAATCCCACAACAGGTGAAATCAGGAAATAAGGATCTCAGACATATGCGTCGCCATGTTTACTGTGGCATCATCCAGAACAGTCAAGCTATGGAAACAATGTGGAGTCTGGTGAGAGATGCGCAAGGGAAAGGTGCGTTGCCGTGCATGCGGCCCTGAAAAGACAAAAGACGAAAAAGGAGTTCCCGTCGTGGCGCAGTGATTAACGAATCCGACTAGGAACCATGAGGTTGCAGGTTCGATCCCTGCCCTCGCTCAGTGGGTTAACGATCCGGCGTTGCCGTGAGCTGTGGTGTAGGTGGCAGACGTGGCTTGGATCCCGTGTTGCTGTGGCTCTGGCGTAGGCTGGTGGCTCCAGCTCCGATTCGACCCCTAGCCTGGGAACCTCCACATGCCGCGGGAGCGGCCCAAGAAATAGCAAAAAGACAAAAAAATAAATAAATAAATAAATAAAGATGAATGGGGGGTTCCTGTTGTGGCTCAGTGGAAACAACTAGCACCCATGAGGACACAGGTTCAATCCCTGGCCTCGCTCAGTGGGTTAAGGATCCGGTGTTGCCGTGAGCTGTGGTGTAGGCTGAAGACACAGCTGGGACCCTGCATTGCTGTGGTTGTGGTGTAGGCTGGTGGCTGTAGCTCCAATTGGACCCCTAGCCTGGGAACCTCCATATGCTGCAGGTGCGGCCATAAAGAGCAAGAAAAAAAAGATGAATGATTTCTAGGGATCTAAGGTATAGCATGATGACCACAGTTCATAATATTGTGTTGTATTCTTGAAATTTGCTAAAAGATTCCATCTTAAGTGTTCTCACCACAGAAAATACTGTAGGTATGGAGGGGACAGACGGGTTAATTAATTAACTTGATTGTGGTGATCCCTTCATGCTGGAGGCCAGCTCCGGCGGCCGGGGAGTGTACACTTTCCCGATCGGAGAGGGACGCGTGTCGGTGAAATGTACATACGGAGACAGCCTCTTTGTCCCTTCTTTCAGGGCGCTGGACTGCTCAAACTTTATTGGCAACAGTGGTTGATTATAGACAGCTTTTTGCTACAGATTACATCACAGTGTTAAAAGTACATTGGTCAACTATGACATGGTATAGCAGCTATACATCATGTTTTAAGATCTTTGTTTTAACTAAACTTGGTGGGTACAATTGAGGGGCAATTAGGTACAATACATCGTGTGAAAAGGAGGAGACTCAGTACAAAGCATCCCATGGCCAGCCAGTCTTTACAGGTTGAAGAGGTCACAGACACAAGAACTTGGCATTCACAAATCTTGTTTTTAGACTGGTGCTTATCTTTAAAGCGTTATGGCAGGGAGACAGTGTTAAGAAAATATAAACCAGCTTAACTAGCTATCACTTAAAAGCTTTTAAAATCAAGGACAAAACTCACAGCTAGGTTTCTTGGATAATATATGTCTAACTTCTATGAACCTCATTAAAATCCTAACTCTAAAGTTTACTATATAACTAGTTAGTAGATAAACACTATGTTCTAACTAAGTTGGATTTAAATGGGGGAAAATCCTTTAGGATGAAATTCTTATTATATTATTGTTGTAACTTTGTTGAATCACAAATCACCACAGGAGAGGAAGAATGGAAAAGAAGAATAACAAGTAAGTAATCAGGAAAGACTGAGGAAAACTGAATAGCAAATAAAACAGCAGGCAAGACTAGGTCACCCGAGAAACAATCCTTGTTCTCCGGCGCAGGCATGGAAACTGCTGTCCCAGGAAAGCCCCAGTTCTTCCCCATCAGCATCGAAGTGAGAGCCGTGCAACCCGAGGCCCGCCCTCGGCTTGCACCGTCCCCGGCAGGTCTCAGCCTGACCAGGAGCCCACCTTCGGCATGCACCGTTCAGGTGAGCTCCCTTCCTTAGTTGGGAACCTGCCTTCAGGTTTTTCTGCCATCAGGCAAGGTCCTTTTTTCGAGTCCCTGCATCTCCTGGGCTCCCCGCACCTTCACAGTGTAAACACATATTACGTCTTCATCTTGCACACCTTAGAAGAAGATGTCACATTGTCAATCATACCTCAATAAAGCTGAAAAAGGGGAAAGAATTAAAAAGGTAGCAAAAGAGGACTTCTCACAGTGGCACAGCCGGTTAAGGCTCCAGCCTTGTCTCTGTGGCAGCATGGGTTTGATCCTCGACTCAGCACGGTAGGAGGAGGATCTGACATTGCTGCAGCTGTGGTGAGGATTTGATCCTTGGTCCAGGAACTTCCATATGCATGGGTGCAGCCAAAAAAAAAAAAAGGAAAAAAGAAAATAGCAAAGGATCAGAATAGACATTTCTCCAACGTAGTCACACGAATCGTCAATAAGCACGTGAAAAAAATCTTCTAAATCATTAATCATCAGGGAAAAGTAAATGAAAACCACCAAGAGATACCACTTCCCACCGACTCGGATGGCTCTAGTCAAACAAATAGAAAACCAGTATCAGTAAGGATGTGGAGAAACTGGTATGCTCATACATTGCTGGTGGGGTGTGACATGGTTCAGCCGCTGTGGAAGATAGTTGGGCAGCTCCTTACCAAGGTCAACACAGAATTACCACATGGCCATGCAACTGCCTTCCTAGGTATATGCCTAGAAGAACGGAAAACAGGTGTTGAAAGACATATGGTAAGCACAACAGTTTGCAAAGGGAAATGGTCCAACTGTGCATCAATGAACGAAGAGAGAAACTGTTGAAGATCCGTACGATGGAGTATTATTTGACTCCAAAAGGAAATGAAGTACTGATTCATGGTACAACAGGAATGAAGCCGGAATCCATTATGCTAAGTGAAAGAGCCCAGTCCCAAAGCCTCACGTATTGGCTGATTCCTTTTAATATGAGATGTTGAGAAAAGGGAAATATTTAGAGACGTAAAGTAGAACAGCGGTTGCCTAGAGCTGGAAGGTTTAGGTGGAAAGGAGGAATGGTGGCTAATAAGTCTGGGGTTTCTTTTCAAGGTGGCTAAAATGTTGTAAACTGATCTTGGTGATGCTGACGGAACTGCGAATATACTAAATGCTACCTATTTGTAGACTCAGTGGGTGAAGGATGTGATGTGTGAGTTAGATACAGATAAAGTTTGAGAAAACATGCGCTGAAAGGATAAAAGTGACATAAAAGTCATGTCTGTACCTGTGTAAACAAACTTCAACATTCCTCAAAGGAAGACATAAAAGACACAGCACTCAATGAAGTCAATGACCAATATTTGGCATCTATACACAATTACATAGGAAGGCGAAAAATGTCACCCATACCGAAGAGAAAAATAAGTCAACAGAAACAGAGCCAAAGATGAAGGAATTGGTTAACCCGCACACAACCTTGATGGATATTATGACACCGTCAAGGATTTAAAGCAAAACATGGACATAATGAAGAGAGAAATAAAGATATTAAAAGCCTCAGACGGACGTTCTAGAGATGGAAAATACCTCATTGGAAGCGCACCCTGATCCCGAATGGGATCAGGAGAACACGAGGCTCTGTAGAAGCACTGATGGGCGAACGTGAAGCCACAGCAAAAGAAGGTCTCCGCCCTGGAGTACGGGGGCAGAAAAGGCTCTAAAAATGCAAGTGAATGGAGCCTTTGTCCCTTGTGATAAAACCTCAAGAACTGTAATACACATTGAATGGAGCAGAAAAATATGAATCTTTTCAAGGGTACCAAAAACATGTACCTTCGCAGGGCCTATATTCTGGTCGATCAAACACATCTCGACAAAATTTAAAAGACGGAAATAGCAAGAAACATCTTCTTCGGCAGGAGAAGCAGCACTCAACTCTAAAGTCCTATATTACCAAAGAAGACTCTTGAGGAGCTCCGCGTGCCTTAAGAAACCAGAAAGCGAGCAACAGAAACTGCAAGCAAGAAGCGGCGGGGTGATGCAGATAAGAGCAGAAAGTCAGGAGACAGAACGAAGAGAGAGACAATCACTGAGGCCAAAAGGTGCTTCTTCGACAGGATCCAAGAAACGGATGACCCTCCGGCCGCACCCGTCCAGAGTACGACGCCAGAGGGCACCTTACCGACCTCGGGCGCGACGGACGGGACGCGGCTGCGGAGTCCCCGGCGTTAGAGGTGCCCAAGGAGCACGGGCTGGTCCGCGGCCCCAACGCTGGGGCTGACGCCGGCCGAGCGCACGCGGGGCGCCGGGGCCTGCGGTCGCGCCGCTGAAGGTCCCTGCCCTTCCGTCGGGAGCGGCGCGCGCCGCGGCGCCGTCCACGGCGCGGCCTCGGGCCTCGGCGCCCGTTTCCCGCCGTGGCCGCGCGGGGGCGCGGCTCCGCCCAGCCCCCCTGCCGGCCGCGGCGCCCCGCCGCCCCCGGCCTCACCTCACAATTCTGCCGCCGGCCGGGCCTTTCTGCCGTCAGCCCAGGCTCCCCGCGCGTCCGTCCGGCGCCAGGCGCGCAGGTCCCCCGCCTCGTCCGCGCCTCCGGAAGAGGAGGGACCGCCCTCGCCGCCATCGGCCTCGTGGCTGGCAGGCTGCGACGCACGCATGGGGTCGTCCGCGTCCAAGGCTGCCCTCGGAGCCACCACCGACGAGCCCACCGAACCCGAGCCCAAACACCTAGCGGGTGAGTCTCGGCGGCCGCCGCCGGCGCCCTCGAGCCCGGGGGTGGCGCCATCCCGCTGCCGCCCATGGCGCCCCGCCCCCCCCCCCCCCCAGGCGCGCCCCCGCCCCAGGAGCTCCCGCCCGGGCCCCTCGCCTCACCTCGCTCTGCACGACCGCCACCCGACTTCTCACTGTGCAGCCGCCCCCCAGCCCGGAGGAGAACCACTGGCCTTTCGCACTGCAGACACAATTCTGGTTGCCAGTGATTCGTGGCTGCTGGGATCCAAGAGGCGGGAGAGTAACAAGCTAGGTTTCTGAGGAGGGTCTCGGTTCCTAAAATGGTCTGTTGGTCCTAGGCGAAGGAGACTCCCAGGCCAGGCCTACTCTCCCTTGTTTGACCTCACGGCCAGCGGTGACTTCCTAAACCACGTGTGCGGTAGGCAGTGTACATAAACGCTACTGCTTTGGAAACCTGCCTTGCTGAGTCACCCTTTGCAGCCCCTCTTTATTTCGGTATTTTGCTTCTAAATGATTCATTGACATAATTGAGTAATTTGCCTTCTGAAGTTTTATTTTCCTGCCATCATGATAACGTGTCTGTAGGGCAGCAACTAACACCTCATTAAATTAAGCAGATTCATGGAGTTCCCCTTGTGGCTCAGAGGGTAAGGAACCCGACTAGTATCCATGAGGATGTGCCTTTTTGGTTCAGGGGCTTAAGGATCCCACGTTGTGTGAGTTGTGGTATGTGCGGCTCGGATCCAGCATTGCTGTGGCGTAGTCTGGCACCTGCAGCTCTGATTCGACCCCTAGCCTGGGAACCTCAATGTGCCACGAGTGTGGCCCTAAAAAGCAACAAACACACAAACAACAAAAAACCTTTGAGCAGATTCATTGCATTTGTATATAATTTTAAAGTTTCCTGAACACTATCTCAACAGGCCCCACAAATATGCTGGATATATCTACATACATAGATAGATTGATTCCAGTTCTGGATTGTTATGAAACATGTGCCACAATGGACTTCTCAGGATTCGCAGTGGGTAGGGGTGTGAACAATGCATGGAACCATGGTAGCTGCCAGATTCAGTCCAGAGGCTGAAACCCTGTGAAAGCCGAAACCAAAAATTAGCAGAGGAAACTTTATAGAAAGAAAAATGAAGCAGGCTTAGACATAAACAAATCACAGAATCTCATACTCCGTAACCTTAAACAGGGCACAGCAATGGGCACGAACTACACGTGTACACTGAGTGTTTACATTTCTTGAATAATTGAACCTGACTCCACAGGGCCAGCTTATTGCTCCTCAGTACCTATCCTAGTGCTACGTACATGAAATCACTGAGTCATGATTAAGTGCTAGGCAAGAAGTTGTTTTCTCATGCGCGTTTAACGATGGTTTGGAAAGCAAGGAGAAGCTTTGAATTGATAAACAGTAGGTAATCGTTGTTCTTGAATATGAAAAGGAAACAGTTCTGAGGGGCTATCTGAGGTCAGTTGATGAGTGATTATAGCCTTTAGGCAGGAAATCAGGAAGCTGTTGCAATAAATCAGGTACAAAGCTGCAGGGCCGTGGACTCAAGAAGAAAAAGGATGCCAACAAAAGGGTCAGATGTGGGGAGACCCCACGAGGAAAGCTTCTGAATGTCCACTTTTCTTGAGAGAGGCGGTGTGACATAATGGTTAATACCTTGGTCTCCGGGCTTAAACAACCCCAATCTCAAGTCCCAGCCCTTCCACTTAACTACCTGTATGGCCTTGAGTGTGCTACTTACTTCTTGGCCCCTATTCCTGCATTTAACAAGTGTTTACCATCGCCCGCGCCGAGGCAGATTGCGCTGGCCCTCGGGGAGGCCTTCGACTTCCCCGACACGTAAGGACCAGTCGCGGTACTCGCCAGGAAGAAAACGATTGGCCCTGTCCCTTTTGTCACATCTCTGAGATTTGACTGTAACTGATTTCAGCTAAAGTTATCAATTTTGGTTTCGAGAACCGTTTCCCAGTCTCCATTTTAACGCTTGTCACTGTCTCTAACTTAGATCTGATCCAGTACGTAAATGGAACAAATATGAGTGTCGAACATCTGGCGGATGTTCTCTCTGAGAAAAGTGGGAGCAGCAGCTGGGTGGTGGTGTTCAAAGCCCTGGTCACTGTGCATCACCTTATGGTCCACGGAAATGAGGTGAGCGTGGCGTACAGTCCTTCGTCTTGGTACCAGGGCCCGTCAGCACACGATTGCTAAGTAGTCTTAGTGTGTCAGCACTTAGAACATTTCACTTCGTTAATGACAAGGGTAGGACGTGCATAGCGGCAGATGTTTAAAAACTGATTTCCAGGACTTCCCGTCGCGGCGCAGTGGTTAACGAATCCGACGAGGAACCATGAGGTGGCGGGTTCGGTCCCTGCCCCTGCTCAGTGGGTTGACGATCCGGCGTTGCCGTGAGCTGGGGTGTAGGTTGCAGACGCGGCTCGGATCCTGCGTTGCTGTGGCTCTGGCGTAGGCCGGTGGCTAGAGCTCCGATTCGACCCCTAGCCTGGGAACCTCCAGATGCTGCGGGAGCGGCCCAAGAAATGGCAAAAAGACAAAAAAAAAAACAAAAAAAACCCCAAAAAAACTGATTTCCGTTCTTACGACTCCATTTTGGCATCACTATTTGAAATGTACTATTTTAGCTACTGGATAATGAAGTGGGTAATTCGGAAGCTATTTCTCTCAATTCTTTAGATGATTTAGGCTGTAAAAACAGAAAACCCTCAAAAATGTATGGCTGCATAACTGCTTTACTCTACCAGGAGAACCTGGATACCCGAGTATTACAGCATCACCTCGCCACCTCTCCCCACATACACTCTTTGTGTTTCACAGAACAACTGAAATGTTCAACAGCATTAAATTGCCTATTATTTTCTGCTTGAACTTTTGTCTCAGTAAGCTGTGCTTAAAAAAAAAATCAAGATTTACTAGTTCCCGTAGTGGCTTAGTGGTTAACGAATCTGACTAGGAACCATGAGGTTGCGGGTTCGATCCCTGCCCTTGCTCAGTGGGTTAACGATCCGGCGTTGCCGTGAGCTGTGGTGTAGGTCGAAGACGCGGCTCAGATCCTGCATTGCTGTGGCTCTGGCGTAGGCTGGTGGCTCCAGCTCCGATTCGACCCCTAGCCCGGGAACCTCCATATGCCACGGGTGCAGCCCTAAAAAAGGCCAAAAAAAAAATCAAGATTTAGAAATTGATTGGATTTTGAAACTTATTACAAAGCGACAGTAATTACACAGTATGGAGTCGGTAAAAGTGGAATATATATCCTAGACTCTGGAATATATAAAGGGAATGTAATAGAGAGCTCAGAAGTAGAACTGTACTTACCCGGGAGCTTGCTGGTACTACAAACATGAGGGAAATTGAAAATAAAGCCTTTTGGTACGAATAACATCCTTATGGAAAAAATAGGATGAGATCTTTATATTCCCCTTATACAAAAATAAATTCCACAAGAATGAAATATCTATAAATGCAAAAAGCTACATTTAAAAGTTGAAGAAAAGGGAGGGAATATGCTTAGGGCGTCTGAGGAGGGAAGACGCCATCAGGCTGGAACAAGGCCTTTGCAGCGTATGTCCATGGATGAGCAGACTTCATGATCAGGAGGGAGACAGCGGTCGCCTGGAATGATGAGCAAAAGAAATGAACAGACAATTCATAGAAAAGGAAACCAGATAAGCAAGATTTAGAATGTACGACAGCACGAAGTGCTGGGACTTTGAGGAGATGGGAGCGCACCCATCCTGTGGGTGCCGCACCTTCTCGGTATCAGGAACGAGAGAAGTCACATCAAGGAGGAGCGCAGATGTTAAAAGGATGGTAACAGAGTGCTGTGAACGACTTCGTGGACCTGTGCGTCTGGCGCTGCCCGGAGGTTTGGAGGGAAGTGCACTGAGACGTGTTGAGTACAATTGAAAACGCTCCGCGACCCAGCAAATACACTTCTCATAGCATATTTATGACAATTCAAAATTGGAACTCGCCTGAATTCCCATCAGCAGGCAACAGATAAATACAATGAGGTGTGTTTACACAATGAAATACTACATAACATCAAACGGGATGGAGACCTACAAGGCCAGATCTCGGAACGATGCTCAGAGAGGAGGTGAGTTGCAGGATGAGGTTCAGAGCCCAGTTTCATTTATCCACATTCTGAAACTACGGTCTTACTATTTATCCATTGCACGATATATATGAAACTGCAAAGAAAATAGGCTCTAAAGATAACATTAAAATTGTGATCTTGGTGTTACTTTAAATTTTGCAATACTTTGTTCCTCTTATTTCTTTCCTTTTTTTTTTTTTTTTGTCTTTTTGCTATTTCTTGGGCCGCTCCCTCGGCATATGGAGGTTCCCAGGCTAGGGGTTGAATCGGAGCTGTAGCCGCCGGCCTACGCCAGAGCCACAGCAACTCGGGATCCGAGCCGCATCTGCAACCTACACCCCAGCTCACGGCAACGCCGGATCGTTAACCCACTGAGCAAGGGCAGGGACCGAACCGCAACCTCATGGTTCCTAGTCGGATTCGCTAACCACTGCGCCACGACGGGAACTCCTGTTCCTCTTATTTCTAAAATTGATTCGAAGCAGGTATGTTTAAAACTTAGCAGTTGTCATTTCTGGGTAGTGGTGTACACAGCTGTATCCAATTATTTTTATTTTTCTATTAAATTATTAAATAATTTCACAGTAATTACTCAAATAATTAATTCTGTAATTACAGATGACCCTCGAACATCACGGGTTTGAACCCTACACTGATTTTTTCCCCCAGTAAATACTACAGCACCATCTGTGATTGCTTGAATGTGCAGAGGTGGAGTCGTGGTTCTAGAGGGACAGGGGACACAGAGCCGACTATAAATCACATGTGCATTTGCGACTGCACAGAGTATCGGCACCTGTGACCCCCAAGTTGTTCAGGGGTCAAATGTCATTAAAATTCCTCAAAAATCAAAAAGGGAGAAATGGTTAGATAGAAAGTCCTGGGTGAAAAGCGTATATTCACATAAGTCCTAATGTTTAACTCCTTGTTTATTGGGGGTATACAAACAGACTGACACCACTGCAGATCCTTGTGTTGCTAAAGCTCACTTTAATGCGTGCTCCTGAAATAGCCAGAAGCTGTAGGATAGAATGATGTTAAGTATGCATTTGCAATAACAAAATCATCAATGAACTCTATGGACAGAAACTAATTTTGGAATTTGGCACGTTTGTTTGACAGCGTTTTATCCAACATCTTGCATCCAGAAACTCTTTGTTCACTTTACACAACTTCTTGGATGAAAGTGTCATAGAAGGTAAGATGATCCTTTGATGGACATATTTCTGTGTGGCAAGGAGGAAAATGTTCTGCAAACCATGTCTGGTTAAAGAAAAAAAAAAAATGCCTCCAGGAGTTCCTGTCATGGCGCAGCGGAAATGAATCCGACTAGGAACCATGAGGTTGCAGGTTCAATCCCTGGCCTTGCTCAGTGGGTGAAGGATCCGGCTTTGCTGTGAGCTGTGGTGTAAGTCACAGACGCGACTTGAATCTGGCGTGGCTGTGGCTCTGGCGTAGGCCGGTGGCTACAGCTCCGATTGGACCCCTAGCCTGGGAACCTCCATATGCTGCGGGAAGTGGCCCTAAAAAGACAAAAAAAGAAATGGTTCTGAATTATGAAGGGTGCAGTGTGTTGTACATTTTATGATAGTAAATAAGTTCTAAATTCATTGAGACAACAGATATTTGAGTACTTAGTAAGAATGACAGAATATGGGGGTATTTACCCAGTGAGGCTTTTCTGGTTCAGTCTGCCAAAAATCATGGCACACCTGCTAGGTAAGCTAAGGAATGCACATGACTCTTTTTTTTTTTTAACAAGCAAACAATCCTTTACGCTCAGCAGCTAATGGTAGGGTGAATGTGGAGTCATAAGTCTTTGCATTTATCGACATATGTTATAAGTGATTAATGTTGGTTAAACTGGAAAGAATAAAAAGCTTTCATTTTTTAGGCTATGCTATGTCAACCTTCATCAGACGATACAGCAGGTACTTGAATGAAAAGTCACTGGCGTATAGACTGATTGCAATTGACATCACCAAAACCAAGCGAGGGTAAGTACTTCTCAGTTTGTAAGCAATACGGAAATGCATATGTGGTCTGATACGTAGTTTGCCAAAAACAGCTTTATTTCAAGATGCTGATGTCACAGTGCTGCTCAAACTCTGAATTATTGATTGAATCTCTTTTACCATTTATAGGACGAACGGTGTGATGAGAACTATGAATACTAAAGAGCTACTGAACACACTTCCGGTTATTCAAACACAGTTTGATGCTCTTCTTAATTTTAACGTAAGAGCTTTAGAAATCCTTTTGAAAAATACTGGCAAATGGCTTTGTTTAACGGTAGGTGGGAGAAGGAATTTTTTTAAATCGTGGTGGTCACTGATGGCTCTTTTATTTAATGTCCAGGCAAATCCCGATGAACTGACTAATGGTATAATACATGCTGCTTTCCTGCTCCTCTTTAAGGATTCTCTTCGCCTCTTTGCAGCCTATAATGAGGGGATCCTTAACCTGCTAGGTAAGCTAAGGAATGCACATGACTCTTTTTTTTTTTTTTTAACAAGCAAACAATCCTTTATTGTCAAACTTTCAATTATACTGAATGTCTTTATAGACATTACTCTTAAAAATTTTTTCTTTTTTTTCCTTTTGTCTTTTTAGGGCCACACCGTGGCATATGGAGGTTCCCAGACTAGGGGTCGAATCGGAGCTGCAGCTGCCGGCCTACAGCACAGCCACAGCAATGCCAGATCTGAGCTGCATCTGTGACCTACCCTGAAGCTCACGGCAACACCGGATCCTTAACCCACTGAATGAGACCAGGGATTGAACCCGAATCCTCTTGGATACTAGTAGGTTCTTAACCTGCTGAGTCACGATGGAACTCCTACATAATTATTTTTAAACAATAAACCAGGAAAAATAATTTATTTGTAAAAATATTTTATCTCTACATTTTGACTCATATGTGTTTTAGATTCAAAACAGAAGATTCTTGCAAGGTCATATATATTTTAAGATAATGAAACATACTCTTGCCTTTTTTGGTTAAAAATAATTGGCTATGGAGTTCCCTCATGGCTCAGTTTGTTAAAGATCTGGCATTATCACTGCTGTGTCTCTGGTTACTGCTGTGGCACGGGTTTAATCCCTGGCCTGGAACTTCCAACACGCTGCAGGCTCAGCCAAAAAAAAAAAAAAAAAGGCTAATGAGCCACAGAACTTTTCAGTTTGAATTTCAGTTAGAAATATCAGAGAAATATTACTAGGAAATCAACATGGGTTGCCATATTTATACCTCACATGTTAGTTTCCATGTCACCAAGGTCCAGTAATACAGTTCTCACTTTCCTAAGAAGATACAGCCTATAACATAAAGAACCATTTCGATTATATACAAACATATACTTCTTAGGCTTCTCAGAAAAATTCAGTTATCATTTCGCCCTAATGAGTGATTCATTTCATAGGAAGGATTCTCCAGACTTCATTGATGAGAATTTGAGCTTTTTCTCTTATAGAAGAAGTACCTAGTACATTTGTAGAGTTATAAAGGGTAGGAAACACAGCCCCTTCCCTCAGAGAACATCAAAGCTTGATGTTACTCAAAAATACTCCAGATGAGAAGTTATGGAACTTAAACTACCAGGCTATCTAAATTATACACGTATGCTATTAAATGCCATACGTATTATCAGCGTCAGTGTTCAGCATGCAGTATTTACTCTATGAAAATCTGTAGGTTATACTTACTGAGTAGAGTTGTTGCTTGTTAAAACAAAAAATGATTGGATTAAAGCTGTAATTGTTTTCAACAAGTTAAAATCACATCCAGAATCAGCTTAAGATAGAATCACCAGAACGGAGCAAAACTTGAAAGTGATACGATACTGGCTCCTTTGTTATATTTTTTTTCTACTTTTAGGCAAGTATTTTGACATGAGGAAGAACCAATGCAGAGAAAGTCTGGATATTTACATCAAGTTCCTCGGAAGAACGACCAAATTGGCACAGTTCCTAAAAGTTGCAGAGGTACAGAAATCTACTTATTTCCAAGGCTTTCTGCTGTTTTCTGTATTCGTTTAGTCTCCTACATAACTATACCTCTGCCTCCCCCCCCAACACAGCATTGGTAGTTGTAACTATTTTCTAAACAGTACAACTGACAAGTAAAATTAGGCGCTTCAAATATACCATCCAATGCACTTAGGCTCAAAACCAGCAGAAATTGAGGGAACATTGTAAATCAACTATAATTTTAGAAATACAAATAATTGGAATTTAAAAAAAACCCAGTCTTACAAGGATTTCTGTTTGTGGCCATGAGATAACTGATACCAAGCTTGTTCTCCCAGCGGAAGCAACTCTAGAACCAGGCCAAAAGCGATATGATGTAAGTCTTTTAAGGCAGCAGGTAGGAGGTAGAACAGTTCTCTGGTCAATGAGAACAGGGGACTTTGGGGGTGAGCCCCACCTTTGCCCTAATAGCTGACTTCTGACTACTTGGGAAAGTGGAACACATTTGGGTGTCATCCAAAGGCTGGCTTAGCTCTTCCCCAGAGAGCAAAGACGCAGCGTCTGGCAAGTCTTGTCTTCTTTCGTTTTATCCTTAGGACAAACATACGTTTGTGTGTAAGGGTGCAAGACCTTCGTAGCCTGACATCTTTTCTTGGCCTGGGTGTGTACCAGCCAGGAAGGCATTCATGGTCTTGGGGAGGGTCTCACAGTTACTTTTCTTTGTTAGCACTCCCTGCTGTAATGTATTCTTTTTTCCCCTTTTTGTTTTGGGATTTCAGCAAGTTGGAATTGACCAGAATGAGATTCCGTATCTTACTCAGGTCAGTATATCTCTCCTCTGTGTTTAGGTGACTGTTTGCTCTTTATGTTGTTGGGTTTAGTATATCAATCATCATCCGAGACTCCATAATTTTCCATATACTTACATGTGCATCTTCATTTCCCCAAAGGAACTTTGGTATTTGTACTTAGATAGACATAGACTTGTGTCTTCTGATTAGGTCTGTGAGCCATTGGTCTTATAAAAGAGGCTATTCCCTGGAGTTCCCGTCGTGGCGCAGTGGTTAACGAATCTGACCAAGAACCGTGAGGTTGCGGGTTCGATCCCTGGCCTCACTCAGTGGGTTAAGGATCCGTTGTTGCCATGAGCTGTGGTGTAGGTCGCAGACGCGGCTCGGATCCTGCGTTGCTGTGGCTGTGGTGTAGGCCGGCGGCTGTAGCTCTGATTGGACCCCTAGCCTGGGAACCTCTGTATACTGTATACTTTTTGCCCAAGAAATGGCAAAAAGACAAAAAGACAAAAAAAAAGAGAGGCTATTCCCTGCTGAGTGCTAAATAGTGACTCATAGTATAACAACTCAAACATGCTTTTTATTTTTTTATTTTTATTTTTTGCTTCTTAGGGTCGCACCCATGGCATGTGGAAGTTCCCAGGCTCAGGGTCGAATTGGAGCTACAGCTGCTGGCCCACACCACAGCTCACGGCAACGCCAGATCCTTAACCCACTGAGTGAGGCCAGGGATGGAACCTGCAACCTCGTGGATGCTAGTTGGGTTCGTTTCTGCTGTGCCACCACGGGAACTCCCGAACAAACTTTTTAAATAGACAGAACTGATCAGTGGAAATGACAAACTTAGGTTTGCGGGCGCCTTGTCTGCCTTTCAGGTGTGTAATCCAGCAGCTCATTTCCATTCTCGGCGCCTCATTTCTGCACATGCAGAAGGGGTGTGATACTGTTGTCTGTCTCAGTAGTGTTTAAGAGTTGCACGAACTCAGGCTTTTTCCTTACCTGGGAGTTACTCATCAGGAATCCCTCCCAAGGCAGCCTGCTCATCCTGCGCTCCATCCAAGTTGTGTAGTAGGGCTTGAGCGGCAGGGGTTGCTGGCCCAGCCTGGCCCTGCTCTGGGTCCCCAGCGAATATGGCAGGCTTCTAGGTCCCTTGGAATATGGGCCAGAGCAGTGTCCCTGCTGTGAGAACATGCCATCTCTAGGACCCAATAGGAATGTCTCTTTTTCATAGGGACACGTGCAAGATGCAACACGTTTTCTTCTGTCTCAAATGGATTTCTGGTAGACCCCTGACCACTGAAGCCCTAAAAATTTGACCTATATGAAAGGCTCCTGAATCTTTGGAGTGTTTACCTCTCATCCTCTGGAGCACATATAACCGTCTAAGGGCTCCACTGTACTGGCCACTTCCCGCTCACCCAATCCGTTTAGCATATACTTCATGAATAAAGCGCATCGATGTCATTTTCTGAGGGGGAGCCAGATGGATGAGACTTCTTTTGACTCTACGATGATGTAGGGGTTGAGAGAATGAACATGGCCTGGCTCACACTATAGACGTACAGCATTGTCCATTCCGTGTGCCTCTGGTCCCCCACTTTTGACGGCAACAGAGCAGAATATTTACCAAACTGGTAGCCACATCCCATGTTCCCGAGACCTTGTTAACCCATCCCTACTAAAGAAACTACTAAAAGCCCAATTGTGGGTGCAAATGAGTTACTTCCTGATGGTATAGTTTGTTATCCTCCAGGGCCGGACTGGTTTGGGGGGCATACTGATGAATCACGGAGCTATGACAGGGACCATCGCCCCAGCATGCTTTTTGTCTTTAAGATGGGCACTGATTTCTACCATCATCCTGGGAGGTTATCTTGTCTCTTTTTACTATTTTGACTGGATGGCAGATGGAGGTGGTTTCAGAGCCATGTCCCCAGCTGGGCTGTGCTGTGACTTAACTGCAGTTAGAGGCTGGCCGCCAGGAAGAGGGTGGAGGCAGGTCCTGATGGGGCACGGAACTGGTGGGGTAGGGGTCTCCATATCATCTCCAGCAGGAGAGGAGGAGGAAGCTTCTTCAGGCCTTTAGCCTCTCTCCGCCTCCCCCATCCCAGAGGTCGAGGTTTTTACTCTTTCCCAGCCGGGTCCCCGACTCTGGTGGGGCACAGCTGCCTTGGTTGGGACTGGAGGAATGTGTGTGGGAAGAAGCCTGCAAAGAGAGAGGGGGTGAAGATGGACGGGCAGAGGAGGAGGCGATGGCGGTCCCCTAGTGAATGAGCGGATTTGGATCCAGAACACAGTGGATCCAGCAGTGGCCTGAAATAAGATGCTAGAGGAGCTCAGGAGGAGAGGGAGTTGCAGATGCGAGTAAGTGTTAGGTTTGGGGGCAGAGAAGGGGGAAATTTCTGTCTGATGTCACCTCCAGCATCTCGAAAGGAAAGGAACGTGTCCTCACAAGTGTCCCTTCATGTACAGACATCCAACCCCCTGGCGTGGTCCACAGTGGGAACCGTCGTGCGAAGTGATGCGCAGCTTCCAGAATGAGAATCCCGATAACCAGACAGAGAGGCAGTGAGGACGTCTGGGTTGGGAGGGGCGACGGCAGGATTCCTTGCCCACGGGAACCATAACCAGTGGATTCAGTCAACAGTCATTCACAGACATGTGCTTGACCGGTCCCGGGAAGAAGGAGCTGTAATGAATGAGACACAGTCCTGGCCCCTGAGTCCCTGAAAAAAGAGAACAAAGACTATGGAAGCGAGACTCGGTTCCTCTCCACGCCACGTCCTCTGATGTTGCTCCCCAGTGACCTCACTGCCTTGAAGGCAGTGGTGGAGGTGGCAGGGGGTCCCTTTGCTGAGAACCACAGCGCTGGTGGCTGGAGCTCCGGGGGACACGGACAGGAGGAGCCCCAGGATGGAGATCCATTTTCCCTTCTGGCCACCCTCTGTCCTCCTCACCTGAGAGCTCTGGTCCTCAGGATCCCCAGGACTTTTGAATCAAAAACGGACTGGATGGCTGTGGGAGAGCCTGGGGCAAGCAGGCAAGGTTCTTTGTGGGTCAACTTTTATGCCCATCCCCACTGCTTCCTCCCCAGATGGAGCCCGCCCTTTTCCTGGGAGAGCCTCCCGATCGGCCCGCTGGCCGCTGGGCCTCAGCCGGTCCCGAGAGGCCCATGGCCGGGCCTGGCCTCGCAGGCAGGGCCGCTCCCGCACGTGCTTGCTCGGGCGCCCGGGCCGCCCCGGGCCGCAGCGCCGCGTCGCCGGGCGCGGTGGGGAGCTCTCCCCAGGCCGGCCCGGGTTCGCGGCGCGTGCGTCCCTCTGCCGCCCGCAGCCTGGGCTGCGCGGGGACCGGTGCCGCGCTCTCCGGGCCCTCCCCCCACCCCCCGGCCCGACCGCCCCGTGCTGGGGCTCGCAGACCTCCTTCCGCGGGCGCGTCTGCCCGCGGCCTCGGCCTGGGTCCCCGCGGCTCGCTCTCGGGCCGCAGCGGCTCGGACGGACGCACGGGTCTGGGCCCCCGCCTCCCCGGGGCGCCGGGGGCGCAGCTCGGGCGCCGCCCTCCCGGCCGCCCTCCCGGCGGCGTCGCATCTCCGGGCTGCGGAGGACCGGGCCCCCCGCCCCAGCTCCCTTGGCGGCGAAGCCCCGGGCGGGCGCGCCGTTGGCCTCCGGCCGTGGAAGGCGGTGCTGCGCTGAGCACGTCCGCGCCCTCGGGGACGGCGTGTCCGCGAGCGTCTAGCCGGCAGCGACCTGTCTGAGAGCAAATCGATGCAGACGAATGGTTGCAACTAACATTGCTAAGGAAGGACAACTTTATTTAGTTTTTTTTTTGGGGGGGGGGGGGTCCTTCTACCTCTTGAGGCTCAGTCTGAACTCCAGACTCCTGCCCCCGCCCCACCGAGGTGCCTGTGGGCTCTGTCAAGGGACAGCTTCTCTCATTCCTCTGTGCTCAGGGTTCCTGCCCAGGAAGGTCTTGTCCTGGTCCTCAGATTTGGGGCAGAAGGCAGTCCTTCGGAGCGGATTCCTGCTTGGCTGCCTCATCCTGCAGCCGGTCTGTACGCAGTGGTATCCCCGCTCCTCCTCCTGTTTTCAGGCTCCTGTGTTTGTTGCCCTTCTGACCTGTTGTGCCATTATAATAATTAATTGCACCCTCTTTTTCTCTCAGAACTGTTCCTTAGCTCTGCCCACAGCTCTGGAAACACTTCCTTCATTAAACCCTCCTCCAGCTGCTAGTTCAGCAAGCATCTGTGTCCTCTCTGCCAGGCCACCATCATCTGACCTTCAGCTTGCCTGGGCTCACTTCCCAACTTGGCTGCCTTCCTATGCTCTGCCCCTGCTGTTTGTTTCACGCCATCTAGATGTTGGATAAAACGCTGTCAAACAAACGTGCCCCTCAGCTCTCAGCTCGGTTGTACTTTGCTCAGGAGAACTTGCTTCTGACATCCCTGACTTGGTCAGATGGGTTTACTTCAGTACTGAGCGTCAGGTACCACTCTTTCGTAGCACTTTTCACGATGTTGAGTTTACATTTATTCGGGTGATGATTTGGTATATTTCCTCCCCCAGGCCTGTAGACTGGAGCCTCCCAGGTCGTGAAAGTCTTGGATTAGATGATTGTTTTCCCTTGTGGCTGTGTCCTTACTGCCTAATACAGTAGGTCATCCATAAGCTTCTCTTGCGGAGTGAACAACTGGATCAGGACAGAGATGGTGGTGTGTATACGACCAGACGTTGGGAACTGACCTTACTGAAGAAGCACACTTTTCCCCTTTTTAATGGGAATATGGAGAATGAAAAGATATATCTGCATTCACTTAGCAAATATTAAGCACTTACTGTATGCCAAATACTAAGCTTTGTCAGTGAACAAAACAGACTGTCCTCATGGAGTTTTGTATTTTATACCAAAGAGATGGATAATAAACACAGAAAAGGTCCTGTAATTTCAGTGAAGACAACTACCGCAAAGAAAGAGAACACTTGGGGGAAGAGACTGGGGGGGGGGTTACTACTTTTTGTATTAGGGTCGTCAAGGGGATCCCAGCTGGGGAGACAGTGTGCGGCCGAGGCCGAGGCCATGAGTGAGAGTCTCCCTCCCTCCCCCGTTTTCCTCTTTATCTCCCTGTTTTCTTCTCTCCCCCCTCCCTCTTCGCCACTAAACTTAATGTTTTACTTGAATTCATTTCATAATCTAGTGACTCATGAAGGACCCAAATGGGTCACCATGCTGTACGGCAGAAAAGAAAACTGCAATTGGGGAAATAACAATTAAAAATAAATAAATAAATAATTTCAAGCCCAATGTCTTCTCCAAAGGAGGTACAGCCCTTTGATCCTTTTTTTTTAAATTTCTTTTGGTCTTCTTAGGGCCGCACCTGTGGCACATGGAGGTTCCCAGGCTCGGGGTCTCATTGGAGCTGCAGCCGCCGGCCTACCCCACAGCCACAGCAATGCCAGATCCTTAACCCACTGAGCAAGGCCGGGATCAAACCCAAATCCTCACGGATGCTAGTTGGGTTCATTAACTGCTGAGTCAAGATGGAAACTCCAGCCCTTTGATCGTTTTAAGAGGCTTTATTTGTTTTTAAAAATGTATATAAATGCGGAGTTCCTGTCGTGGCTCAGTGGTTAACAAATCCGACCAGGAACCATGAGGTTGCGGGTTCGATCCCTGCCGTTGCTCAGTGGGTTAACAATCCGGTGTTGCCGTGAGCTGGGGTGTAGGTCGCAGACGTGGCTCGGATCCTGCGTTGCTGTGGCTTTGGCGTAGGCCGGCGGCTGCAGCGCCAATTCGATCCCTAGCCTGGAAACCTCCATATGCCACGGGAGCGGCCCAAGAAATGGCAAAAAGACAAAAAAAAAAGTATATAAATGCATAGTTTGAATATATGATTTGCTACCAAGATGCTACTTTTAATAATGAATTTACTTGTCGCAGTTATTTAGATTTAAGCTTTTGCCATACAGAGATCTTAATTTTTGTTCAAAACCTTTTTGTGATATAGGACAGTATGGATTTGCTAAGAACTGTCTATCAAAAACCAACTCTTTTCTAATAACTTTATTTTTAGGCCCCCCACAGTTTACTTGAAGCGCTAAAACAACATCTAGCTTCTTTGGAAGAGAAAAATGACATTTTACCTCCATATAGGTAAGTTAATAAATGTCCTCATATAGGTTAATTTTGTTTTCATCTAAATAATTTCTCTTATTTTAGCAACATCAGAGTGACAAAATTAATTACGGGCTTTGATATGGGCGGAGGTTTTCAGTCTTTTTTGGAATTGCGGGCTTTTCACGAAGGTAGTGTACTTCCCAAAGTCCAAGTCCCTCTTTTAAAGAATTTGATTTCTTCCCTTAGGGGCTCCCCTAGTGAGAATAACTGCTGCAGATGATCTTTGAAGGGTCTGGCAAACTGTTTATCCACAAAACAGTGTGCTTAGTAACATTCTAGACGTGTGCGTAGACACACACACACACACACGTAACTCCTGTCTGTGTGCATATGCATACGAATGGAATGATAGAAAGTTTGAGGTCTGAGTGGAGACATTGTGGTTGATTGCCATTTTCTGTTTTGTACTTTACAGTATTGTCCAAATTTTCCATAAGGGTCATGCATTATTCTTTCATTCCACTTTTATAGGGTATGTTGATTGTAATTGACTTATATTATCAACCTCTATTAGGCAACGAGTCTGTCGACTATTCCATAATTGTCTCTTTATCATGGGTAGATGTGTGGTTAGCATATAGTCCGGTGGATGGATCACCAGGTGGATGGATAAGTGAAGGAATTGAAGACATGCAGGTTCAGCTGGGTGGGCCGTATGTGATTCTATTAATTCCCCAATGTGCTTCCTCTTTCTTGTGATCTCTTAAGTCTCCAGCAGGCCTTGATTCCCTCCATCGCAAATAGTCGGGTTGTGGAAGCTTCAGCGAGCACAGCTTGGTTTGCAGGTGAAATATGTATGATTTGTCAGGAATAATTGAGGACAGGATTAGAATCTTTAATTTTTACATTCCCTAACCACCTCCTGCGTTGGCTGCCTCTTCAAAGCAGTCCTGACCTAGCAACTTCCTTTCTAGGAATTTATCTCATATGTATATTCACAGTTGTCAAATGACGTATGAACAAGGATATCCGCTACAGCATGGTAATAGCCAAATGACTGTCAGCAAGGAGCTTGTTTTTAATGTACTGAGATGGAAGGATCGCCGACGTGTTGTTTCCTATGTAGTACGCTACCGTTTTCTTTTTAAAAACAGAAAAGAACGAATATATATGTTTATTTGATTTCTTAATACTTCTGGAAGGATAGTTGACAAGTGAATAAAATGGGTGGGAGAATCTTCATTGTGTAACTTTTGAATTTTGTACGTGCAAACAATTACTAATTGAAAGATAAAGTTTACAAAGAATCAACCTTACTTGATCCTCAACTCTAGACGCAAATCCATGTAATAACGACCTCTTCTGTCGTAGGGCTGATTTGCATTAGAATCTGTTTGCTCCTAATTTAACTTGAAGACTTAAACTGTTTTTCTTTTTCTTTTGTACCATGTATTCTCCATGGACACACTTTGTACATTTTCACCGGGTGAGTTCGACTAAAACAATGATGAACTTAAGCGGGAGGGGGCGGGATGGACCGGGAGCTGGGGGTCGATGAATGCAAACTATTACGTTTGAATGTATAAACAGTGCGGTCCTGCCTACAGCGCAGGGAACTCTATCCAATCACGTGTGATGGAGCACAACGGGAGATAACGTGTGATTGGGTCACTTTGCTGTAGAGCAGAAATGGACAGAACATTATAAATCAACTAAAAATTAAAGAAAAGAAGTCCTTTGAGTAAAACCATATATATAGCAAAAGTGTACATTTGCTTCATTTCCGAAACAATGACTCTTTCTCTGAGGCCCTGTGGTTTGGGAAAATCCTGCTTGCTTACAACACCCATTATAAGAAGGTTAAACGTAGTGACTGACAAACCCTGGATTCGGTCTGATGTCACTGCGAATCCCAGGCGGAGTAGAGGGGCACCGGGGAACTGCCGTTCCGGTCTTTTGAAAGCCTACGAGCCCGATTAGCGACAGAACAAAGCTGACGTCTGATCTCTGCACATGCCCTCCTGAGCGCTTAGCCTGGGTTGCCTAACCCTCATTGCTTGAACCGGTCGCGTTGAAAATCCTGTGGCCAGCTGAAACCACCTTTTCTCTTAAATCATTGTGATTTAAAAATATTGGCCATGGACCCAGAGTGCTTGAGTTTCATTTTCACTGCAGCGTTCTTCTACTGTGTGACTTTGCGGAGATCACGTAACCTCTCTGGGCCTCAGCTTCCTTATCCTCCTAAGGTTGCTGTCAGGATAAACGAATCAGTACAAATGTCGAGGACTTAGAACAGGACCTGACTGATGTATGACTTAGAGGTGTATTTTTAAAATTTCAGGTACATGGGGACCTTGTAATTACCTATTTTCGTTGTTGGATTCTAGCTTTACTTGCACTACGTCCGAGAACCTTCCCTGCAATTTTGGTTCTTTGGAACATGTTGATACGTGCTTCATGACCCAGCATATAACCATTTTTTTGGGGGGATAGAAGTTTCATATGCACTTGGAAACTGTATCCTCTGAAGGTTTTACCTCTCCTGTTCAAATCCTTTATATCTTCACGGATTACTTTGTCTCCTTGTTCCTGAGAAAGTGTGTTAAACACATTTTGCCATATTTTAAAACATTTGCCATATTTTCCCTTAAACTCCTTTAAGTGGTTATGTAGTTCCAGTCGAGTATGTGTTCCTACCACACGGCTAAAATGGCTCTTGTATTTGCAAATCCGATGGTAATTTCTCAGTCTTCAGCTTAGGGGGCAGCACGGGACCTGGTCCGCCACTCCCTCTTCAGTTTGCCTCTTGGTTTTCTTTTTATCTAACTCTTGGCTCCTTTTTAGACTTTTCCCCACTGATCTCTCCTCATTTCTCTTCTTTACCTATACACACTCGTTCCTAGAGGACCTCATCCAGGCTCACAGCCTTAAATACCGTTTGCGTGCCAAGGATTCTCCCAAATTAGTGTCTCCAGCTACAGCCGTTCCCTTTGAACTCCAGGATGGGATAGGCAAGGGTCTGTGCACCGGTGGCACTTGACTGTCTCGTAGGGTTCCGGAACTCGGTGTGTCCAGAGCTAGGCTTTTGATACCTGACCTCAAATCTGCTTTGTCCATGGTTTTCCTCGGCTCAGTTGTGCAAAATAGCAACTCCTTTCTTCCAGGGAGAGCGTGACGAGGACCCGTGTGACGCAGGCCTAGAGTCATCGTTGACTCCCTTCTTTGTGTCACAGCCCACATCTAAACTGTCGGAGAGTCTTCGGACCTGACACCCTCACTCCCTCACGGCTACCGCCGCGTCCACGTTCGCCCTCGCCCACTGCAGTCCGGCCTCCACACCCACACGCCGTTCAGCGCAGTGTCATTAAGATCCAGGCCGATGGAGCCTGAGCCTCCGCTGTCCTCATCCCTCCCGCGACTTTCCCGTCCCCGAGGAAAAGCCAGGGTCCTTCCACTTCCTCGCAGGGCCTCCGTTGCCTTGCTGACTCCTTCGTCGCGTAGGCCCTGCCCACGCCGGCCTCCTCCCTGTTCTTCAGCCACGCCAAGCACACTCTTCCCAGGGCCTTTGCTCACGCTGTTTCTTCGACTGGATCCACACGCTTCTCCCTCTGACAGTCCCCTTCTCAGGGAGCCTTTCCTGTCCAAAATTTAAATACCCACGCTCCCGCCACCATATCACACCCCTTTCTCTGGGGTTTTTTCCTCAGCACTCATCCGAGGACAATGTCACATATTATACATGGCATTTGTCTTGGTTATTTTCTGTCTCCAATATAAGGGAAACTAAAGGAAGGCAGGGATTGTTATCGTCTTTATTCACAACTCCATCTTACAGTGTCTAGCACATAACAAGTGCTCAATTAAAGTTTACTTAACGACTACTTTTAAATGGCTTTATATTAATTAGCCTAATAATTTGAAGTCCTGTTAGTCTGTAATGGTAAAGGTACATGTATATCAGGTTCTCATCTGACTCTGTCTCTTATTGACAGATGATTTTCCCTCCGTGATACATGACAACTAACATTGCCTTCACAAGCCCACAAACATGCTGGAAGCAGGCAGCAAAGTGGAAGAATGATAGCAAACAATCTGGACAGCTCCTTTGCTAGCCTGGTAGGAAGTAAGCATCTATTTTTAAACTAATGG
Source organism: Phacochoerus africanus (assembly GCF_016906955.1). NCBI lineage: Eukaryota > Metazoa > Chordata > Mammalia > Artiodactyla > Suidae > Phacochoerus > Phacochoerus africanus. The sequence goes on from NC_062560.1 coordinate 129,602,938, forward strand.
TGTGTGTATATATATATATATATATATATATATATATATTTAAAATTCATTTTAAGAAAGAGTATAAAATAATGTGAAATTTGTATTTGTTTTATAAAACAGATCTTCAGTTTGGAGAAAGTCCTGTCAACAAGTAAGTTTTTTATTACTTAAAAAAGATAGCCAGGAGTTCCCGTCGTGGCGCAGTGGTTAACGAATCCGACTAGGAACCATGAGGTTGCGGCTTTGGTCCCTGCCCTTGCTCAGTGGGTTAACGATCCGGTGTTGCCGTGAGCTGTGGTGTAGGTTGCAGACATGGCTCGGATCTGGCGTGGCTGTGGCTGTGGAATGGGCCAGCAGCTACAGCTCCGATTCGACCCCTAGCCTGGGAAGCTCCATATGCCATGGATGTGGCTCTAAAAAGACAAAAAAAAAAAAAAAAGATAGCCAATAAATACATGTCAGAGGAAGAGACTAATGAGAGTAACGCCCATAAAATAATTATTTTTATTTTCATTTACTTTTATTTTTTTATTTTTGCTTTGCAGGGCTGCACCTGTGGCATATGGAAGTTCCCATGCTAGGGGTAGAATCGGAGCCGCGTCTGCAACCTGCGCCATAGCTCACGGCAACACCAGATCCTTAACCCACTGAGCGAGGCCTGGGATCAAACCTGCATCCTCAGGGATACTAGTTGGGTTCATTACTGCTGAGACACAATGGGAACTCCAAGAATTACTTTTAAATTAGATAGAGGAAGCATTTACTATAAAACTCCATAAAGCGTGGATTTTTCACTTAGCTAATTAAAATAGAAAGTTGGAGTTCCCATCATGGTGCAGTGGAAATGCATCCGACTAGGAACCATGGGGTTTCGGGTTCGATCCCTGACCTCGCCCAGTGGGTTAAGGATCCTGCGTTGCCGTGAGCTGTGGTGTAGGTCACAGATGCGGTTAAGGATCCAGCATTGCTGTGGCTGTGGCGTAGGCCGGCGGCTACAGCTCCAGTTGGACTCCTAGCCTGGGAACCTCCATATGCCGCGGGAGCGGCCCTAGAAAAGACAAAAGACAAAAGACAAAAAAAAAAAAAAGGAAAGAACATTGTCTCAAAAGCTATATATCCTGACTAGATGTTTAAAGGGTAGATTTGTCATTTTCCCAAATGGGCTGATTTATACTATCCCATTTCAGTTTTGATATGAAGTGGTGCCCGCCTTCAGAGATGGAAACTACTGGTGGAATCAACTGGCATTTGAATACCTGTGCCTGCATGTCAACCATCTGGAATTCCATTTCTGTTCCTCCTGTTCCCCACATGGTAGGTAACATGTGTGATGTGTGGCTACCTTCTTTTCTTTTTTGATATATACATATAACATACAAATCTGTATTAGGGAAGCAGGTCGAGCAAGAAACGTTTTCTTTTTCTTTTCGCTATTTTAGGGCCGCACCCTCAGCATACGGAGGTTCCCAGGCTAGGGGTCCAATCGAAGCTAGAGCCAGGCCGGGGATCGAACCCACGTCCTCTGGATCCTAGTTGGGTTCGTAAGTGCTCAGCCCCAACGGGAACTCCTGTTTTCTTTTTCAGTAAGTTTTAATGGATTGTGTGAGCACTTGTCATAGACATGTTGAGCTAACCATTCCTCTGTTTGCGGAAGTGTGGACTCTGTGACTGAGAGAGACCTTCACATTTATCGAGCAGCTATTAGATATTTAGGCTGAGAGAGAAAGACACAGGAGCTGTAAGGGTAGATAGCTGTGTCATCAGACAGCGGCCGGCAGTATTCCCGGTGGAATGCTTTAGAGGCTGTGTTGGTTAACTTGGCAAAGAAGCTGAACATGAGGTCAAAGCAGGTGAGGGAGTTGACAGTAACTGGTTGGCAAATGGAAACTGTGGGTCATTCAGGGCACTTGAAGCAGTTTAGCACGGCTCTGGTGGAACGTCCGAAGGGTGCAGCATGGGATAAAGCGCGAGCTTAACAGGGATCAGATCTTACAGGAACTTACATTGGAGTTTAGGCTTTGTCTTGGAAGGAGTGGGGAGCCCACGCCGTAGCACGGTCACTAGTACAGTTTTGGCAGGTTAGTCTGGGAGGTATGTGGAAGACGGACAGTAGAGAAATGACACAGATTGGGCAGTCAGGTAGAAGTCTTTTCAAGTCATCCAGGCAGGGGATCTAGAATGGCTTCTGTTTGCGGAATGCTAGAATTTGGGCAGTAGATCTAAAGAAAGTTCCGAGAGACAGATCTGCAGATGGAATTGATAGGAATTGCTGATACATCGAAAGTTGAAATACGGGTCCCCAGTAACTAACCTGCAAATATAAAATTCAAACAGATCAGGACAACAAGTTTTTTGGTTACGATGGCAGCAAACTCTCAGCCACAGACCTTTACATTAACTATAATGAGGGCAAAGTCCCTGTGTATCCTACTAAGTGTAAATATTCACAGACAAATTTTGTATGTGCATCTTGCTGCAGAAGTATTAGTGTGGTTCATTACGGGGTGCTATTCCAGTTCCCCTGGAGTTTTACTAGTATGTTCTATGGGTAAATTCTAGATTATCTTTCTAAAATTCAAAACATTCTGAACTCCAGAACTCCCCGAGGACTTGAAGGATGTGCATCTGTGCTATTTTTGGATGGTTTTGCTTTCAAACTTCATTGGTCTGATGATGCAACAAACTAGGGATCAAAAGTATCGAGTACATAGTGACTTTGTTTTCCTAACAGGCAACTGAGGTGCATTTAGGAATGAGAATTTTGATAGGATTCGGGAAGAAGTAATTTTGAAATGTACTGGGGAAGCGTGTGGCCATGCTGCTGCAGTGGATTTGAGGATACCTAGAAAGGGTATAGCAAGAAAATTTGGGGTTCGGAGTGAAAAGGACACAATGTAGAAACAACATAATGGTTTGGGTCAAATTTATATTCATAAAGCTATTAATAATATTCCTTTTTTTCTTTTTAAGGTCGCACCTGCAGCATATGGAGGTTTCCAGGCTAGGGGCTAAATCAGAGTTGCAGCCACCAGCCTACACCACAGCCACAGCAACGTGGGATCCCAGCCATGTCTGCGACCTACACCACAGCTCATGGCAATGCTGGACCCTTAACTCACTGAGCGAGACCAGGGATCGAACCCGTGTCCTCTTGGATGTAAGTCAGGTTCGTTATCCGCTGAGCCATGACGGGATCTCCTCTCCATTTTCTTTTCCTTTTAAGCTGCCTGTATGATGGTACTTGAAGTGAGTCTTTTGTCTACAGTGTATAGTTTGGTTACTTTTTAAGTCCATTTTGACAACCTCTGTCTTTTATTTGGTGTATTTAGACTATTTGCACTTAATTTCATTATTTGTATTTTTATTTAGTTGTTTTCTTTGTTCCCTCTATTTGTTGTTGCGGTCCCTTTGTTTCCTGTCTTTGGATTCTTTGCACATTTTTTTGGTATTCCATTTTAATTTATATATTGGGATTTGAAATATATCTGTATAGCTTTTTAGTGTTTTCTCTACCTATTACAAAATACATACTTTTCAAAGTCTGTTTATTTATTTATTTTTGTCTATTTTAGAGCCACACCCACAGTATATGGAAGTTCCCAGGCTAGGGGTCGAATCAGAGCTGCAGTTGCCAGTCTGTGCCACAGCCACAGCAATGTGGGATCCGAGCCGCGTCTACACCACAGCTCATGGCAACACCAGATCCTTAACCCACTGAGCGAGGCCAGGGATCGAACCCGCATCCTCACCCGGATTAAGAACCCGGATTCTTAACCAGCGGAGCCACAATGGGAATGCCCTCAAAGTCCATTTAGAATCAATATTTTACTATTTCTTTCTCTCTTTTTTTTCGGTCTTTTTAGGGCCTCAACTGTGGCAAATGGAGGTTCCCAGGCTAGGGGTTGAATCGGAGCTGTAACTGCCGGCCTACGCCAAAGCCACAGCAACGCCGGATCTGAGCTGCATCTGCAACCTACACCACAGCTCAGGGCAACGCTGGATCCTTAAGCCCCTGAGCATGGCCAGGCATTGAACCTGTGTCCTCGTGGATACTAGTCAAATTCGTTTCCGCTGAGCCACGAGGGCAACTCCTATTTTACTCTTGCAATTGAAATGTAGAAACATTAGCACCGTATAAATCCATTGTCTTCCTCCTTTTATGTTATTGTTATCTACACTTACATTACATCGAAAAAAATCATCAGGTGATCTTACACTTTTTGCCATCAACCATCAAATGTATTTTCTAGAACTCAGGAGTGGAAGAATAGCCTAATAGAATTACTCGGATATTTAGGGTTTCTGTTGCTCTTCCTTCAGTCTCGATTTTCCAAAAAGAACATCCGTTAGCAACTCTGGACAAGAATTCTCTTGTTTTTCCTTCATTTGAGAATGGCCTTATTTCTCCCCTGTTCCTAAAGGAATTTTTACTCGATATGGAATTCTGCATTGATAGTTCTTTTTTCCTAGCACTTGAAAAATGTGACACTTTATTCTGGCCCTGATGAAAAATCCATGGTCATCAGAATCATAAATACTGCATCTTTTTTCTTTGATTGCTTTCAAAATTTTTCTCTCTCTCATTTTCAGAAGTTTGACAAACACCCAAGGGACGACTCCGTTTCAGAATGGAGATGACAAAGGAAAGATTCGACGAGCCACTAGTTCCTCACCCTCCGTTTGGTTCTTTTAAATCTCTTTTTTCCCTGTTTTTCAGAATGGATGATTTATGTCTCCATTCGTGGTAACGCTTTGTCATCTCCATTCTGATACTGAGTCGTCCCGTTGGGTATTTTTATTCCAGTTATTGTATTTTTCTGTTTTGAAGTTTCTATTTGACTTTTCTCTATATCTTCTACTTCTTGGCTGGTGCTTTCTATTTTAACTGATCTCTCAAGAGTGTTCATGATTTCTCATTCAAGCATTTGTGTAATAGACACTTTGAAGTCTTCATCGGGTCTGTGTCATCTGTGCCATGTCCTTATTGATGGTGAGACGTTCCTGGTGCTTCATGTGCCCACTTATTTTGGATTGTATGCTAGATATTTTGACTGTTAATTTATCAGACCCTAGATCTTATTAAATTATGGAGAATGTTGATATTTGTACTTTAACAGACACTTGACCTGGCTAGGTTTAAGCTACAACTTCCAGTCTGCTTCTCTGGCCCACGGTCCCAGGGTCAGTTCAGTTTCCACAACCTTCGCTCCGCTGTTTGCGTCTGTCCTGCATGTGCTTCACTCGGTGGTCGGCCTGGGTCCTGGGCTTCGGTCTCTCCATTGGCTTAGTAATCAAAGTCTTTGCTATGCTCATTGAGATCAGGTCCACCCATGTGCAGGTGTGGGGAGGGGGCTGCTGAATGCAGGAGTTCTAAACAGCTTCCCTGAGCGTCTCTCTCTCTGCTCTCTCTCCAGGATTTTCCAGTTTCTTGGGCCTCCCATTCTCTTTCCTCTGGCCAAAACCCCCATTCATTTATGTAACTGAAAAAAGTGAAATTTCCCACTAGTGGTAGGACAGAGAGGGAATTAAAAAACATTTTTTTTTGGTCTTTTGTCTTTTTTGTTGTTGTTGTTGTTGTTGTTGTTGTTGCTAAAAAACATTTTCCTCCTCTCTTTGTGAAGCCAAAGCTCCATCTTAGGGAGAAGAAAGTGCCACTCTCTCACGTATTCGGCCCCTGTGGGCCAAAGGAACTCCAAGGGAATTGCTGCCCCTGTAGCCACTGCTGCAGGGTGGCCTGGAAGCGGGGCTGTGAAAGGAGGAAGAGAAAAAACACTGGGGGAATTTTTCTGACTTGCCCTGAGCGTTAGGAGTCTTTTCCAGATGACTTCTAGCTTTAAGGCAGCTGTGAGTGCAGGGCGGATGAGGCTAGAAGGGAAAATTACAAATCCACTGCCAGTTCAGTGGTGATGATGGTGGCACAATATGCCCCCTCGTATGTGAAACACAGACCATTGAATTAAATCCCCTCAGTGCCCAGAAAGGGATGTGCAATTGGGAAGGCAGGAGAATAAACAGTCCCCCAATGTGAAGGTGCACTTGGGGGGGTTGTGAACATGCTGGGCATACTTCGCTTTTTTAGACCCTTGCCACACTCTCTCTTTGTTCAAGTCTTTCTGGCCAGTCACTAGCGCTCTGGGGTCAGCTGTCTAAAGTCAAAGACCACTTGTCTCACGTTCTATTCCACAGTAATACAAAAGAGACCACGACAAGGATTAAAGTTATGATCGGTCTAGGCCAGGAGACTAAAGCAGGGTTGAGAGCCAGGCATAATTTGATGTTTCACTGATAGCGCTAAAAACATCACGCTGCTTTCCACCCGCTGCAGTGAAAGCCAGACTATCCTCATTCTTCACACACATGAAAACTATCCTAACCAAAGACTGGAAAGGAACATTGAAAAATGAAGAAGGTTTTATTTGTTTGAGGTAGATTGTGATTAAAGATTTGCTTTGATTTCGTCTATTAATGTTATTATTTTATTTATGCAGTATAAAAAGAAAGTCATGATTCTTTCTTGCGTAGCTAAGCTCACGTTTCTCTTTGGTGTTGAATGTTGGCTGAGTAGAATTCCACTCCTCAGGGGAGCTGAGCGACCGTGGGCTATGGTGTGGCTTCTAAGGAAAGAACATTGTCCCAGCTGTAAAGGGTTCACTGTATTTGTTCTCTATATTGAATATATAGCAGAAAGTATTCTGTATCTTATGTTTCTTATTAAATACTAGTATAAGATGTACTATATAGTCATTGACCCTTTTCTTCAAAGATATATGCTAGCGGCCTGTCCAGTGACTTCACAGCAAGTGCTTTGTATAGAATGGTAACAAAAAACAGTTTTAACACCTCAAGGAGTTCCCATGGTGGCACAGTGGAAATGAATCCGACGAGCAACCATGAGGTTGAGGGTTTGATCCCTGGCTTCGCTCAGTGGGTTAAGGATCCGGCATTGCCACGAGCTGTGGTGTAGGTTGCAGACGCAGCTCTCATCTGGTGTGGCTGTGGCTGCGCCGTAGGCTGGCTGATTGGACCCCTAGCCCGGGAACCTCCATATGCTGCGGGTGCGGCCCTAGAAAGCAAAAAAGACCAAAAAAAAAAAAAAAAAACCCTCAAGAGTGAGAGGTGTAGTTAAAACCCTCCGTGGTTTGCACTGACAGAGTGAGACAGGAGAAGGTAATTTAAAATGGAAGGTAATCCACTGTAAAAAGAAATAGTGGTCCTCTGAGAAATCACCTCGCAAAGGCTTTGTGAGATGGCCAAAGGGAAGAGAGGAGACGGGATTGCGAGCGAGAGCTAGTTGAGGGAAAGCTGTTCCAGAATTAATAGATGACCCAAAACAGGAATAATCAATATACACGTAATAGAAATTTAGTTATAATTTTGTTTAGTTATTACAAGGGTTTTGTGGTTTCCTTTGTTTTGTTTTATTGGCCATTTTGCTGTTTGGGCTCACTTACACTCTGCATGAAGGTTGTAAAGAAAAGGGGAGTTCAGTAAGGCTGAATTTGTTCTTATTGCTGAAGGCTTCCAACGGGAAACATTTGTAATACAGGTAGAATATACTATCGGGAATTTTTCTGGTTTTTTATCCAGTCTGTTCGAACTCATTTCGGGCTGTTATTTCTGTTCTGCCTATCTGGCAGTGTTTTCATGATTCGGAATTTTTCTTTGAGTTAAACACTGTTTGCAGTCACTGAGTCTTGTTTTTATAGCTTCAGTGCATCGCATAAACGTCATGTGATGTAATACAAGTCCTGGAAGCTCTGGGAGTTCCCGTCGTGGCTCAGCAATAATGAACCTGACTGGTATCCACGAGGACACAGGTTCAATCCCTGGCCTTGCTCAGTAGGGGAAGGATCCGGCATTGCCGTGAGTGGCGTAGGTGGCAACACTATCCTCGTGGATACGAGTCGGGTTCGCTAACTGCGGAGCTGCGAGGGGACTCAGTAGTCTCTGCCTCAATCCTTGCCCCGTATCCTGCCCTCCTCCCTTCCCTGATCCCATTGGTAACCACCCGATTGCGCTCTGTATCCGTGAGTCTGTTTCTCTCTCTCTCTTTTTTTTTGTCTTTTTGCCATTTCTTGGGCCGCTCCCGCGGCATATGGAGATTCCCAGGCGAGGGGTGGAATCGGAGCTGCAGCCACCGGCCTACGCCAGAGCCCCAGCCACGCGGGATCCGAGCCGCATCTGCAACCTACACCCCAGCTCACGGCAACGCCAGATCGTCAACCCACTGAGCGAGGGCAGGGACCGAACCCGCAGCCTCATGGTTCCTAGTCGGATTCGTGAACCACTGCGCCACGACGGGAACTCCTGTTTCTCTGTCTTATATTCACTAGTTGCTTGTGTTTTTTCCTCCCCTCCTCTCTTGACCTACTCCCTATGGCCTGCATCTCAGTCGCAAGTACCCTCCATATCACCATATCCCTTCCACCTCGAATGGCTCGGGGTCATCGTTTTCTTTTTCTTCTGTGGAGGGTTTTCCACAGCTTATTCAGCGCCAGGTTTTGTTACTTCGTTAGCACCAGCAAAGCACTTGGTTTGTAAACGAGTGATGTTTCCTTTTCTCCTACTGCAGAACACTCCAGCGGCATCCGAGCAAAACGCTTCTAATTTTAGTTCGCCGTCGACGTTTACCTCCAGGGTCTGCCACTACCCAGCTGGCGAATTCTCGGGTTTAGGTACGGAGGCCTCCCCCTGTCTTCCCCTTGACGTCCTCTGCACAGAACGGCATTTCAGCATTGCTTCCCGTGGGCATTCTTTAAACATGGCATTGGCTCTTGAGGGGTGGCCTGTCCTCTGGGTACTCTTGTTTTAAGGGAGCAATTAAAGACGTAATTAAATTTTCACGGTGTTTTCTTGACCATTTGAATTCATAGGTTTCGACTCCAGTGGGAGCTCTTTCCCTAATGACACCTCAACCCATGTTTTCTACCCCACTGGGCTTCAGCACCGGCCCTCCTTCTGCTCCATCCACAAGACATAAGGTATGTCGGAGCCGAGGCTGCTTAGGGCCTTGGTGGGTTCCTTTACAGTCTTTTGTGCACTGTTGGTCTCTCATAGGAGAGACACAAATTCTAACATTTTAAGCACTGCAAAAAGACGCAGAATTGTGCAAAACTGGTCCTCTACCAGCTTGTGTTGGTAAACCTCAGCTGGGTTCTGATGCCCGTTCAGCAATCCTTTTATTCATTCATTCAACAAACATAACAGTGATTAGTGCTGGAGAGGTGGGTAGCTCAGTCTGGAGTAAGGAAAGGATATTCCAGACAAACTTAGATAGGAAGGCAAAGCCCCATGGGAGGTCAAAAGAGGGAACAGTTAATGCAGGGATAAAAGCTTTCAGGGCATTGAGTATCAGATGATACGGAGACTTTAAACTAGGGTGCGTATCAATGATGGAAGTTTAGTATTAGAGGCAGAGAAAACCGCCTGAACATGCACGTGGCACACGGGTGAGTGCAGCTGAAGCGTATGGGAGGTGTCGTGATCCAGGTGCTCATTGCCTCACGGAAGACTTTTCTAGAAGTCTTTCCAAGGTTTCTGCCTTCAGGCTTCAGCCAATACATTGGGCCCCCTGCTTCCTGAAGGTTTGTTTTAGGAGGCCCAACAAAGCTTCGAGTACAAGATAATGAGAAGACTGGCCAGACTTTTGTGTAAAAATACTTGCCGTTGTTTGTTTTATAACCACAGGAAAAACGTGTAGAGCTAATGAAAGATTTACTCTGTCTTTCTCTCACACAGACAAAATCCCTGTAGAAGCACCAAAGCAAAAAGATTCAGAATCAGAGGTGAAGCCCCGTCTTCCAAGTGAAATAAACATTCGTTTGGACGTTCGATACTCTTGAGAGTCTTCAATTTAGTGTGTTTGAGGTCAGGCATCCTTTCTCCGTTTTAATGGTTATTCTTGACATTTTATTCTGCGATTATCAAAAACCAAAGTTAAAGTCTCAATCTCACTTCCCGAATAACACAAGGACCTTAGAACATGTTGAAACGACGATGGCATTCCCTCCCGAGCTGTACACTCGAGTTAGTTGCTCAAAGATTGGAGCCCTGTTCCCTTTTGGTAGCCCCCCAATTAATAGTGTTAGAAATGTTTCCATTTGGATTCAGCAGTGTGTTCACAAATGCTTTGTTCACTCTCCTTTCTTGCATTGGAATCTTTTCCCTCATCCCGAAGCACGTCTTTTAGAAGTTTATTTAGTTTAGTTATGTTGGTGATAAACTTGGTGTTTGTCTGAAAATATATTTCTTCATACTCATTATTGTTTTGGTTGTGCCTGTGGCATGCAGAAGTTCTCAGCCCAGAGATAGAACACATGCCACAGCAGAGATCTGAGCCACTGTAGTGACAACACTAGTGACAACCACTAAGTCACCAGGGAACTCCCCCCCATATACTGTGGATGTGGCCCTAAAAAGCAAATAAATAAATAAAAATTAAAAAAATTTTTAAAAATTGAAAAAATGTTTTTTGTTATTGGAGTTCCTGCTGTGGCGCAACAGGATTGGAGGCATCTTGGGAGCACTGGGATGCAGGTTCGATCCCTAGCCTGGCACACTGGCTTAAGGATCCAGTGATGCCGCAGCTATAGCCTAAGTCACACCTGTGGGTCAGATTTGATCCCTGGCCTGGGAACTCCATATGCTGCAGGTAGCCAAAAAATAAAAAAAAAAATAAAAAGAATGTTTTTCATTATTGATTTGCAGTTGTGTATATATTCTGAATATTAATTCTATGTTAGATATATTATGCAAATAGTTTCTTCTAGTCTGTGGCTTGCCTTTTCACATTTGTAATGGTATCATTTGATGAGTAGGTGTTTTCCAATTTTGAAGTCTAATTTATCAAGTTTTTCTTTTATGATCAGTGCTTTTTGTTTCCTCAGAAATATTTGATTATCTCATTGTCATGAAGATATCCTCCAATTCTCTTCTGGAAGCTATACAATTTCCTCTTGGGTTGTCTTGGTACATTTCTCAAAAAGCAATTGACAACATATATATGAGTCTGTTTTTTCCTTTGTTTTGTTCCATTTCTCCAAACCTCTATCCTCATTACACTAACACGCTGTCTTGATTGTCATAATTTTCTGTAGGTCTCAAAATCAGGTAGTATTAGTCTTCTATTTTATACATATTTTTCAAGATGGTTTCAGATATTCGGGGTTTTGTTTGAATTCCACAAAATATTACAACCAACTGGTCAATTTCCATGGGGGGGAAAAAAAAAAGCCCTCTCAGAGTTCCCATTGTGGTGCAGCAGAAATGAATCCAACTAGTATCCATGAGGTTGTGGGTTCCATTCCTGGCCTCGCTCAGTGGGTTGAGGATCCGGCGTTGCCGTGAGCTGTGGTGTAGGTCACAGACGCGGCTCGGATCCTGTGATGCTGTGGTGTAGGCTGGGAGCTGTAGCTCTGATTAGACCCCTAGCCTGGGAATTCCCGTATGCCACAGGCGCAGCCCCAAAAAGAAAAAAAAAAAAAAAAGCCTCCGAGGACCTGCTGATTAGGACTACATTGAATTTATGGTTAAATTTGGAGAAAATAGACATATAGACATCCTGACAATATGATGAACACGGTATAAGTGTATTTCTTCAGGAATTCTTTAATTTCTCTCTGTCGATTTGGGGTTCTTAATAGTAACTAGCATTTTTCGTTATACATGTACCAGGTGTTTTGACTTAATGGCATTGTTTAATTTCATATTCTAAGGTTGTGTTGCTAGTATCTAGAAGCTCCCACCGTCGACCACCACCTCTGTCCCATGGTCCGGTCCTCAGCCCCTCCACCCACGGGCCCTCCTGCTTTGCCCAATTTCTTTACTCCTCAGGCTCCCACCCACACACCCACTCCTCCAACCCCTCCCCTCTCCTCAGGCCTCCAGCCCTGCCCCCTCCCTGTCCTCCAGTCCCGCTCCCTTCCCTGCTCCAAGGTCCTCCGAGCCCACCGTCCCATCTAGGTCTGGACCCTGGCGCAGTTCAAAGCCCCGCCCGCTTTCCTCACTCCTCCTGCCCCGCCCACCTCTCAGGTCCTCCGACCCCTTACCTTCGCTCTAGTCCCACAGGTCCTCAGTCTCGCCAGTTCTACAGCAACGGCTATTTTTTTTAACCCTTCCAGCGCCACTCTTTCCTCTAGCCCAGTCCTCCTCTGCCCGCCCCCTTCCCCTTTCCTTCAGCCCCTCCCCCGTATCCCACCTCCATCCCACCTCCCTCCTCACTCCTCAGGCCCTCTTTTCCCAAGCTTTCCTAACCCTCCTGGTCCCCCTCCCCTAGGTTTGCAGTTTCACCCTTCTCTCCAGTCCACCTGCCTCTCTCTTCCCACCTCCTCAGCCCCGCCCAGTTTCCTCACTACTTCGGCCCTACTGTGTGGCAAGATCCTTATTAGGTATTCTACTTACATAATCTCATTTCATCTTTACAGCAGCCTTGTTAGTACACCCTTGTTATTCTCATTTTAAAATATGACCTAGGTAATGCTCCTTTCCTACCCTAAATGTGCCTGTTACAGCATTTATTATATTATCTTACCGATTGTTCGGGTCCCTTTAGTTGTCTACAAACTAGGGGTTTAAATAACATGACCCCGTGACTTGCACATAGTTCATTTTTAATAAATGTCCATCGCTATTATTATATGTTTGTCCCCACTAAGTAAGGGAGCTGACATATCCTTTATTCAGAAAGGGCCTGGCTTATGGTAGGCTTCGTAGGAGTGGATGAAGCACCGCTTCCCCGTGAAGCACTCGAGTGCAAGCAAACGTAGGAGCAAACATGGTGGTTAGATGTCAGAAAACAGATGGAAAAATAAGTACTTGGGCCTGTATAACGCAGTTACTTTCAAACGGTTGCAGCAGTGGATGATGTCGGGGAAGTCCTTGGGCCTAGGAGCATTGGAAGAGTTCTTAGGATTTTGCATGTACACTGAAGTTTTGAAAACGTTTGAGCAGGGGTGGTAAGAGGCTGATCAAAGGTGGCTTTTGGTAAATTTTGATGCAATGGACAGGGTATTTATTAGAATCAGGCCACCGCTCCCTGTGGAAGCAAGCATAAAGCAAGTCCCCTTCAAGGGTCAGGAAGCTCGCTAGGATGGTGGGACCAGAAGGACACCCAAGCCCAGTGGCGACGTCTAGGTTCCGGATTAGCTTGTATTCCAAAAGGGATCGTGTCGCCTCGCGAAGGCTATTCTGGAGAGCGCTGCCTGTTCTAGGGTAGCAGTGGGATATGTCCCGGCTTGGTACGGGATCATCGGGGTCCTCCAGCCCGCCCACCCCCAAAACCGCCGGAACCCCTTTTCCCAGGACTCGGTATTGGTCCTTGCTGCAGAGCCAGCTTCGCCTCAGCCGCCCTTCCGCGCCTGTCACTCACCTGTACGCAGCCAATCAGCATCCATAGGTCGGGAGTTTCATCCGAAGGGAGAGGGGCGGCTGCTTCCTGTGCGCCAATAAATGCGCAGACTCACACGCGAGGGGCGGGCCTGCGGGTGTGAGCGAGCCAATCACAGTCCCCCGGCGGCTGGCAGCCCGAGAGGCAGTTTGTCGCGCGCTCGCTTCCCCAAGATGGCGGACGCTAAGGACGGTTGTGGTTTGGGAGAAGTGGCTGCAGGGAACGGGCGGCGGCTCCACCTAGGGATTCCTGAGGCCGTTTTTGTGGTAAGAGGCACGCCGGTCCTCGGTATCTTGGCTCTGTGCGGTGGGCGACCGTTTCCTTTCTGGCCCCGACCCCGGCCTCGATCGTTGGGGGACGGAGTTGAGCGGGAGGACCTGAGAGAGTGCTCCGTCCTCTCCCACCTCCGCGCCGGCACGCCCTGAGCTGTGTTGGGACCCGCCCTCGGGCCACGCGGTCCGAGGAGGCCCCAGCAGATAAGGTGGCGTGGGGCCCGGAGGACTCGGGAGCGGGGGCGGGGCGGCCCCTCAGCCCCTCCTCCCCGCCCCACGCGGGATTTCCTCCCGTGCCGCCTGGAGAAAGGGAGGCGGCGAGGAGCTGGAGACTCAGCGTAGATGCTGGAGGGAGCGGTGTACACATGGTGACAGGATGCAGTGAGTAGGCAGAAGAGCTGGGGCTAAGGTGTGGAAGTAGGAAATGGCACCTGGTCTGTTGCCTTGGGGGAGCCGAGTGGCGGGGAAGTGGGGTCGGTGAGAACGTGAGGCCCTTGTGTGTCCTGCTGAGGCACGGAGGCTTTAGCCAGTGGGCAGCGGGTGTCTAAAGAAGGCCACTGTACAGCCTGTTTGCTTGTAGGTACGTCGTCCTAATAACTTAGTAGAGAATAAATCGGGTGGAGTTCAGAGGCGAAGCAGGGAATGCAATTTTGGAGGCTTCGCAGAATGGGGAGACCAACCCGAGTCCAAACAAAGAGAAGCAAGTAGACGCTTCCACTCCTGCGCTTCCGTAAAATTCTCGAAATAGTATTTGAAAGCTCTTTCAATAATGAGAAAAGACCTGACGGCCCTTGCAGACCAATATAACCCGTCTCTGTCCACTCACTTCTGGCTGAACAACTATGAAATCTCTGTGGAAGTTTCTCGACCTTTTGGTTTGTGCCTCTATTGCCTTATCTCCTCCACCTTTTTGTTAATCATATCTTAGAGTCTTCAAAAGACCCGTTTATTTTATTTATTCTTTTATGTAGGCCACTCTTAAGGTACACTATGCATATTTGCATGCGCCCATTCAGTTTTGTACTGTTTTCTTTATTTTGTCTTTTCTCCCTGAGCTGTGCCATTTTATTTCTTTACCCTCATTTCCCACCTAGTTGTTAACTAGAGATACAATTTCTTAAATACCAGCCACTTTCCTCATGCTGTTACAAAACCCTAGGCGGCAGGTACTGTTATTCTCATTTTGTAGGTGATGAAACTGAGGCACAGAGCCCTGGAGTAACTTGCCCCAAGTCACACAGGGTGCCAGAGAGTTATCCAGGGTTTGAACTTGGGCCCTCTGTAGGACTCTAGAGCCTCTCCTTACTGTCAAGCTCTGCCACCAGGAGGAACATGAGGTAGTTGTCTTGCTCACTGTCATTTCCCCTGATCCTGGCACAGTACCTGACACATAGTATAAGCTTATAACCAGATGCTGAATTTCTGTAGTGCCTTAAAGTACTACAGTGATGGTGCTCAGCGAGACATGGGCTCAGCACTCTGGTTCACAAGGATAAACTTTATCTGAGGGCTTTATACGTTTTTCCTTAAAATGTTATGGGTTATTTTTTCTAGACCTTAAAATTTCTACCAAATGATAAAACCAATCCAAATTTTATGTAAATATTTTTATTTTCTCAAAGTAGTTAGAATAGCACGGCACAGTATAAAGAACATTGGTTTCTAAATAGACCAGAGTTTGAATCCTGCCTCTACTTCCCACTTGCTGCTCAGCCTCGAACGTATTATTTTACAACTTTGAGCCTCTGTTTCTTTAACTGAAATAGGGGGTAGCAATACTTAGAGAGTTTCCACGAGAAACAGAATGTGCTTTCAGTATTGCAAGTAGATGCTTAATATATATTAGTTTCTGTGATGATAGGAGGCAGTACCCTAGTTTGGTTTGTATCTCTATTGCCTTATCTCCAAGGCAGACCATCACTCCAAGACAGACTTCTTGGCACTTTCTTCTGTTCCCTTCACACGTTGTGCTGTAGACATAGCTAATGTTTGTTGAACACTTACTAGTAGCTGTTGTATGTCCTTCTGGGTATTTTACACATGCTAAACTCACTTGATCCCCTGTGAGGAGGTTACCTCTTTTTCATTTTGCAGATGAGGAAATTGAGACAAAGCAAAAGGTTTAATAACTTCCCCGAGGTCAGTACATCTAGTATGTGATGAAGTCAGCATTCAAAACAGGCAGCCCCTGTCTTCTAACCATAAACCTGTGCTGCTGTAGTTAATTCTTCTTGCTGGAGTCTAACCTCCTAATAACATGTGCTAGAAACTTCGACTTCACTCAGTCTCTTCCTACAATGATCCTTCTAGGAAGATGCTATCTCCATTTTACATGCACGACTCAGCCATCGCCTCAGCCTCACCTTTTCAATTTCTTTTACTGTGTCTAGCTTGATGGCTTCATAATTCACTCCCTTGCTGTGTTTCTCTTCCTTTTTCTTCTTGTCTTGTTTTGGCTAAAATATTCCCTTATAGCTAGTAAGCATGGATAAGAATAATGATTTAAAGATCCCATAAACTGTAAGATTTTTGAATTTAACTTACTTACAGTGAAGGACTAAGGTTCTTTAAACCATTGGAAGGCTCTTATAAAGTCTCCTTAAAGTTTCCATGTAGTTTCACCTATTCCTGATCCTTATCTAATTAACAAGCTTTTCTTCAAGGACCCAGCATGTGTAGAATACATTAAAGAAAAAAAATGCCGTTTGGTTTTATTGCTTTTCTTTTGCTTAATTATTCCTGTAACAGAAGATCCTTCTGTTTGCCCTTTAGGTTTACTTTATTTCAACCACTTCATACTTAAGGAGGCATTTGTGGCTTGTCTTGGGAACCCAATGACCATATTTAGCATGACTTCTATGGTAGCACTTGTTTAATTAAAAATTTAAGTAATAAAATTGATAATTTTGGGAGTTCCTGTCGTGGCTCAGTGGTTAATGAATCCGACTGGGAACCAACCATGAGGTTTCGGGTTTGATCCCTGGCCTTGCTCGGTGGGTTAAGGGTCCCGCGTTGCTGTGGCTGTGGCTGTGGTGTAGGCTGGCGGCTACAGCTCCGATTGGACCCCTAGACTGGGAACCTCCATATGCCATGGATGTGGCCCAAGAAATGGCAAAAAGACAAAAAAAAAAATTTGGTAACTTTGGCATACAACCTGTCGAGTCATTTTTGTGGCTGCAAGTGCTCCATGGAGGATGCATAAAGCAGACAAGGTCATCTTTCTTTCCTTGTATGTAAATAAAAAGAGGAAGGTGGAAGAGGAATAACTTACATACACAGTGTATGTGCGCTCTCTGAAATGGCCTCTAGCTTTTTATAACTGCTTCTTTCTTAGTTAAAAGCAAGCTTTTGGAGAAAGAGAAACACAGGCTCTTTTTCTGTCTTAAAAATAAACTTAGGAAGTTCCCGTCGTGGCGCAGCAGAAACGAATCTGACTAGGAACCATGAGGTTGCGGGTACGATTCCAGGCTTTGCTCAGTGGGTTCAGGATCCCGGCATTGCCGTGAGCTGTGGTGTAGGCTCGGATCTGGCGTGGCTGTGGCTGTGGTGTAGGCTGGCAGCTGTAGCTCCCATTTAACCCCTAGCCTGGGAACCTTCATATGCCGTGGGTACGGCCCTAAAAAGACAAAAAAAAAAAAAAAAACCTGAAAAACCAAACAAAAACCAAAACTTAAAGCAAAAATCAGAGGTATAAATTCTCAAATTTGTAATGTTTTCTTTTGCTCTTAAAGGAAGATGTAGATTCCTTCATGAAACAGCCTGGGAATGAGACTGCAGATACAGTACTGAAGAAGCTGGATGAACAGTACCAGAAGTATAAGTTTATGGAGCTCAACCTTGCTCAAAAGAAAAGGAGGTAAGTGCAAAAAGGATTACGTTTTTAAAATTAATATTGTGTGGCTTAAACTTTTAAAAGATCAAAACATAATTTACATACAAATAAAATGTCTATGTGTTGGCTATTCAGTTTGATGAATTTTGATAAACATATCCACTTGTGTAACCATTGCCCAGATCAATACATATAGGACATTTCTGTTACCCCAGGAAGTTCCCTCCCGCCCCTTTCCTGCCAACCCTGCCCACTCCCAGAGATAACCACTGTTATGATTATTTTCACCATGGTGTGGTGTTGTGTCAGTAAATTAGTTTCTTTTTAGTGCTGAGTCATTTTTCATTGTATGTGGATGTAACCACAATTTTGGTCTGTTTTTTGTCTGTTTGCCTGTTGATAGACATTGGGTTGTTTTCCCATTTGGTCTTAAGTCTTTGTGTGGACATATGCTTTCATTTCTCCTGGGTTGCCTAGGGGTGGAATTGCTGACGTGTATGGCAAATGTATGTTTAATCTTGTAAAAAACTGCCAGAAGTCGTCCTCCAAGGTGGCTCTACCAGGTTGCACTGCCACCAGCAATTTATGGAGTTCCTCATTCTCGCCAGCACTTGGTGTTGTCAGTCTAAATATGCTTATGGAAACATAATAGAAAGAATATTGAGGTCCTTAATTCCAAGGCCTCTAGGATCATAGCATCTTAAATGTCTGGTTCTTCCTTTTCATTTTGCTGAGGTTATGACTTTCCTAAGACTTCATAGCTAATAGACATAGGACAAAAGTACCCTTGCTCTCAATCCTGTATTCCCCTATATTTTTATAGTAGCTTATGAAGTCAGTTCATAGTAATGAATATTTATGGATCTGCTATGCACAGGTGCCAGCATTCTTCTGGCAGTTAAATATTTCTGGAATTCCTCATAGGTACCAGATATTCTTTTGGGTGAAAGAAGGTCTAGTATCTGCTTTGTATCAACAGTGACATAGTCTATAGGGGCCTGATAGGTATGTAAATAAGTATGCAGTCAGGGTGCTTGTGGTGCAGAGCAGTGAGCTAATAGCACAACAGGGGAAGGTGTGATCTGAAGGGTACAAAGGGCTCAGGAAGCTTCCGAGAGGAGCAGACGGCTGCGTAGAACTTTGAAGGCTGGTTATGAGTGCGGAGGCAAACTAAAGTGAGGAAGGGTGGTCTGGGCATGAGGGTACCACTTCTGCAAAGATAAAAAAGTTTATTTTTTAGATATATTTTCCCATTTGATTTTGATGACAGTTGAGGAACTTTGAATAAGGGCTGGGTGTTACATGATATGAAAAGTCGTTGACATGGACAGATGAAAGTTGATGGAAAAAAGAATAGAAAACGCTCTATGCTCATTTTGGAAAAAATGTATATGTGCACAGAAACATCTGGAAGAAGGGACACTAATGTTATATTAACATTGAAAATCTTTGGGTGGTGGGAATATGATATTTTTTCTTATTTGCAATTAAATGATTGTATTTCGGGAATGATCTGGGCTGGAGATAAAAACTGGGGAGTCATTTAAAGCCGGAGTCTAAATGAGCTGCATCACCAACAGAGTTTATGTAAAAACACAGATCGGGGCATTGCAACAGTATGAAGTTAGGGAGACTCAGTAGATCATAGGGTTCTGGAAGCCAAGCTAAGAAAGTGTATCATGGAGGAGGAAATGATCGCCTGGGCCAAATGCTGCTGATGGCTCACCTCAGTGGGATAAGGACTGAGAATGGACTCAGCAAAGTGGAAGTCACTGCTCATCTGGACGGGAACAGTGGTTCAAAAGAGAATGATAGAATTAGAGACAACAGATATGGAGAACTTTTGTGAAGAGTTTTATCCATTTTAATAGTGAGTTGGTTGTCTTTTTATTTGTAGGAATTCTTTATATATTGGACACTAGTCCTTTTAGGTTATATGTATGAGACATTTTTCTTTTGTAATGTATCTTCATTTCCCTTTCGATTCTTTTGATGAGTAGTTCTTTGCTTTTTGGGGGCTGCACCTGCGATATATGGAAGTTCTCAGGCTAGGGGTTGAACCGGAGCTATGGTTGCCGGCCTACGCCACAGCTGCAGCAACATGGGATCCAAGCTGCATCTGTGACCTACACCACAGCTCACGGCAACGCTGGATCCTTAACCCACTGAGCGGGGCCAGGGATGGAACCCGAGTCCTCATGGGCAGGTTCGCTAACCGCTGAGCCACGACAGGAACTCTGTTTTCTTCTAAAAGCCTTAAAATGTTCCTTTTCACATCTAACTTCTTAAGCCATCAGAAATTTATTTTTATGTATGGTATATGGTAGGCTTCCAATTTCTTTATGTTTTTAAATAGATACACTGCAGACATACTGTTTGACTCAGCACTTTAATTTTAATGTACTCTGATTTAACAGTCTTTTCCCTTAATGTTTATTGCCTTTTGTATCCTGTTGAAGAAATAACCTAAGTTTGTGAAGATATTCTTAGTATTTTGTTCTCAAAGCTTTGTTGTTTTATCTTTCACGCTTAGATCTGTAATTAATGGGATATTCAGAAGTATGCTGCTAAATTTCGAAGCAGTCATGGGATTTTCAAGCATGTTTCTTTGCCCTTTCTGTTTTGTACATTGATAGTTGTATCTGCAGTCTTGATCAGTCACACGTTCTTTTTCTTTCTTTCTTTTTTTTTTTTGGTCAACAGTGCTTTGTAGGTTTGTACATTGCTTTTCCATTAAGAGTCAGGTAGTATCTAGTTCTCTTACGATGATACTCACTGCCTAGATCCATTAATTATGAGTTGCAAAATGACGATGTTTTAATTCAGTTATTTATTTTTTACTTATTAGTAAGTTGGCATACTTCTATAAAGAGAAATGTCCCTTCACATACTATTTGGTAAAAGTGGCTGCAAGAAATCAGCTCACCCCTCAGTTTGTTCCCTTGCAGGATTAGCCCTGTAGTTCCTCTCACCTCAACAGCTGTCTGCTGCCTTGTTACTGAGGAAGTGTGTATTTTCTCTGGCTACTTGAACAGCTAGAGGTAGGAGTGCTGGTCTGCTGCCATCTTAACCTGAAACAATTTGTATCCTTTCCCCCCCCCCCTTTTTACTGAGGCACCTGTAGCATATGGAAATTCCTGGGCTAGGGGTCGAATTGGGCCACAGGAAGGCCAGATCTGAGATCTGAGCTGCATCTGTGGCAATGCTGTTCACCCACTGAGTGAGGCCAGGTATCAAACCTGCATCCTCAGGGAGGCAACATCGGGTCCTTAACCCAGTGAACCGCAATGGGAATTCCTTTTTTTTTGTTTGTTTTTTTTTTAAAGCTTTTTAGTCTGTTTTATTCAGTGTATGCAGTTTGAAAATTATGTCTTCTTGGAGTTCTCTTGTGGTGTAGCAGGTTAAGGATCTGGCGTTGTCACTGTAGTGGTTCAGGCCGCTGCTGTGGTGTGGGTTCGACCCCTGCCTAGGAACTTTTGCATGCCACAGGCATAACCAAAAACAGAAAATTATGTCTTCTTGGTGAGTTTAACCCTATATAAAATCCAGCCTATCTTTTTAGATAAAGTAATTTTTTTTTTTGGATACTTTCAAGATCATCTCTTTTGGTTTTTTGTTTTGTTTGTTTTTGTTTTGGCCACATTTGCGGCATGTGGAGGTTCCCGGGCCAGGGATCAAACCTGCACCGCAGCTGTAACCAGAGCACACAGTGACAATGCTGGATCCTCAACCTGCCGAGTCACCAGGGAGCTCCACCATCGCTTTTATCTCACTATAAGTTGTCTATGTGAGCATATCTGTCTCAAACTCTTTCTTAACTAACTGTCAGCTTCCTGTAACCATGGTTACCTGTGTGGATTGCTTTTATCCACAGAAGATTTTTCTTTTGCTGTGAGCTGTGAGTCTGTATCAGCCTTGGACCACTTGAGGCCCGTTAGAAGTTCTTTCACTTAATAGGAGAGCTCCCCCACTGAGCTGTGAGTCAGGGGCCCAGGCTCAGGTCTGCTGCTGGTACTGGCACCTACTTTTCTCTAGTCCTCACTATTCAACTCAAAGCTTTTATTCCCTTTTACTTTTTTTCTGGAATTTCCCTCACCTCTGTGATATCAGCTATGCAACAGAAACCGTTTTTGTGCTTGATTTTGAGTTGTTTTGCAGCAGATGACTGTGTAGTTTGGATACTAACTAACTTCTCTGGTTTTTTGTTTGTTTGTTTGTTTTTGTCTTTTTGCCTTTTCTAGGGCCGCTCCCACGACATATGGAGGTTCCCAGGCTAGAGGTCGAATCGGAGCTGTAGCCACCAGGCTATGCCAGAGCCACAGCGACACGGAATCCAAGCTGCATCTGCAACCTACACCCCAGCTCACGGCAACACTGGATCCTTAACCCACTGAGCAAGGCCAGGGATCGAACCTGCAACCTCATGGTTCCTAATCAGATTCGTTAACCACTGAGCCACGACGGGAACTCCTAACTTTTCTTTATATATGTTGTAAAATGTTTCTTGCAGACCATCATTTGTCCTTAATTTTACCTTCAGCTGTGTCGGAGTTATATAATATTTCATAATTCTCTTGTGGTGACCTCTTTAATGCATGAATTAGTTGTATGTTCCTTATCATTCTCTAACGGGAAATTTTGCGATTATCATTTTTTTCTATCATCTGTTAATTTTTTTCCTTCTCTCTTTGTGGGATTCCTGTTAATAGGGATGTCGACTCTTCTAATTCTGCCTTCCCTTTCTCTTTGTTTCTTCTCTTCTGCTGACTTTGGTAATTTGTCTTTTGGCAATTAAATGGATATTCATGAGTTCTTTATTTCAACCATTACATTTTTTGTACCTACCTAGTAGTTTTGGTTGATTCCTCTTTTTTGTATGTGTGTGTTTAGGGCTGCATCTGGGGCATATGGAGGTTCCCAGGCTGGGGGTCTAATTAAAGCTTCAGCTGCTGGCCTATACCACAGCCACAGCAACGCAGGATCCCCAACCCACTGAGCGGGACCAGGGATCGAACCTGCTGGTCCTCATGGGTGCTAGTTGGGTTTGTTACTCCTGAGCCACATTGGGAGCCCTGGTTGGTTCTTCTTATAGCTACATGTTTCTTCTTCACATTAGCAATATCATGTCCTTTCTCTTGGAGGTATTTTTAAAATACTCACTGTATAATCTCTTAGTATTTGCTTTTGTTTCATCTGGTAGAGGTTGTACAGTTTATATCCTTTATGTTATTGTGTAGTTGAATTTGTCCGATTATCATTTATTTTTCCTGTTAGCCTGTATTCCCTCAGGAATATCGGTTACTTCAGCCAGTAAGGCGTGTGGGTGTATGAGTAATTCAAGTCCCTCCTGGTGGGTAGGGTTAGGAAGAATGCTGCTGCTGATACGGTCTGTGTGGCACAGCTATTGGCCAAATGCTCCTTCTCTGCCATCAGGTGCCTTGGCCTCTGGGAGATTCTTTTTGTTCCCCTGTCTTCGGCTGTTTTCACTGTCATCTCCCCTGGAGGTGGGAATGGGGAGAGGGAACTGTCGGGGGCCAGTACTTGTCTTCTCATCTCCTTTCCCTGACCTTCTCCCCGCCTCTGGCCATTCTGACTCTTTTTCCGCCCTGTAGCGGTGATGGAGTAGGTAATGTGATTTGCCCAGGGCAATTTAGAGGGAGGAAAAACACCTAGAAAGTTACCCTTTGGTCTTAGCCTTAACCCCCCCATTTGAAGACTTGATCCATTTCCTTTCTAAGCTGCTGTCTCCCCCTCACTGTCCTACCTATTCCCAGGATCTAGAGATTTCTGTCATTCATGTAATAGCAAAGACCTAGAACTACCCCAAGTGTCCATTGACAGGAGAGTGGGTAAACAAGTTGTGTTATATTCGTAAATGGATATTACATAGCAGTGAAAATGAATGAACGAATCTTAGGAACCTAATTGGGTTATAAAGCAAAATGCATGCAGCATGAGACTATATGTATTATGCTAAGAAACTAGCCAAGAATATTTTGCTTAAAGATATGCATAAATGTGATGAAACTGTTTGAAAAACGTAGAAAAGGGACTGTGAACACACAGTTCAAGAGAGATGCTGCCTTTTGGGACAGAGCCGGCTTGGGGAGAGGTATATTGCTCAGACATGCACAGCGGCCTTGGTGGTCTGGTTCCTAAGTTGGCCAGGGTTGCAGCTGCTTGATTCATTAACATGCCTCATAGCTTATCTATTACATGTCATATTTTATACATTTAAAAATATGTCATAGAAATAATTTACGTGACCAAAAAAACTTAATCTGAATGTACTTATGTTATATATGTATCAGATATCTTATAAATGAACGCATCTACATCTTGCGAGCATTTACCTATACTAACGTACGCAAAAATAAGCAACATTGAAGAGATCTCCAACATCCGTATTGAACTGTAAAGAGTTCACAGAGCATTGGCTTTCAACCTAATTTAAAAAAAAAATCAATGCTAAGTGTGTGTTTCTAGATTATTCACTGGGTTGTTTTAGCAGCTAGTGATACTATTTTTTAAGCACAGGGTATAATAAAGTGTGCTGTGTTAGCCTTCACCCATGCTGTGACTTCTTTATATGATTTAGCAGGTACATTTTCATTATCATATTTCACTAAATGTTATTGAAGATCAGCATGTAAACGAAATTTAAATATCACCGTAGCTTTGTTTTTTTATCCTTAGTCTGTTTTGTTACAAATTACAGTGTGATTTGAAAGGAACCCCGGATAACTGTTTTTGCACATTTTTCCATACAAAACACTTGAAAGCCTTGGGCAGCTTCTGATCATTTAAAAAAAGAGCTAAAAAAAAAAAACAACGTTTCATTCTTCCCTAAGTCTGACTTCCAGTGTTTTAAGCATGTTTTTATCTCTTATTTCTTTCTTTTTTTTTTTTTAGGGCTGCAGCCAAAGCATATGAAAGTTCCCAGACTAGGGGTTGAATTGGAGCTGCAGCTGCCAGCCTACACCACAGCCACGCAGCGCTAGATCCTCCTTAATCCCTGGCAACCACTGATCCTTTCACCGTCTCCATAGTTTGGTCTTTTCCAGAATGTCTCGTAGTTGGAATCATACACTATGTAGCCCTTTCAGGTTGGCTTCTTTCACTTAGTCATGTGCGTTTGAGTTTCCTCGATAGGTCATTTCTTTTTAGCATGAATACTGTTCCATTGTCTGGATGTACCACAGTTTCTCCATTTGCCTAGGGAGGGCATCTTGGTTGCTTCCAAGTTTGGGCAGTTATGACTACGGCTGCTAAAAACATCTGTGTGCAGTTTTTGTGTGGAGCTCTGTTTTCAGCTCCTTTGGGTGAATACCAAGGAGCATGACTGCTGGATTGCATAGTAAGAGTATGTTTAGTGTTACTACATCTTCCAAAGTGGCTGCATCATTTTTATGTTTCCACCGGCAATGGATGAGAATTCACATTGTTCCACATCCTCACCAGCATCTGGTGTTGTCAGTGTTCCAGATTTTGGCCATTCTGATAGGTGTGTAGTGGTGCCTCGTTGCAGTCTTTTTGTTTGTTCGTTTGTTTTTTTGCTTTTCATGGCTGCTCCCTCAGATTTGGAGGTTCCCAGGCTAGGGGTTGAATCAGAGCTGCAGCTGCCGGCCTACGCCACAGCCACAGTGACACCAGATCTGAGCCGTGTCTGTGACCTACACCACAGCTCACAGCAACGCCGGATCCCCGACCCACTGAGCAAGGCCCGGGATTGAACCTGCATCCTCACGGATACCTTTTGGATTCATTTCCACTGTGCCACGATGGGAACTTCCTCGTGCGGTCTTCATTTGCATTTCTTCGCTCTCTCTTTTTTTAAAATTTTCATTTCTCTCCTGGCATGTGAGGTGGAGCATCTTTTCATATGCTTATTTGCCGTCTGTGTACCTTCTTCGGTACATCTGTTAATGTCTTTGGTCCTTGTTTTAAATCTGCTAGCCTGGAACAACTGGGCATCTGCACACACACAAAATGAATCTAGACATAGACCTTACACATTTCACAAAACTTAAGATGAATCACATGCCTGAATGTACACTGCAAAACTTAAAGCTCCTAGAAGACACCATAGGAAAAAACTAGATGACTTTGGGGGTGGTGATTTCTGTTTAGATACAACACCAAAAACGATCCATGAAAGAGATAGTTGATATGCTGGACTTTATTAAAATTAGCAACCTCTGTTCTGGAAAAGAATGAAAAGATAAGCCACAGACTGGGAGAAAATGTTTGTAAAAGACACATCTGATAAAGGACTGGCATCCAAAATACACAAAAGAATTCTCAAAACTCAACAATAAGAAAACAAATAGGAGCTCCTATTGTGGCGCAGTGGAAATGAATCCGACTAGGAACCATGAGGTTGCAGGATTGATCCCTGGTCTCACTCAGAGGATTAAGGATCTGGTGTTGCCATGAGCTGTGGTATAGGTCGCAGATGCGGCTTGGGCCTGGTGGTGGTGTGGCTGTACCGCAGACCAGCAGCCATGGCTCCGATTTGACCCCCAGCCTGGGAACCTCCATGAGAAAAAAAAGAAAGAAAACAAATAACTGGATTAAAAAATATTTGAATGTATGTTATTTTAAAAATCTATTTAAAATGCAGTTTTAATTAAATTCAAATCACCTATGATTTTCTCTAGAATTGTTAACTGACGATGGGGTATTTGACATGTAAAACAAGATCTGTACACAGTAGGCATTCTATAAATATTTGCTATTATATCTAAATATTTTAGTAAATACTTATGTCTGAAATACCTTATTTAATAAGCAAAATGTATTAGGATATCTTAAATATTTCCTATATATAAATTGCCCTCAAAATGTATCAGTAGAAAATGCAAAGCTAGATAAGACTGTGGCCTGGTGGCAGAATACTAAGTTAACCTTTTTCTTATTCACAGGCTAAAAGGTCAGATTCCTGAAATTAAGCAAACTTTAGAAATTCTAAAATACATGCAGAAGAAAAAAGTAAGTGCATTTTTGTTTGTCAATATGAGCGATCCCGGATGCTTGAGTGGAGGGAGACACGTGTTCCTTGACTCTGCTCACTGGTGTTTGAACTGTGCTAGAAGATCCGGTCTGCCTTCCTGAGCACACGTGCTGATGTCCAAACAGTGTGCTGCTGGGAGACGGGTGTTTTCCTCCCCAAGGCAGCTTTCCTTCTCAGGCCCACACTTCTTGGGGGACTAAATACAAAAAGAAAATGCCGTATTTTGAGGTAGCAGCATCTGATGCTTTTGTTGTTATTATTCTCCCTAAGAATAAGGAGTGAATCGAAGACTTAACGGAGCTGCAAAGAATCTTAGAAGTTATGTTTCAGATTCTCATTTCACAATCCAAGAAACATTTGCAAAGACCAGTGTCATGTAGTTAGTTACTAGCAGAACTGGATTTGAAAATCTTCTGAGTCTTAATCCAGTATTTGTTAAATAAAAACAGGCTGTAAAGATTACATTTCATAAGTATGTTATATTTAAAATATTATATATTTATATTTAGTATATGTATATTTATAACTTGATTAGAATAGCCATTTCTAGTACTTTTTTTTTTTTGTCTTTTTGTCTTTTCTAGGGTTGCACCCATGGCATATGGAGGATCCCAGGCTAGGGGTCTAATCGGAGCTATAGCCGCCGGCCTACACCACAGCCACAGCAATGGGGGATCCGAGCTGCATCTGTGACCTACACCACAGCCACAGCAACGGGGGATCCTTAACCCACTGAGCGAGGCCAGGGATCGAACCTTCAACCTCATGGTTCCTAGTCGGATTCGCTAACCACTGAGCCATGACGGGAACTCCTTTTTCTAGTACATTATTTTATATCATGAATGTGTAAGCGACTTCAGAAAACCAGTTGCTTGAGCATGAAGCACTGATGAAGTAATAATAATAACAGATATCTCTTGTATAGAGCTTACTCTGTGCCAGGAACTGTTGTATGTTTGTGTAAACTCCGCTCACCACATACGCAGCCTTCAGAGGTGTAGTAAGGAGCCAGCCAGAACCCACGGCCTCCGTGCCCAGCCGCCTGGCTGCAGCATTGCTTTCTGCTACCACCCTGCTTAGTTTGCATGGTGGTCCCGTGGTACTGTTGTAAATGGCTTAGGGTCAGCTCTGCCATCTCTCCCTTATAACCTTGGTGTTAAAATGTACTGTGTACAGTACTGTATTTTTTTTTTTAAAGGAGTCCACCAGTTCACTGGAGACCAGATTCTTACTGGCAGATAACCTGTATTGCAAAGCTTCAGTTCCTCCCACTGATAAAGTGTGTCTGTGGTTGGGGGTAAGTGGATGTAACCGCCATAGCTTCCTTGGCTGACATTGGCAAGCCAGTGTGCTTTCCCCCGCGCGGTAGCGGTGTTCAAGCTGTGTACAGTGCCCGTCTCCCTCGACTGGGAGGAATGGAGGCGTGGCGTTCGGAGGGGATCAGGAGTGTGATGAAGGTTGCCGCGCAGACATGCTCACGTCTCTCCCAGTCAAAACAAAAGTGATCAAAACCCTACTTCCCCTTCAGCTAATGCTTTCTCTCCTAAGTGTAAGTAAAATAGAAGGTACTGTTGAACCTCCCCTAGTGTTTCTTTATCATAAGAGTTTGTTAGTTCAAGAAGGATCTCTCTAAACTTAAGGGGGGAAAGAGTACAAAAAAACCTTAAGGTTAGAACCCCCCCCCCACTTTCTTTTTGTCTTTTTCTAGGGCCGCATATGGAGGTTCCCAGGCTAGGGGTTGAATTGGAGCTGTAGCTGACGGCCTACACCACAGCCACAGCAACGCTGGATCTGAGCCGTTTCTGTGACCTACACCACAGCTCATAGCAACGCCAGATCCCTAACTCACTGAGTGAGGCCAGGGATCTAACCCAAAGCCCCATGGTTCCTAGTCAGATTTGTTAACTACTGAGCCATGACGGGAACTCGTAGAACCCATTTTTTTAAAAAAATTTTTTATTTTTTGTCTTCTGTCTTTTTACGTCCAAACCTAGAACCCATTCTTTAAATCCTTTTTTTTTTTTTCAGTTTTGACAATTTCATGGGCCTTGTCTGTGATTTTTTAAATCTTACTTCTCTCAGTCCCTTGACCAACCAGCCAAGAGCCAATTCCACCTGTCCAGCTAGCTGTCCTTAGTTCTTGTTGCCTCAGGCAGGTTCCCATCCGATGTAGCAAGACCCTCCCTACTGGGAGGTCCTGAGCAGATTCATACACAGAAACCCTTAGTTCCTCCTCCTGATTTTTGTTGGCTGTAATATTTTTAGTTTGTACATTTAATTCTACAACCATAATTTCCATCCTTGTTTGGTTTTGTTTTATAAATGGAGCAGCTATCCACCCAGTAGCTGACATCCCAGGGGTTATCCTCATTGGTTTCTCCTTCCCCTTGGGCACATGTCATCAGTGGGTGGGCATAAGATGACTCCATAAATTGGACTGGGGCCGCAAGGAGCGCTCTGGTGAGAACTGTGGCTGGAGGCCACCTCACATGAGGATGAATTCCCAATGGATCACATACTTAGCCTGAAATACTGATGCCGTCAGAGTTCTAGGCAAGTCATTGGTAACTTACTTTGTAAGCCTGGAATAAGGATGCTTTTTTAGGCCTAAAAATTCAAAGACCCTAGCAAGGTCAAAGACAGTGAACAGGAAAAATATTTGTAACTCATATAGCAGGAAAAGGACTAACAGATTCCCAGGCAGAAGACTAACAGACTTAGAGTTGTGTTTTGGGCATGTTAGTCTTGAGAAGTCTGTTAGGCCATCGGGTAGAGAGACTGATAAGGCGGTGCTTCGGGAGTGAATCAACGAAGGAGAAATACTTGGCGCAGGGTACTTCCCGAATGAATGATTACTGTTTTTTGACATAAATGAAGAATTATGTGAATGAATATAATCATTAAACATAAGTATTGTATATTTTTTCTTGTTAAAAGTAAGCAATGTGTAGACATTTTCGGGAAAAAAGTTCTAAGAAGCATCAGTAATTGATGGAAGAATGAGATTAGGGGCCTGGGTTTGGAGAGACATTTCCTTTTCCTTGAATATTTTTGTCCTCTCTGAAGTTTTATACAGTTTTCTAATTATCATGGATTGGTATATTCATAAATACATAAGTATTTATGTAGCACCTAATTTGCACTAAATACTTTCATGTTGTCTCTTTTAATTCTTAAAATAATCCTTTGAGTAATTTTTAAATTCCATTTGTCAGATGGGGAGAGGGATTCAAGAAATACCCAGGAGGAAGTCAGATTAGAAGAGCTCAGACCTGGGAAAGGTGTGGTTCGCCCCCTTCAGTGTGCATGTGGTCACTCTGGATCCTCAGAATTCCAGACATAGTCATCTTGCCTTCACCCCTAGTGGCTGGCGTGGGAGGTGGGGAGGGGGCGATAAAAGCTAGCTGTTTGTCTTAATGGATCAAATATAGATAATGGTCTACCTTTGAAAACTTTTAAATTATTGTATCTTCAGCTCAGAAATGACTATTTACATTGATTCAGATGTAATACTATAAATAGTGTCACGATGGACTTAGTAGATAAGATAGTATTTGGTAACTAAAGATAGTGATTCTTATCCTTATTCTTCTATTTATTTACTCCATAAGCAAAAGAATAAGTAACCTGATTTCCCAGAGCCTG
Source organism: Phacochoerus africanus (assembly GCF_016906955.1). Taxonomy (NCBI): domain Eukaryota; kingdom Metazoa; phylum Chordata; class Mammalia; order Artiodactyla; family Suidae; genus Phacochoerus; species Phacochoerus africanus. The sequence goes on from NC_062560.1 coordinate 129,633,066, forward strand.
TTTCCTTAGCTATGAAGAAGATAACTTGCCTCACTAGGGTTTATGAGAAGTAAATATATTCTCTAGCCCAGGGAGTCAATAAACTTTCTGTAAAAGGCCAGAGAGTAAATATTTTTGGTTTTTGCAGACCATGCAGTCTCTGTTACAACTTGTGTTTAGCTCTGCCACCATGGCATGAAAGTGTAAGTGAATAATGAACAGCTGGGTTTCAGGAGTTCTCACTGTGGCTCAGTGAGTTAAGAACCCGGCTAGTATCCATGAGGATGCGGATTTGATCCCTGCCCTTGCTCAAGTGGGTTAAGGATCTGGTGATGCCGCAAGGTGCCGCCATCTGCAGCGTAGGTTGCAGATGCAGCTTGGATCCTACATTGCTGTGAACTTCCATATTCTGCAGGTGTGGCCGTTAAAAAAAAAAAAAAAAGACTAGCCGGGTTTCAGTAAAACTTAGGACGAAGGGCCTCTGGCTGGATTTGACTCAGGGGCAGTAGTTTGCCAGCCCCTGCTTTAATGGATAAAGACCAGGTGAATGTTTAGTAATTGTCATGATTTTCTCTCTTCAGGCTAATGTAATGCTTGAATATGATATCGATGAAGCTCAGGCATTGTTGGAAAAGAATTTGTCAACTGCCACAAAGAACCTTGATTCTCTTGAGGAAGACCTCGACTTTCTTCGAGATCAATTTACTACAACGGAAGTCAGTATCCTTTCTCAAAAAAAAAAAAGAAAGAAAAAGAAAAAGGGCAAAGGGAGGAAGGAAGAAAGATGTTTTTAACATTCTTACCTGCATTGCTTTAGTGAGAAGAATGTTCTTTTTTTTTTTTGTCTTTTGTGTTTTTAGTGCTGCATCCGTGGCATATGGAGGTTCCCAGGCTAGGGGCTGAGTCATAGCTGCAGCTGCCGGCCTACACCACAGCAGTGCACAATCACAGCTGCTTCTGCAGCCCACACCACAGCTCACGTAATGACAGATCCTCAACCCACTGAGCAAGGCCAGGGATCGAACCCACGTCCTCATGGATGCTAGTCAGGTTCGTTAACCATTGAGCCACAAGGGGAACTCCAATAATGTTCTTATTCTTAGACTACTGTTAAGTTGCAGATTTTATGAGAGTGGTAAATGACATATTTAGAACTAATAAATAAATTTACAGATTGATCTGAATTTGAAGTGGGAAAGTGTGAAAACAGCAAATTCAGTTTAGCAAAATGAGTATTTTTCTTTCAGATATTTTCTCAAGACATCTTCATAGCTAATGAAGTAGTGTAATTCCACAGTTGGTTATTAAGGGTCTCCTGCAACTGTGCTAAGTTGCATGGGGCAAAGTATTGCTCCGTAAAACAACTAAGTGATGATTTTATAGTAAAATATAAGTAGGTTCATTTCATATATTCAATACCAAGGCAATTCAAAGTTAGGGAAAGATAGATGTGAGCTAGAATTAGTTCAGAATGGGCTTTGAGAAGATAGAACTTAAGACTGTTTTCGAAGGTAGTGTAGGATTTATGTCGGCAGAGAGGAGGCCTTTTCTTTCTGACCTGTCTCTCCTCCTGGTTCCTGGCGCAGTCCTGGGCCTCACACAGTCGCCCAAGACAGAAACCTGGGAGTCGACCTTCATGCTTCTCTTTTTTTATCAGCGGAAGCCAACCAGGCACCAGATTGTTGTCAACTTTCCCTTGTAAATCTCTCACATTTTGGCCTTCTAGAGCCTAGACTCAGTAGTTTTCTAGTCTTTTTCTCCCATCTGTCCTTTGCACTATCTCTACCATGAATTTACTGAGTCATGCTTCTTTCTTTTTATTCCTCTGGTTATAATACTTCAGGGGTATTTGCTATGTAGAAGGGCTGCACACGGGCTTTCTGTGAGCTGTGCCCAGCCAGTCCGAACTCCTGCTGCTGGCTTCCTTGCTCCCAGTGCACCCCCGGCCAGGTCTTCTCACCCCCCGTGTGTGCCATGCCTTTTGTACTTCCACAGTCAGTGCCTCCTGCCGGGACTGATTTCCTCTTGTTGACCTAGGTTGCTTCTTTTTATCTTTCATATTTTGGCACAAGCAGCAGAACAGTTCTGAACTTTTCCCATTGTCTCAGGGGGTTTGTTGGTCCTTTGTGCTTACTTAGCACTTTGCACATAGTACTTTGTTTTTCATGCCGGACTGGGAGCTCTTCACGTGTGGGAGCTCCACTTCCTCTCTTCTCCCAGCACAGACCACGTGACAGGTGTTGAGTGGTTGAGTGAGGGGAAGGCAGGCCTGTTGAGGCTTAGAGCAGGGGTTGGCGTGTGACTGGTAACATGGAGACTTCGTTCAGAGACAAAAACTGGCAACATAACATTGGAGCAAATCTAGGTGACTTTCAGTCCAGTGATGACTTTCCGGATACACCACCAAAGGCATGATCCCTGAAAGAAGTAATGGATAAGCAAAGGCCTACACTGGGCGGTGCTCGTGGAAGGGAAAAGATGCAGACACTGAATAAATTGGGTGAGTGTCCTGTGCAACCGAGCAGAGGGTGAGGTAAAATCAGTGATAATTAAAAGTGTAATAATTTAAATTATTACGTGTCATACATAATTATGACATGTCAGGGTATGGTTTGAACAGTCTCTGAAATTTCATGCATGATGGACTGTCGTTAAAACTCTTGAGTGTCAAGCACATATTTGTTAAATATAAAACTGTACTTGACTAGATATGCTAAGCAATTACTGATCTGAAACCCTGACTTGGTTTTTGTGGAATTTGTTTCGTCTCTTCTTGGCAAATGATACTATAGCAAGGTGGCTCGTGATACGACTTGTCTCTAGTATTTTGTGTGTGTGATTTCTGTCTTTGATTCAGTGTGTGAATGAATACTTGGTCATCACGTATGTTATCTTAGAATTGCATTTGCATTTTCTTTGACAATTCTTGCAGATATGGCCAGGGTTTATAATTGGGATGTGAAAAGAAGAAACAAAGATGATTCTACCAAGAACAAAGCATAATGCTGGCAATTAAAAATATGGTTCAGTTTTCCAAACATGTTATTTTAAATACCCCAAAGTTTATCCTTAAAGGTTGACATAACTTTAAATGATTTTTAACAGCAAGAATGATAATTAAACTTGAAAAAAAGATAACACCACTTTATTTATTTATAAAACAAAATTAGTTTCAAATATTTTATGAAATTAGCAGTATTTTTATTTTTTTTTTCATTTCCAACAGAGTCAGTGCTGTTTTCATCATTTTTGTTTGTTTGTTTGTTTGTCCTAAGAAAGGTCTGAACCGAAATGGCTGAAAACTGTCAGGTATGCTATGGAAGCTGATTTCTGGACAGTTTAGCACAGTTTACTTTTTCTTTATTGGCTAGTGTTACTCTCACTTAGTGTGGTTAAACCAGTTCAGAGGTAGGAAAAACAGTTTGAATATTTGAAAACTGGTTTTTCTTTAGTACATGTGGGCCTTTACGATCCTCTGTTGCTGTTATGTGTCTTATGTAAATGGAGTTATATGAATTACAGCTTAGTCAATAACCATTATAATATTCTGTACTTTTTAGGACATGGTAATTTGCGTTCCTATAAACAGTTAGAGGGCTATCGAGACAACACTTTTTCTAACCCGATATAAGTGCACAGAGCCTTTGCAATGCCAGCATAAAGGCCAAGATGAAAAAACAAAATTACCCACTCAAAACTCTTGCCTAAGGTGATTTTATATTTCTTAACAGTTCTCCAAAGCAGCTGAACAGAAATATTAAGATAAATGTAAATCTCTGCAATAGTTTAAACAAGTTGTGAGCTTTTTTATTCATGGTAAAACTTCATGAGAGTAGCAGAAAAGCCCTGTGGAAAGCCGCTGGCACAGTGGCTAGTACTTGGCGATAGAGATTCTGGTAAAAACACATGTATTCTTCCATCTCTGTGTAGCGAAGAGTATACTTGTACAATGTTTTGTACTTGTACTTCATGATATTAAAACAGTGAAGTTAAAACTGTGGCACAGCACCTTTTTTTCATGATTCTTTCTAAAATTAACATGGGTCGTTTCACATATTTGTACAGTTTATTCAGTTGCACATATAACTAGCCATGTCCCAAGAACTTATAAGATCCTTTTGGAAGGAAGATGGCAGAACAAACAATTGAGAAGTTAAATTTGAAAGATACCAAAGTTCCTTGTCAGTTGTTCTTTCATAATTTTAAATTCCCATGTTTTAAAATTTGAGGTTTGTAAACATCTTGAGGTATTTTAAGTGCTACTTTTCCCCAAACTTTATTATGGTAAGTATATTGGTATAAAATGCCCCTGATGATATTAGAGGAATGACTTGCTCAGAAGATCTTAGTTTTGTCTTACTTTAAGTCCATGAAAATCTCAATATGAATTTTCAGGTATTCCAGACAATATGAAGAAACACAGCTCTTTAGAGAGATGAATTAAAGAGGAAATAGTAATTATTCAGCAGACACACATAAATATCAAATATGTGTCAGAAACAGTATTAGGCTGTGTTAAATAGATAAGGGATGTTTAAATGCCTCTGCCAGATTGTCTTATAACAGTTTACATTTTCAGAATAAAATAACTGTCCTGATTTGACATATTTTCAAGCTTAATCTTAATATTAGTGTAGTATACCCAGAGAGAGTAATGTGCAAAAGATTGATCACAAAATGTGATACTAAGAAATGTGTTGGAAATGCAACTGCAGTTTAATGAGTTTTATACTGTAAAACGTGTTCCTTTGGAGAAAGTTTAGAAAATAGGATGAAAAAAAAAGACATTTCAGTCCCACTCGCAGTCCTCTTTGGTGTTTCCATTGCTTGTATTTCTTTTCCTATGCTAAGTTTTTAAAAACCACAATTGAAATAATTTTGTCTTCATAATTTTTATCCTGTTTGCTTTACTCAACATGGAGTTAGCTTATTGTACGCTGCTTTTACATTACCATTATCTTACTGATTTCATAGTTGTGCTCTAATAGGTGAACTCTGGTAAACCGTGAGTCAGACGTTTGGGTTATTTAAAATGTTTTTCTCTAAGTAAGACATAATTAGCAGTTGACATTCTTACAGAAGGATTTTTCTGAAATTAGATTTTGCCCCTACCCTCCTCCACTGCAGAGAGAGCGACGGCCACAGAGGCAGGACCTTATCCACGGCCGCATGGCCAGAAAGAAACCCAGATCTGGTTCCTTGGTGACTTTCTTTCCCCCTGTGCTGTACCTAAACAAGAATTTATTAAGTTCAATTCCTGAACAAGCGAATACACTCCTTTCTTTATAGTTTGCTATTCTCCGCTCTAAACCTCATGATAGCTTTAAGGATCTTGATTCATTTCTTAAAGGTTTGTCTTCGTTCTAATCCCATCCGTAGCCATGTCTGTATCTGTTCATTACTGATGGGGGATTGGGTTCTCTCTGAAGACACTGCCAAGAGCGTTGGCAACATTCAGCATGACTACACATTTAAACTCCCAAGAAGACCTAGATAGGCCACATCTGGCACTGGTTTACTCTGAAGGACATGGGACAGGCAAGACACCATGGACACCATGTCAGGGGGCAGCTGAACAATTCTGGGGAAATTCTTGCAGCAGTCCCCACAGACTACACGGATGAGTACAGGAGCCGCCCTGCCTTAGAAGCCGCAACAGCCCCGTGTGCATAGCCATGGTTCCAGCCAGGGTCAGGGCCCTGGCACACGAGGTACAACTCACCCAGGTACTGGGGACATTTTACCAGAACCAGGCTCCCCTGGTCACACCATTGACAACCCACCTTCATCGAGTTTCTAGGGGGAACCAAACTAGAACGCCAATCCAGGGTTCGTTCCTCGCCTCCAGGGAGAAAGGGTTTTGAACACCTCTCACTCAGCCTATTGGGTCTGGCCTCATCATGGCCAGTTTTTGACAGTGGCTTACTTCCGTTTTTCAGTTCCTTTTACAAGGCCATTTAGCTAAATACCCACTTCTGCAAAAAAGGTAGGAGTAATTCAGATTCTTTAAAGGGCCAGATGGAAGCCTTTCTGTCTGGGTTTGGAGAGCTGTTTTTCTCCTTGACCCCAAGCCAAGTGATGCCATAATTTTAGGGGAACTTTATGAACTCATTGCACAAAACGTTTTAGTCTTGTGGCCAAAACTGCAACCAGTATCATAGATAGGCCTGCTCATTAACCATATTCTCTCCAGATTAACACTCTTCTGTACCCAGGGAGTACTGCTTACCTGACAGGTTGTGAGAAGGCACTAGTTTGGGACTGGAAGTGTTTGAGGCGGGAGGAATTGGTTAGTGTATTATGTGCGCAGAGAGGCTCTTCTTGTTTGAGTTGTTAGCAGAACATGGCCCAGGGTTCTCTCTGCACCTGGAAACTCAGCTGTGGATGGTGCTTCAAAGTTCAACTCAAGTATTTGCTTTTGCCTGTGTCCCTTTCTTGTCTGATGTCAGATTTGGCTCTAGCCACATTAAACAAAAAGGATGGACCTGGGGTGCACCATGTATTTGAGCAGTTTGTGTATAAAGAAAGGATCATGCCTCCTAGCCATGGTTTTCAAATAATTTTATGTCTGGTTGTTTGTATAACAACTCTGTTTGCCTTTTGAGGATGCTTTATTCAGAGGTAGGTCATTCATGAGGTTTTACTCTCAAGTAAACCAGTCTTAGACTGAATCAGCTTATTTTGCCCAGATCAAACCTGTGGGTTCTAGAGAATAAAATACACATAAAGAGCAGAAGGTCAGGAGGTTACAGTCTCTTCCTTTTCTTAAAACCTGCATCTTTGGGGACTTTAGTCCTAGGCTGGATTGGGCAATCATTTATTCTCAGTCAGGTGGTCCAGAGGCAGCTTAAGAGTTGAATATTAACTGATCCTAGACATTTAATTTTCAACTCTATCAGTTGCGACACCAGAGCAAAGTGACAGTGCTAGCTTTTCAGTATCCATTTGGCGTCACACTGAAACACTGACACCAGTGTTCAGTTAAAAGTTGCCAGCGGTTACCCTCATCTTCTCCATTGGTCCTCAGCCGTCTGAGAGATGACCAAGGTCTAGGGCTGGCGGTGTCTTTCTGGATAGAAGCAACGCAGGTCAGATGGTGAGAAAGAAGGGCCTGGAGAAAATACACTTTATCCTAGGGAAGGAGTGGTCCAAGACAGTAAAGATGGCTCTGGAAGACCAAAGGCAGGAAGAGCAGGAGGATTTGGCCCTGGGCAATCCAGAGGTGTGCAAGTTAGGAACTGAGCCTTCCTCCCTGCTCTCTAGCACACCCCTGTCCTTGACTTTCCACCTACCCCATAGGGAGTAAGTTGGTCACACCAGAAACTTCTGAAAGTAGATGCGGCCCAAAATGGTTCACTGTAGTAATGACCAGAGAAAGGGGCATTTAGAAAGCAGATGAGAAGAAGAAAGCCCAGAAGCGTTTCAAAAAGGGAAGGAATGTGCTCAGAATGTCTTTGTACAGCTCACAGTTTTCATGTATTTCAGAGCAATATACTTTTTTAAAAAAGTGTTTTGAAGCCTTCAAATGCGATGACAGTTGGGTGTTTCGGAGAATAAATTCTTTGGCCTTCTAGTGGAGTTTAACTCTCCCTTGTTGACATCTTTCATTCTGTTTCCGTGCTGTGGGTTCCAAAGGACCAGGCCACCAGGGAGTTTGCTGTAGGTATTCAAGTGACAGGCAAAACTTAGGTCAAAAAATCAAAACTAAAAATAGATTATTTAGAACTTAATGCAATGAGAACACTAATAAACTTAAGAACAGGGGATTCGGTGAAAGTAGGAGCTCTTGATGCCAAACTCAAAAGAATCAATAAATGTCCAACACACTAACTTTTGTTACCTCCATTGATAAAGGTGTTGGATGTTCTGTCCCTTAGGGTAATACTGTTCCTCCCCCCATCACTGCCGCCCCTTTCGAATCTCAACCGCAAGCCATTCTGCTGCCTCCCACGTTTTCACCATCTGTGACATCCTAGTCACTTCCTTGCACGCACCATTCACGCTCTTGTCCCCGTCCTGCTTTGCTGGGCTGAGCTGGCTAAGCCACTGTCTTGTTCAGTCTGACTCTGCCAGGTCCCTGTTCTTGCTCTCAGCTGGCGCCCCTGCCGCCTCATTGGCCAAGAAGATCGAAGCAATGAGGAACCACCAACACGTGCCCCACCGCACATCTTGTCCTCACCGTCTGCCGCTTAAACCCAAAAAAGGTAAAGAAAAAACACACACCAGAAGAAGCTTTGGTGTGGGAGCCCCATTACTCAGTGCAGCCCCGGGCCTGTGGCGGCTTCACCGGGCGGCCTTCCTCTGTGCGCATGTCTCTGTCAAAACGTCCCCCTTTTATAAGAACACGAGTTGTATTGGGTTAGCGTCCCACCCTACCTCAGGGTGACCTCAACTAATTACATCTGCTGACCCTCTTCCTGACCTTCTGCAAAGTTGCACCCCAGTTGTCAGGCTGAACCGAGTCCCCAGAGAGATAGGTTGTCCCCCTCAGAACCTGTGCCTGAATCTTCTCCCCCAACAATTCTCTCTCTTGCATCTGCAGTGTTTTCCCCCTGGCTCTTTCTCATCTTAAAACAAGTTTTTTCTTGGCCTCACACCGTCTCAAGCTGTCATCCCCGTTTCTCATCTTCGCGTCACAGAAAATTCCGCCAAGGTGTTGTCTGTATTCATAATCTCTATTGTTTCCCTCCTGTTCTCTGCGCTGCATTTGACGCAGAATATTGCTCTCTCTTTTCAGCATTCCTCCCCTCCCGCCTCTCTGCCTGCTTCTGCTCAGTTCGTGTGCTGGTTCCTCTGTGCTCCAGACCTTTAACTACTGCTGTTCCCTAGCATTTACTCCTTTGACCTCTTTCCATGTATTTCAGGCATTCATTCAATCTCATGTTGGAAAAATACCCCCCTGCACTGGCGACAGGTCTTTATCTCCAACTTGGACCTTTAGACCTCACGAATCCAACTGCTTACGTGACCGTTCCATCTGCAAAGCTTCCTAGGCAATGAAAACAACTCCTTTCCTTCTGCTCAACACCTCGCCCCAGGTCTGCCCACACTCAGGCACAACACAGTTTGATTTCACATTCATCTTGAGCATCACTAAATCCCAACTCTAGCCACCTCCTCATCTAGCACCCTGGTCCAAACCACTGTTTATCACCTAGACCATTGCAGGGGCCTCTATTCAATCCATTGTCTAAAGAAGCCAGAGGAGACAGACTTTGGTACACTGTGAGTCACCTCAAGTGTCTCTTGTGCTCAGAATTTCCAGGGCCTGCCATTTCACTGCGAGCAGAGCCTCACCCCCTCTGGGCCCCTGACTCTCTTACTGAATTCATTCACATGAGACAACTTCCACTCTTCATTTACCTCCTGCTCAGGAAAGTGACCTTATGAGTTCGGTGTGTATTCCTACTCAGCACACCGAAGACTTGGAAAACTGGGCAAAAGGATAGGCCACTGCCCAGTTTCTGGGCTGTCAGCTGAGGAGCACGAACACAGCAAAGATCTCACAGAGGCCAGATTAGAATGTGAGACCTTAACCTGTCCAGGTAAATTGTCTGCTAAAGCAAAAATACCGATATTTGCCATAGAATTTAAGCAACACTCAGAGTCACATAACATTCAAAATGCTCAGTATAATTGAAGATTCCTTGGCATTTGAGAAACCGGAGCAAGATTTGCTCACTTGAAAAAAAGACAGTATAAATTTATGTAGATAATATAGAAATGAATACATTACAATGCAGAAAAAGCAAGAACCAGGAACAGAACTGGATCTTTGAAAATACTGATAAAAATATACAAACCTCTAAAAACTCCTCTGAATAATAATAAAAAGAAAAAAACAGAAACATATAAGTGAGAGGTTTCTATCCACCAATACATATATTTAAAAATTACATTAGCTACAGCTGTATGCCCAGGCCTTTGAAAATCTAGAAGGAAAAGATAAGTTTCAATGAAAATATAAATTACCAAAATTTGCTCACAAGAATGTATGCATTAAGCTGGCTACAGCCGGGCTATGTGACATATGAGTCACTCCCAGTCCTGTGGCCACATGTCCACGTCACTCGGGAATCCAGGGAAGGGCGACAAATATATGTGAACAAGTCTAGCTTATGGTTTCCAATGGACTCTAGCCAGAGCCATGAAATAAGTTGGAAGGATTGTTACAGATCTACACCGCCTTCCACAAAAGAAACATACATACAAAGAAATGCTGGAACCAAGAGCTTTTAGGAGTGAAATCTATCAAACTTTGGAGCAACGGACTACGCCCCTGTTATTTGAACTATTCCAGGGCATATGAAGAGACAGATACCCAACCACTTCGTGATTTCACGAGGCCAGAATAAGCATCATGCTGCAACATGACAGCACAGAAGATCAACATTTTCCAATGTGTTTCTCACAGAACAGTACTCCTTTAAAACACACAAATCCAGAGTTCCTACATACCAGCAACAACTAGAACATGTAATGAGAAAACCCATTTAAATAAAATGTAAATATGCTATATAAATATTAAATTAAGAGACTAAATCAATGGAAGGTCATAGTCTATCAGTGTCACTAAATTAATGCAATCAAAATCCTAACCCTGGAGTTCCTGTTGTGGCTCAGCAGTAATGAACCTGACTAGTATCCATGCGGTCGGGGTTGGATCCCTGGCCTCGCTCAGTGGGTGAAGGACCCAGCGTTGCCGTGAGCTGTGGTGTGGGTCGCAGACGCGGCTCGGATCCCGCGTGGCTGGGGCTGTGCTGCAGGCCGGTGGCTGCAGCCGCGATGAGACCCCTGGCCTGGGCACCTCCAGATGCCGCGGGAGCGGCCCTAGAAAGAAAAACAAAATCCTAACTCTGCCTGAGGGGAAACGTGACGAATTTATTCTCCCTTCGTTTTTCAGATAAAACCTGTGTGTGCTTTAGGTGTGCATCATGGTGATTCGCTCTGCGTGTGAGCAGTGACGTGACTGCTACCGTCAAGGTAGTGAACGTCCATCTCCGCAAAGCGTTGCCATTTTGGGGTGTGTGTGATGACAGCACCCGAAAACTAGGGTTGGCAGATCTCCAGGGTTCGGCACAGAACCTCTTCCTCTGGCGGAACTGCAGCTTTGCGCCCTTCTCCCGCCCCCCGGCCCCCGGCAGCCGCCGTCTGACCTCTGCTGCTGTGGATTTGCGGGGTTCAGGTTTGAGCTATTCAGTGAGAGCTCGCAGTCGTTTTCTTTCTGCGTCTGGCTGTTTCAACATGTGAGTGGATGAAGGCGTTGACTTATTTATTCTTTACTTTTTCTTTTTAGGGCCGCACCTGCAGCAGAGGGATGTTCCCGGTCCAATCAGAGCTGCAGCTGCTGGCCGAGCCGCATCTGCGACCTACACCACAGCTCACGACCACAGCGGATCCTTACAGTAGTGAGCAAGGCCAGGGTTCAAACCCATATGCTCCTGGAGACTATGAAGGGTTCTCAATTGGCTGAACCACAAAGGGAACTCCCGACACAATTATTCTTAAGTTCCCATATAATGCATAAGATATCAAGGAACATTTTCAAGGGAAAAAAGATCATAAATACATACCATGGGACTATTGTAACTAAAACAATGTAGTGTTAGGAAAGGAATAGACAGACAGACTAAAGAACTACAGAATAAGTGTTCGAAAGCATATATGTATATATACGCATGTAGATATATACAACAATTTAATACTTGAAAGGGGTAGAATTTCTAATCATTGAATAAAGAATGCAGTATTCTGTGGCTAGTATGGGGTAAAAAGTCAGCTCTTTGGGAAAAATCGTTGTTATCCCTACTTCCATATTCCCTACATGACTTAATTCCTAAGGGAACTGTCAATCCATTGTAGGAAATCATAGCAAAATGGCTTTCTAGGTTTGGGTGAAGAAGGTCTATATAAATCTAATATTATTGCCACAAAATGTTAAGAAAACAGGCTCAGGAGTTACCATCATGGCGCAGCGGTTAACGAATCCGACTAGGAACCATGAGGTGGCGGGTTCAGTCCCTGCCCTTGCTCAGTGGGTTAACGATCCGGCGTTGCCGTGAGCTGTGGTGTAGGTCGCAGACGCGGCTCGGATCCAGCGTTGCTGTGGCTCTGGCGTAGGCTGGTGGCTGCAGCTCCGATTCGACCCCTAGCCTGGGAACCTCCATATGCCGCAGGAGAGGCCCATGAAATAGCAAAAAAAAAAAGAAAGAAAACAGGCTCCAATAAAAATAACAAGGTACATGGTGCAAAAATCAAAATCAAAATTCAATGTTACGCAATTGAAATGAAGATTGCTTCACAACTTGTCTCCCAGCTACCAGTCTCTCAACTCAGAGACAGCTCTTTCTGCTTTCTTGTAGACAACGTATTAAATACTTACTAAATAATAAGTGCCAAATATTTTTATTATTAACTTATTTAAAATAATAAATGTTATTTATTATTAAATATAAAAGACTTTTTTTTTTGTCTTTTTGTTGTTGTTGTTATTGTTGTTGTTGTTGTTGTTGCTATTTCTTGGGCCGCTCCCGCGGCATATGGAGGTTCCCAGGCTAGGGGTTGAATCGGAGCTGTAGCCACCGGCCTACGCCAGAGCCACAGCAACACGGGATCCGAGCCGCGTCTGCAACCTACACCACAAACACAGCTCACGGCAACGCCGGATCGTTAACCCACTGAGCAAGGGCAGGGACCGAACCTGCAACCTCATGGTTCCTAGTCGGATTCGTTAACCACTGCGCCACGACAGGAACTCCTAAATATAAAAGCCTTCTGTATTACCAAACTCCATAAATAAATTAAAAGTCAGAAAAACATGAAAAAGATTGTAACATATGTGATGAATAAAGAACTGATTTCCATATATAAGGCGATCTTACTAATTAATCAGAAAAAAGCCAGAACCTTTTTATTAGTTAGGGCTATTTTCAGCAGCAAGCAACAGAAAACCAATTGCCACATTCGTCCCCGCGCTGCAGGGAAACGGGAATCCTGGAAGAGAGACGGGCATTGTAACAGAACACACAAGAACGCGTGGTGTACAAAGTGGGGGACCGGGAGGCACTCTGTTGTGCAGAACCGAGGCAGAGAACAAAGGCGCCTAGGCTTTAGCCCACGTGATCTTTCTTAAGGAAGGCGATGAGATTACTATTAGTGGGATCAAGGAAGGTGACAAGATTGTGGGCAGGGACAGGCATAGGCAATAATGAGATTATCTGCTTAGCACATCAAAGGGGGTATCCTTAGGACAAAGTGCAGCTGTTTATAGAATAACGTGGTTAATGCCTAAGTCCTTTATCTTGTCTTTGAAGGAGACGCTGTACTTTAGAACTCTGACTCCATAGATATTTGCCTTGTGCAGTGTTCTGCTGTTCCCTGGTCTCCAACAACCAATCACCAAAGATAATACAAATTTTATTTTTATTGTATTTTTTATTTTTCTTTTTAGGGTTGGCATATGGAAGTCCCCACTCTGGGGACTGAGTCAGAGCTGTAGCCGCCAGCCTACACTGCAGCCACAGCAATGCCAGATCCTTAACCTGCTGAAAGAGGCCAGGGATCAAAGCCACATCCTCATGGATACTAGTTGGGTTTGTTACCACTGAGCCACAACGGGAACTCCCTACAAATTTTATGTATTATTAAAATATTACATACCATATTTATATATTATTCACCTCGTATTTGCAAAGAGCCAAAAGACTGACAGTAACATAGGCGTTGTCATACACCGCTCAGTAAAACATTTCTGGAGAGCAATCTGAGTAATTATATCAAAATGAAAATGTGTGTATTCTTTGATTCATAAATTCCACATTTATGGCTTTGACTTGACATAATTGATCAAATATTCAAAGATATATATGCACTGCAGAATTGCTTTATAACAGCAAAAATTGTGCAGAACCTGATGTTCACCAGTAAATAACTTGTATATATATATGCCGACACATACAATAGAATGCTGTTCACTTAGTTAGGACTCTTTCAGCTACAAGTGGAAAAAAATGGCATAAGTTAAAAGTGGATTTTTTTTTCTGTCGTATGTAATAAGAGCTCTTAATACAAAGTGGCTTCAGGATAGTTCAGTCTGTAGCTCAGTGGCATCACAAAGGACTCAGCTTTCTTCTATGTCTGCTTTGTCATCCTTGTGACAATGAATTCCTTCTGATCACATTCCACAAATACATGCTGGGCACTGATTGACTGTAGAGATAGCATGTGAGCAAAAATAGATAGCCACCGCCACCACGTATTGCCCCCAAATATGCTGTATATGAAAAGGTGACAACACAGTATGTGTTACATGATATCATCATTTAAGGAGAATGTACGCTTAGGTGCAAACATAATATGTAAACTGAGTATGTTTACTACTTGACATTTACCAAGTGCCAGGGCCTTCGCTAAGTACATTTTATAGGTCATCTCATTTCATCCTCACAACAAACTTTTAAGTTGAAATAGTATTTTTATCCAATTTAATATATGTGTAAACTGACTCAGAGATTGAATTGCACGTACATTAACTGATAGAGTCAGAATTTGAACCCATGTTTGTCTTCCTCCAAGATCCACACTTTTAACCACTATGTTAAATAACCTTTGGAAAAGCACAATGAAAAAGTCTGGAAGTAAATACATCAGTCATTCTCTTTAGGAACTGATGACTCGAATGCAGTTGACCACAAGAGCCGTGAAACAGAGACAGGTGGACAAAGTCAAGGGCCGCACTCATTGCCTGCAGGTTCTAAAGAAGGTCCTAAAGGTTTAAAACTGTATTCATGGGGCAGAGTGGACAACCAGAGCTTGTAGTAGGAGAATTTCAGAGACTGTATAAATTTTGTAATGCTTTAGGATAGGGCCATGTGTGTATTTTATGAAAGTGAAGTAACAGTCCAGGTCACTGAATTAAAGTAGGGCAGGAGAAATACATTCACTTAAATATTTATTGATTCAAGCCTATATTTATGATACAGGTGGTAGAAATAGTGGTGAACAAGAGAAATAATTTTCTTACTTTCATGGAGGTTACGATTGGAGAAGTAGGCAGAGCCGAGACCACTCAAGGCCTTGTAGCCAGGTTAAGAAATGTAAGGCTTGGAGTTCTCTGGTGGACTAGCATGGCTCGGGTTCCATCCCTGGCCCAGGAATTTCTTCTTTCTTTATGTATTTTTCTGGCGTTTTAGGGCCACACCTGTGGCATATGGAAGTTCCCAGGCTAGGGATGAGATTGGAGCTGTAGCTGCTGGCCCACGCCGCAGCCTGCGGCAATAATGCCAGATCCTTAACCCACTCAGCGAGGCCAGGGATCAAACCCGCATCCTCATGGATACTACTTCTGGTTCATAACCCGCTGAGCCACAATGGGAACTCGTGTTCCAGCTTCTCATATCGATCCTTTTATCACTATATAGTGTCCTTCTTTATCTGTCTTTGTGGCCTTTGTTTTAAAGTCTCTTTGGTCTGATGTGAGTATTGCAACCCCGCTGTCTTGTCATTTCTGTTTGCAAAAATATCTTTTTCCATCCCCTCACGTTCCATCTATGTGTGCCCTTTGCTTATTGATAGATATGTATTTATCCATTGTAAGCCTTGTTTTCCCATTGACTTTACATTTCTCCTTTGTCCTTTTTGTTTTTCCTTTTATGGTTTGATGATTTTCTTTTGTATTGTGCTTATGTTCTCTTCGGTTTTTTTGTGAATCTATTGTGTGGTTTTGATTTGCGGTTGCCCTGTTTTTCAAGTACGTCAACCCCTTCCTATATCCGCCTCAAACACATTCTAGAGGAGTTCCTGCCGTGGCCCAAGGGAATCGGCATCTTCTGGGGAGTGCTGGGATTCAGGTTTGATCCCTAGCTCGGCTCATTGGGTCAAGGATCTGGAGTTGCTGCAGCTACGGCTTAGGTCTCGACTGCAGCTTGGATCTGATGCCTGGCCCTGGGAACTCCATATGCTGTGGAGCAGCCAAAAAAGACCAAAAAAAAAAAAAACTTCTAGGAAAAAAAAGCTTACATCTTCCTACTCTCTTCCCCCACTGGATTCTGTTCTAAATTTGATGGGAAACCTTTGGTAGGTTTTAAGCAGGTGAATGACTTGATCTGATTTCCATTTTGGAAAGATCATTCTGGCTGTTATGTTGAGAATGTATCATGGGAATAGAGAAGTAGGGAGACCAGTTAGGAAAATAGTAAGTAGTTTAGGAAAGAGTGGTAGCAATGGAGGTGGAGAAAATAGTAGACTTGGATGTATTTTGAATATAGGGCTGATAAGGCTGGATGATTAATTTGATATGGGGGGCAAGGGGAAGTGAGGAATTAAGACGAACTCTGAAGTTTCTGTATTGCACAAGGCGGTAGATGGTGGTGTCATTTATAGAGATAAGAAAGACTGGGATTGGAGGCGCACATTTCGATAAGTGTTGATTTCACACTGGATGTGTCAAGGTTGAGGAATTGTGGATGTGTTTAGCATGCGAGTTGGCTGTATTGGTATTATGCTTGGAAGAGCGGGCTGGAGTCCTTCATGCGGGAATCATCAGTGCAAATACAATAACTGAAGTCATGAGAGTAGGTAAGGCAGAAGAGAGGCTGGAGAGTGAGAAAAGAATTGGGCCTCCAGCAGAACTGAGAGCACCAATTTCCTGAGAGGTTTGGTGTGGGCAGAAATCATGCCACCAGTACAGTGCTGTGCTGGCAAAGGGCACTCATGACTTCCTGCTCCCTCAAATCCTGTGGATATATTTTAGTCCTTGTCTTTCGGACCCACTGCTGCGTTGTGATGCTATCAGCCGCTCCTCCCTGTGAAACGGTGCTCTCCAGGTTTTCCATTCTCTCCAAGTTCCCTTTCCCTTTTTCGTACACCCTAAATTTTGTTGTTGCCCGGGGAAGACTAAAGAGGTGGACCCGATGTTGAGCTGTGTCAGGAATAACTTCCAGAACCACCTCTTCTCTAGGATCAGGAAGCTACTTGCAGATTTTTGGAAGCTGTTGGTTTCCAAACTTGGTGGAGATGAGGGCGAACTCCATGCAGGTATCTCAAGATAGAGAATTCCGATTGAGCAAAGGGCAACTACAAAACATGCAGCTGGAATAGAATGACCAAGGGGCAGCAGTAAGAAACAGTGTGACAGTGGTGATGGGATGGGGGTGGAATTCATTTTGAAGGGTTCTTGGGAAGGCCATTGGAAGGACTTCGGGTTTTGAGCTGAGTAAGATGGAGAACCAGTGGAGAATTATGAGTAGACGATTGCTTACAGCTGGGTGTTGTGTGGAGAACAGACTGTGGGGGGACAAGAATGGAAGCAGAGCGATCAGCTATCACAATAACCCAGGCAACAAATGATAGCGCGATAGTGCGGTGTGGTACGTGCACACACACACACACACACACACACACAGTGGAACACTACTCAGCCATAAAAGAAGGAAATGATGCCATTTGCAGCAACAGGGATGCACCTAGAGACTCTCGTACTTAAGTCAAAAAGAGAAAGACAAATACTGTATGGCTTCACTTATAGGTAGAATCTAAAAACTACAACAAACTAGTGGATATAACAAAAAGGAAGCAGGCTCACAGCATAGAGAACAACTAATGGTTACCAGTTGGGGGAGGGAAAGGGGGAGGGGCAAGACAGGGGAGGGGAGTCAGAGGCACAGACCCCCTACGGACAAAATAAATAAGCTCCAAGGATATGTTGTACGGGGACTACAGCCACTGTTTTATAATAACTTTAAGTGGAGTATAATTTATAAAAATACTGAGTCCCTGTGTCGTGTATCTGAAACTAACATAATACTGTAAATCAGCTACACTCCAATTAAAAACAAAGAAAACACTTTAGGAGCTATTTAATAAAAATGATTAAAAATCTCAAAAAGATCTTTGACTAAAAATTGCAATGATTCAGATTTAGGCATGACAGAAGCAACATTTCCAAAAGCGCTATGAGATTTCCCGGCCTGTGGATCATATGCTCTTTCTGGCTTTGGCATCCTGGTGAATATTGTGGCACATAGTACACGTCACACCTAATGGGTATTCTTGCTAGTGGCTTCTACACTCTGGAGACGGCCTCCTCTGCAAACAGCTATAACACACACTTGGAACCCCAACAGTCACATAATCGATCGTTTTACTAAATACAGGCATATTTTCATTCACATACAGCTGAAGAAAACATTTTTTTCACATTTCATTACAGTGCACGACAAAGTGAGGAAAAGGAAACAGTACATTTTTTTTCGGGAATATGAGACAATCTAATCCAACATGCAGTAAGAGAGCTTCTAAAGCTCTATCCTTAATATTGTATTAATACCTGATTTTTTCACACCTTTCCTAAAACCCACTTACTTCAGTGACGACAGCACTGAATTCTACTTAAAAGACTTTTAAAATTTCTAGAACTTGTTTAAGCAATTAAGCTCAGCCACTTCCGCTGGGTCTATGCTGAGTATTTTTAAACCTGCCTAAAAATGCAAGGAATGGGAAAAGTATACATATGATGTTATTTAAGTGAAGAAAAGTACAGAGAGTTTGTTTCTATCTTTTTTTTTTTTTTTTTGAACTGACAGAATCCAGTCAACTCTCATTTATCCACTGGATAATCTTGCTTTCAGAATCATCTAAACGTAATTTGGTATTGTAATTGAGGAAACTCTGTGTTCACCCAAATTATTTATTATCTTTTATTTGCCTTCTACAACCAAAAAGATGGCACCTGAATTGCTCTGCTTAAGCCAGGTCGCGTTAAATGAACGTAGAGATGATGACTGGTTTCCTTGGAGCTGATGTCGCAGGTAGGTCCAAGGTGGTTTGTTTGCATCATTTTCATTATTTGGCTTCTTTGTTCTGGCTGAAGTAAAGCCTCAGGATGTCAGATTCAGTTACATTCATCAGGAAGGTCAAGACCATATTTCAAAGCAATTCACCGTCCTCAGGCTTTCCTAGCCTATCACAGTGGATGTGAGAACTCTGACTCTAAATCAGAATTGGGTTCTTACACTGAAAAGTATGGCTTTTGCCTAGCTGAACTGGCTACGACTCAAAAATTAATTTAAAGCATCACCTCTTCAAGAATCGAACGGAACCTCAAGCCAACCGTTCCAGTTTTGGGATGCAGTTGGCTGGCTGTTCACCTGAGGATTAGGAGCTGGCTTTCCAAGGTAGACAGGAACCCAGTGTTATACGGCAAACAAGTGGCCAAGGTCACTGGGGGGCGAGTATTTTATGCCCACCCCACTCCCCAGTGCTGTACTTGGTTCCCTTCCGTAAGGTATCCACTGTGTTTCAGGGCTACGAACACGTACAGCGCACACACAGTTGTCATGTGTTTCCAGTTGTGCGGCTACTCACTCGTGGAAAATCCTCTGGTCAATAGCCCCTGAGTGGGCTTGACCTTCGATCCGTCCACAGGTTCCCTCAGGATTATAGCTGAGGTGTAATCAAAGAGGAAACATATCCTAACGGGTAGAGGATATTTATTTACAGGCATGTCTCTTGCAAAGTAAACAAATCAGTAACAGTTTATTCATCGGACAGCAGGATGTGCAGTAAAACCAGAACCAGGAGTCAGGAGACCTTCACCTGGGCCAAGTGCGTCTCCTGCCTCCTAGTTTTTTTTTTTTTTTTTTTTTTTTTTTTACTATTTTTCGCTTCTTGTCAAATGGGGACCGAAACCTCACGGCCTGTTACAGTGAACAAGTCGGTAATTCGAATAACCCTGACGTGTGTGCAGGGGTGGCCGCGCCTCCTGCCAAGCAGGCCCTCGGGGCTCTTTTCCAAGGCAGTCCCTGTGTGGTTGCCGCCGGGTACCTGAAGACATGGGTGGGTTGTTTACTTGGGGGCTGCACGTGCCAGGGAGGCGAAAGCCCAGGCACGGGGAGAGGGCAGGACATTCGGGTGGGAGTGTTTCCCGTGTCTGCTGGCCTGACACTCTGCCCGGGACCGTTTCTCACACACAGCTGGTTATTCGATCACAAGGGCATACTTTTTAAAAATGTGACCACGACAGCGTGCAAATGGCCTCCGCTTTCGCATTCACACCATCTTGACCGGCGGGGGTTTTAGTGCATAGCTGGTCCCCAGCCCTCCTTTTGCAGGCGAGCTGCTTAGAAGCGGACAGGTACCTTTTCACCCCGCACGGCACACACATTCGCTGTAGCACATCCTCACCGATGGAGGTGATCGCAGGGGTTTTTTGCCCGTTTTGTTTGGCTCATTGTTGCCAACGTGACGCTTTTCTCCCCTTCACATGTGGTTTATGAACGAGCCGAAACACCAAGAGGTCGCTGTCCCCGTCTGCGGCTGAGCCTTCCTGGGACCTAGCTCCCCCAAACCTCAGCTCCGCGACAGGCGGCCCCCAGAGCAGTCTCGGTCACAGCACCCAGGCCCCGCCCCCCCAGCCAGCCCCCCACCCTGCGCCCGTCAGAGGGCCCCTTGGGAGGAGGCCCTCGAGTCACACGGCGCTCCGACCCCTTTGAAGTTCAGGCGGGAGACGGCAAGTCAGGGACTAAAGGGCCGACTAGCACAGGCACCTCCTCTCTGATTTGACAACCTCTTCCGAAGAGTGAACCACGTTTGGTACAAAGCCACTCTTCACCCCTTCCCAGCCCTCTTGGATGGTAATATCCCCCCTCTTAACCAGCTCATAGATGTCTCTGGTCAGGTCTGTGAAGGCTTTCTCCACGTTAATGGCGTCTCGGGCTGAGGTTTCGATGTACTTCATGCCGTAGGCAGCAGCCAGTTTCTCTGCCTCGTGGCGAGTCACTTGCCTTTGTGTATCCAGGTCACACTTGTGACCCACGAGAACAAAAACAATTTGGTAGGGCTGAACGTGGACTTTGGTCTCTTCTAACCACTCATGGACATTCTGGAAGGACCTGCGGTTGGTAATGTCAAATAGGAGGAGACCACCGACTGAGTTCCTGTAGTAGGCCCGAGTGATGGATCTAAAACACAAGAGAGAAGGAAAGAGTAAAGGCCAGGGCCAAATGCCTGCACTTCAGTGAACTCCAGCGGTGTACCCTCCTGTCTCTAGTTAGTGACACAGTCCTTGGACGAAAATGATCGGGCTTTTTTCTAAACAGAGGAATACAGAGGTCCTTCTATCATGGTAATGATACCTGAATGTTCAGCTGAGCCAGACTTTGAGATGGCATCTCCTGGACAAGACGGACAGGCTTTTCCCCTCGATTTAGGTAAACAGAGCCACAGCTCTCGACCTCCCCGCCCCACGTCGGAATAACTGAGCGAGACCCCGTCTTCTGCCAAGTGGGATATAAAAAGTGTTAATAATGGACGTTAAATTATGCTGCGACCTAGAGAGCTCACTGCAAGTTAGAGTCGTTGAAACAGGATCTTTTTTTGTCTTTTTGTCTTTTTTTTTTTTTTTTTGCTATTTCTTTGGGCCGCTCCCGCGGCATATGGAGGTTCCCAGGCTAGGGGTCCAATCGGAGCTGAAGCCACTGGCCTACGCCAGAGCCACAGCCACGCGGGACCTACACCCCAGCTCACGGCAACGCCGGATCCCTAACCCACCTGAGCAAGGGCAGGGACCGAACCCGCAACCTCATGGTTCCTCGTCGGATTCGTTAACCACTGCGCCACGACGGGCACTCCGAAACAGGATTTTTGAAAAACTAAAAATGGATTTATGATATTGACCATGTTTGTCTTGTTATTATGATGATGAGTTTATTTTAACCAAACGGGGCCCTCTGTGGCTTCTGCAAGGAGAAACGCAATTTCCTTTTTTCTTTTCCCAGCCACGTGGAATGGTCCGCAGAGGCCTTAGGTGAAGGGTCTGTGGACCTTACATCCTGACACATTTCAGAGAGGCTGGGACTCAGGCACCACCGGCTGGGAAATATTGCCTCAATCACCAAAGCTTCCCCTTAAAATGATATGGCTTATTTATAGCAATGTGATCCGAATATTTCTTCCTCTTTTTTGTCTTTTGTCTTTTTAGGGCCGCACCTGTGGCATGTGGAGGTTGCCAGGCTAGGGGTCCAATGGGACCTGTAGCTGCCGGCCTACACCCCAGGTCACGGCAACGCCAGA
Source organism: Phacochoerus africanus (assembly GCF_016906955.1). Classification (NCBI taxonomy): domain Eukaryota; kingdom Metazoa; phylum Chordata; class Mammalia; order Artiodactyla; family Suidae; genus Phacochoerus; species Phacochoerus africanus. The sequence goes on from NC_062560.1 coordinate 129,655,113, forward strand.
TCCTCAGCCCACCGAGCGAGGCCAGGGATCGAACCCGAAACCCCGTGGTTCCTAGTCCGATTCGATTCTGCTGCGCCATGACGGGAACTCCTGATTCGAATATTTCTAAAAGCTGTAGTTTAAGTTTCTGTACTTAAACAGAAGAAACCTCGTATATCTTAACTTCGTGATTTGAGGAGCTTCATTATAAATATGCACTACGGTACTTTTCTTAGAGCATATTGGAGGGTGTAGAACTATTTGCTTGTACAATAACTTACTTTACCGTGCTTTCTGATCGATGTATTTTTTAAGTTTTTCTGTCTTCCTGGACGAAGAAGATGAGCAATGAAGGACTCGATAGCTTAAGGGTTAGGGCAGAACAAACACTGTCCAAGGAATTAAAGCCCAAGCTAACAAACCATACGAATAAGTTCAAGTCTCCAGAACCAGGCAAATCAGCCCTGGAAACTGAAAGCATTTCTAATTCCCTTATGTTTGAAGATTCATGGAGAATTGTAGGGGTAGCAGAAAATTCGACATGGACAAATACTTGGATTCATGAACAGCTTGGTTTAAGAAATCACTAAGCAAGCTGTGGTCAAAACTCGAAATACATGATTAAGGTTTTGTGAATATTTAGAAAGTTGCCAAGCCCTTTGCAAGTACAACATAAGGCTACATAAATTAAAGCCTTCCATACATAAAAATTGTCCTAAACAAACTTAAAGGACAAATGCAAAACTGGGGAAATATTTTACAATATCCGTGACAGAAAAGGATTACTATTCTTAATATATGAATAAATGTTGGAAATATCACCCAATAAATCATAATCAGTGGCTATGAAAAGTCTGTCCATACAGAAAGAAATTCCAACAAACAGGAAAGATACTGTTCTTCACTTGGAGTATGAGAAATGCAGTCACAAGTTCAAAGGGAACATGTACGAGGAGGCTGTCTGCGCAAGTGGGGACGTGGAGACAACTCAAGTTTGAAATTTGCTTTTCTCCCAAGTCCCTCGTCAACCGCCTACCCAGTATCTTCTATGCTCAGTTAGTGTTCAGTAGATAAGAGAAGAAATGATCCCAAACATGAGCTATTGCATCCTCTTGATCTAGATCCTGTTGCTCTACCTGGCTTTGGCTCAAAGTTTTCTGTGTGCCCCGCTCTCTCGTGCGCCTGTCTTTGCTTCGGTAATCTTACTCATCACGCCCCATCTTCTCCGTTAGCCTTCCCTCATCTGTGTTCACACGTATGATCACAAAGGACATAATACCACAAAGGGAAGCAAAGGATTGTTAAGAGAAAATTAAACCTGCTCGTTGATTTTTCAATATGTGCTAAGTGTTATGGAGGCAGCGGGCACACACATATGAACGGGGCACTCATTTTGTGTAATTGCTGATCTGCTCCCCGCCCCATGCTAGCACAGAAGTTCCAAGAGGGAACTGTCTGTGCCTGTTTGTTTACATGGCCTCATCCCCTTGCATGAGTTTCCTCAGGCTGTTTCCCCAGATACAAGTGCACTGTCTGGCATATAGTGGCTGATCATTGAATGCGTGCTGCTTGCAAGAAGGACTGGACCATCAGTATCTGTGTGTGTCTATATTTATATCTAGCTCTCTTTATCTCTATGTCTGTCAGTTATGTTAGGATGACCTGGGAACATTTCTGAAATGTAGCCTGGGGATGGAAACTGATGAACTGCAGTGATTGCCTCCAGCTAGTTTATTAGTCATCCAGGGGCAGCTTGGTGGAGTTTGGGTGTACTATTGACTGGCCTTCTCTGCTAGGGCACATCTTTCCCTGCGCTGAACTCCCAGCTAGCTGAAGGTGGGCTTGAGCAGAAACCCTCAGACCCCGGGTTTTGTCCCTTAGGGCACCCATCCCCCGCCCCCCGACCACCCCCCCCCCACCAAGACCAGGAAGTCCTCTTTCCTCCAGGTCTCTGTGCAAGCCCCAAAGACCCTCCCACTGCTCGAGGGCCCAGGCTGCGCTCCCACCTGAACCTCTCTTGACCCGCAGTATCCCAGATCTGGAGCTTGATGCGTTTTCCTGGCTCGATCTCCACCAGACGGGAGAAAAAATCCACCCCCACTGTAGGGTCTGAAACCTGGGCAAAGCGGCCCTCGGTGAAGCGGCGGATCAGGCAGGACTTGCCCACCGTGGAATCCCCGATGACAATGAGCCGGAACTGGTACAGCCAGATGGCCTCCATGGCTGGGCTCGGCAGGTCTCCGTGCCCCGGGCCGTGCGCGGCGAGACGGGGCGCCCGGCCGAGGCCTCGGAGAGTGCGGCTGGATCCTGATCTAGATCGGCCGCGAGCGCATCGTTGGCCTGGAAGCCTGAGGCGAGGTAGGCCCAGGAGCAGAGAGAGCAGAGGGATGGATGCTGCGCTCGCAGAGGTGATGAAATGGCAGCAGCATCAGCACCACGCACTCTGACTCATCACTGACAACAGGGCTACTGTAATTCTCCATGTAGAGGCGACTCCCAGGGCCGCACTGTCTGTAAGAGGAGCGCACACAGAAATGGCCTCGAAAACAGCTCAGTCCTTTCCTTTCGCGTTCCTCCACTCATCCTTTCTTTTTTAATTACAAGTATTCTCTGTCTTTCAAATTGCAAAAGTTAACAAGCCTTCATTAACACTAACGAAACAATACAACAATATACACAAAAACGAAAGTCTATAATTATCTGCTGCCTACCTCCCCAAAGATATTAATGGTTTGGTATATATTCTTCCACGTGTATTTCTATGAAAAGATACATACATATATACATTTACTGCTGTTTGATTTTACAAAAATTGTATCACATCGGATCATTACTTTGACACTTGCTTTTTGCAATCGATAGAGCATCACAGACATTTTTCCCTTTCCCTTTTCCTTTTGCTGCAATTCTCTCTCAAGTGTAGTCACATATATATTATCTCTATGACATGCAAGAAAGACCAGGAAGTCAAAGAGTATAAATATTTAAAAACTATAAATATGGGCATTATACTTGGCAAAAATATTTAGCTAAATTTAAATTCTAGGCGGCAATGCGTGAAAAGACTATTTTTGGCATTATTTCAAGCATCATATGTGATAGATACTCTTTCATAATACTTGCCAGTCTGATGTAGTTAGTGGGATCATTCAATGTGTGGACTTTCGTAACTGGCTTCTTTCCCTTAGCGTGTTTTAGAGGTTCATCCACATCTCCTAACATGCATCAGGACTTCATTCCTCTTTATTTATTTTTATCTTTTTAGGGTCACACCCTCGGCATATGGAGGTTCCCAGGCTAGGGGTCAAGTCTGAGCTGCAGCTGCTGGCCTGTGCCACAGCTCACGGCAACGTCGGATCGTTAACCCACTGAGCGAGGCCTGGGATCAAACCTGCATCCTCATGGATGCTGGTCAGATTCGCTTCTTCTGAGCCACAGTGGGAACCCCGCATTCCTTTTTATGACTGAATAATTTTCCCTTGTGTGACATACTACGTTTTGTTTATCCATTTTTCTATCGATGGACGATTGGATTGTTTCTGCCTTTTGGCTATTGTGAAGATTCTTGGACGAGTTTTTGTTTGAATTCATGCTTTGCACTTTTTCAGGTTTAAACCTAAGAGCGGCATTCCTGTGTCCTGGGGTAGCTCTATGTTAAGTCCCTTGAAGAAATGCCAGACTGTTGTTCACGGAGGCTGCGCCAGGGAAGACGTGTGTTCCCCGTCTTCTCCCAACGCTTGTTATTTTCTAACTTTTTGGTTCTAGACATCTTAGTGGGTATGAAGTGATAGCTGATTATGGTTTTGATTCACATTTCCCTGAAGACTAGTGAATGTGCATGTTTTCACATTCTTATTGGCCATTTACATATCTTCCTTGGAGAAAGGTACATACACTCTGACCCTCTGCCCATTTTTATTTATTGATTTATTTATTTTAACCTTTTTCTTTTTTGGCCGGCCCGAGGCATATGGAGTTCCCAAGCCCGGGATCAGACGCCAGCCTAGTTTCAATCTAAGTTGCAGCGGCAGCGAGGCGGGACCCTTGACCCACTGGGACAAAGGCAGGGGATGGAACCTTTGTCCCAGTGCTTTCAAGACGCTGCAGATCCCATTGTGCCACAGTGCCTATTTTTAAACTGGATTATTTATCTTTTTGTTATTGACTTGTAAGAATTCTTTACACATTGTAGGTATAAGTCCCTTCTCAGATACGTGATTTGTAAATATTTTCTCCCACTCTCTGTGTCCTTTTTGAACTTTCTTAAGGGTGTTCTTTGAAGCACAAAGTTTTCAATGTTGATGAAGTAAAGATTATCTATTTTTTTCTTTTGTTACTTGTGCTTCTGGTGTCATGTGTAAGAATATTTTGCCAGATTCAAGTTTGTGAAGATTTACTCCTCTGCATTCTTCTAAGAGCTTTGTAGTTTTAGCTCATACACTTAATCTGTGATCCATTTTATGTTAATTTTTATATATGCTGTGAGGTAGAGGTCCAGCTGCATTCTTTTGCATGTGGATACCTAGTTGTCTAATCACAATTCGTTGGAAAGACGATTCTTTTCCCATTGATGATTTTGGCACCCTTGTTGAAAATCAGTTTACCATAGACTGGTTTATTTCTGGACTTTCAATTTCATTCCTTTGGACTATGTCAGGTCTTATGCCAGTACCACATTGTCTTGATTATTTGGAGTAAGTTTAAAAATCCAGAAGTATGAATTCTCCTACTGTGTTCTTCTTTTGCAAGATTGTTTTTGGCTATTTGGGTCCCCTTTCAGTTCCGTATAAATTTTAAAATCAGCTTGCCAGTTTCTGAAAATAGGGCAGCTATGATATTGATTGCGATTTCATCAAATCTGTAGATCAAACTGGGGAATACCGCCATCTTAACAACATTGTCTTCCAATCCTTGAACATAGAATATCTATCCTTAAAGAAAAAAAAAAGAATATCTTTCCTTATATTTAGGTCTTTTAAAATTTCTTTTGGAGTTCCCATTATGGGAATCCGACTAGTATCCAATCTCACAATCAGCTTTTTTTTTTGTTACTAGATTGTTATTATTGTTATCATTGCTATAGTTGATTTATTTATTTTTTCATTTCTATATATCTCATGGGCTTTTATTGTTCCTCTATTTCTCCTTTATTGCTTTTTTTTTGCATTAAGTGAATTTTTTTTTGTCTTTTTGCCTTTTCTAGGGCGGCTCCCTCGGCATATGGAGGTTCCCAGGCTAGGGGTCGAATCGGAGCTGTAGCCGCCAGCCTACACCACAGCCACAGCAACGCGGGATCCAAGCTGCGTGTGTGACCTACACCCCAGCTCACGGCAACGCTGGATCTTTAACCCACTGAGTGAGGCCAGGGATCGAACCCACAATCTCATGGTTCTTAGTCGGATTCCTTAACCACTGTGCCACGACGGGAACTCCAAGTGAATATTTTCTAATGTAGCATTTGCAATTTTTAAATGATGTTTCACTGTATTTTTGAGGGTTTTTTTTATTGGTTGCTTGTCAGAAAAACCTTCAGATGTATATTACCTTATTCCATATGTATATTCTATATAATATATAGAAACATTACTCCTATATAGCTCTATTCCCTTTTCTCCCTTTTAGTGATATTACTGTCATATCTATCAAGTCTATTAATATTACAAATCCAACAGTATGTTGTTATAGTCACTGCCGTCTGTAGTCATTTCCTTAGTCCAATATAGCTTGACTCCCACCTACCTCTTTTGCATTGCTTTTGGCAAATATATTTCATCGTATATGTTATAGGCTCAACAGTATACCATATATTGTATTATATAATTTTTAAAATCAGTTCAAAAAAGGAGAAAAGTATACATTTATGCAGTCTTTTATAAATAATAAACATTTTTACTGGTGCTGTTTTTTGTGTGTGTGCTGCGGCCCTAAAAAAAAAAAGACACCCCTCCCCCCAACAAAATAGTTTCAGAATTGTTATTCCCATATCCCTTTGAAAAGAAAGTCTATTGGAGTTTCTGTTGTGGCTCAGCAGAAACGAATCTGACTAGCCTCCATGAGGACACAGGTTCGATCCCTGGCCTCGCTCATTGGGTTAAAAGATCCGGGGTTGCTGTGAGCTGGTGAGCTGTGGTGTAGGTTGCAGATGTGGCTCAGGTCTGGCGTGGCTGTGGCTGGGGTGTAGGCCGACAGCTGCAGCTCTGATTGGACCCCTAGCCTGGGAACCTCCATATGCCACTGGTATGGCACCCCCCCAACAAGAAAGTCTATTAAGAAGAGTTCAAGACATTATTGGTATTTTGTGTGTTTTTTAGGTTGAGGCTACACAGCCAAAGAACTGCATTAAAAAATACTGACCATTTTTTCCCTGTGAGTGTGTTTGTTAATTATGAGCAGTATAGTTGAATTAATTTTCGGGGGGTTTTCATTTAGTTTTATTGTTCTCCTGTCATTGTTGATTTTACTTTCTGTTTTTTTAATGGGTAGAACATTAACATGATTATAAAAGTCAATGCTATCGAAAAAACTTCCTCCTTTTCACCCTTCGTGGCTAACAAATGTTGTTACCTTTCTGTGTTTCTTCTATAGAAATAAACATATATTTGTAAATACATAAACGTAAATAAATAAATATATAAATATAAAATTGAGGGACAAAGGATCAAAATCCCAATGGAAAAATGTATACAAGACATAAATGGGTATGTATTTATGACTTAGAGGTATTAGCTTTTAATCTGAAATATATGTTGCAAATATTTTTTCCCATTTAGTTGTCTTTCGACTTTGTTTATGGTCTTTTTTTACCCATGTAAAGGTTTTTCATTAAAAATTTTTTTAAGAAGTCAAATTGACCAAAGTTAAAATTTTATTTCATCTGGTTTTAAGTCATAGTAGAAAGCATTTCCCTTCATTAAGGCTGAAGAAAAATCGTCTAATGTTTTCTCTTGATACTTGCAGGGCTTCGTTTTTTGATATTTAGACCCCTATAAATTTGGAGTTTATATGGTGGGAGATATGGATCTACTTTACCTTTTTCTAAATAGCTGTCCAGCTGTCCCAGAACTATTTATTAAAATGCGCGTTTTTTCTCTAGAGATTCGAGATGCATCTTTATCTTACACTAAATGCTCATATGTATTCGGGTCTCTTTTTGGACACTCTGTTCACTTCACAGTCTGTCTTTTGTGCGCTACTATCCCACTGCTTTACTTACAGGCATTTTATTAATTAAAATGAAAATTAAAATATTTTAATATTTTAGTATCTGTCTACATTTCCCTCATAGTTTTTCCTTTTTCAGAGTTTGTCTGGCTATTCCTTCATGTTTGTTTTTTCATATGAACTTAATATGTCTAGGTCCATAAAAAAGCTCGTCGGAACATTTATTGGAATTGCAATATATATAAAGTTACTTTACAGAGAATCAACATCTTCACGGTGTTGAGTCATCGTAGACAAGAACAAGGGAGGCCTTTCCACATGCTGAAATGTTCATTTCTGTCTTTCTGGAGGGTTTTTTCTGCTAGAGGTTTGAATAGTTCTTGTTGATTCCTAAATAGTTCATCATTCTTGCTGTTATGTCGGTGGTGGTTTCTCCACCCTCATGTCCTCTAATAGGTAACTGGGAATTACTTGTGAAGTCTAGTGATTTCTCTGTGCTAAATTTATATCCTCTTACTTGACTGAATTCTGGGATCTTTTCAGGTAGTTTTTGCTTTGTTTTGTTTTTGTCTTTTTGCCTTTTCTAGGGCCGCTCCCGCGGCATATGGAGGTTCCCAGGCTAGGGGTCCAATCGGAGCTGGAGCCGCCAGCCTAAGCCACAGCCACAGCAACGCCAATCCCCGACCCGTGGAGCAAGGCCAGGGATCAAACCTGCATCCTCATGGATCCTAGTCAGGTTCGTTAACCGCTGAGCCATGAAGGGAACTCCCGGAGGTAGTTTTAATATTAATTTTCTAGAGATTGCCAATTCTGCCAGGGTTTGCAGTCTTCTGCAAAGAACTAAAAAGCAAATGTTTTAAACTTGATAGGCCAGGAGGCAAAGTTGAGAATATCATGTAGGTATCTACATAAAGAGAATTAAAAATACAATAAAATAATTACTTTTTTTTTTGTAATACAGGTCTACTCGTGAGAAAATTACAATGTTTTTCAGGTGGAGGGAATCTTTTGCTTAACTACAGTTCAAAGTTAGTGTTCCCTTTACCATCCAATCAAATTCAAATGCTCATCTGTTAAGGCTGGTCTGTAACAAGATTTTATATATTCCCTTTTGTTGTTGTTGTTTTTTTTTTGTTGTTGTTGTTGTTGTTGTTGCTATTTCTTGGGCCGCTCCCCCGGCATATGGAGGTTCCCAGGCTAGGGGTCGAATCCGAGCTGTAGCCACCGGCCTACGCCAGAGCCACAGCAACGCGGGATCCGAGCCGCGTCTGCAACCTACACCACAGCTCACGGCAACGCCGGATCGTTAACCCACTGAGCAAGGGCAGGGACCGAACCTGCAACCTCATGGTTCCTAGTTGGATTCGTTAACCACTGCGCCACGACGGGAACTCCCTATATTCCCTTTTTTTAAAAAACTTTTTAGGGCTGTGGCTGTGGCACATGGAAGGTCCCAGGCCAAGGGTCAAATCAGAGCTGCAGCTGCTGGCCTACACCACAGCCACAGCAATGCCAGATCGAGCCGTGTCTGTGACCTACACCAGAGCTCATGGCAACACCGGATCTGTAACTCACTGAGCGAGGCCAGGGATCGAACCTGTGTCCTCATGGGTGCCAGTCAGGCTCATTACCGCTGATCCACAATGGGAACTCCATAGACTTCATTTTTTAATATATCTTTTCAAACAGATAGGTACTGTTAATAATTGACATCAATTCATGAACATGTGATTTTTTTAAAATGAGGTAAAATTCTATTTTGGAATAAACTCTCTCCCTCTCCTGAATGCAAGGAGTTTAGACCAGAGGTCTCAGCAGGCTTGTCCTTGAGCCTAAACCCAGATGCCATCACCAGTCACATTTCCTAATTCCGAAGCGTTCTTGTCACGGGGCAGTGGGGCAGCCGGCCAGGCCCGCAGCCCAGGTTGAGCAGAGTGTGCCAGAAAAAGCAGAGGCACAAAGGAGCACCACCCTCACCACTTGGGCAGTAAGTCGGCCGAGACTCTTAAGGGCTCAGAAGGACCCTTCCTGGCAGCTAAGTGAGAGCACGGGCGCCGTGGCAGAATCTGTCTCAACGGGGCCTCTCGCCTGTTCCATCAGCCGGGGCTTCCACGGTGTGGAAGCACAAGTGGAGACTCCCCTGGAAGTCCCACCCGTGTGGGGACACGTAACCCAGGGAGACCACTCCCCACCTATTCCTCCTCCCCCACGAAGCGTGCAAATCCCAAATCTACTGTGTCCTTCAGTCTCAGCCCTGAAGATGAGTGCTGCTTGCAACTTCAGCCTAAAGGAGGCATTTTCCCCAGGGCGAATGACTGAGAACGAGATTATATTCTGAAGCGTTCTCATTATCAGAAAACGAATTCGAGAAAACGGCTCCGGCGCTTCGCACACAGCGCTTGGCCCCAAAAAGCCTTGGAAATGTCGTCTCTAAAAGCGGACGGCCGTCCCGCTTTGGGGGAACAAGGTCACGGTCTGGCACATACAGGACCACACAGTCCCAAAGGCCATGCTGACGTTACGTGTGTGACTAAAGCGTCGCAGAAGGACCCGTGCTACCGGTAAAAGCCGGCATGTGGATCACTCGTACCTCTCAGAACCGAACAGGGACCTGAGAATGTGAAGGCACACCTGACACCTTTGCCCTGGAGCCCATCCCACCTCCACCCCGCTTTGCACGGAAGCATTTGCGTTGCATCTGAGTAAGGACCACGCGGCAAAGGATCTCTGTAGATTCCTGGCCCACATGCCAGGCACACTGCCAGTTTCAAAGGAACAAATGCATCTTGGCGCTAAAAGGGAACGACCTGTTTCTGCTTTCTGTCTCCTGACAGGTAGATAAGCGACTCCCGCTTTACAGTTGAAGTAAATCGAAAACCACAAGTTAGGAGTGCCAGCATGGCTTTATCGTGGATTCAGGGCACCAGTGACAGCAGCGTGGTACCGAATCAAATGATTCCCGCGAGATCGCCAAGTGATCGCATATGGGGCGCAGGAAAGAAGGGAGGAATTGCGGCCTGACACAGGCAGACGTCGAAATACGCTAAGGAATCAGAGTCCGCTGAAGTACTGAGCCAGCGCTGTGCAAACGAGTCCTCACTAAGAAACAGGGATGCGGGGGCCGGCGGGGGCGGGCGGGGGGGGGGTGGACACACAGATGGGTGAGAAGGGAAGACGGAAGCGACAGAAGGGACTGTCATTTTTATGCTGCAGTTTGGGGGGGAAGAGAGCCGCGTTCTCTGCCCCATTCTATCACGGTGGTTTTGTCGGCCACTCTTACGGAAACAAGGTCCCTTTTCGTCAACTAAATTCCCGTGGTGGCCAGAGGAATAAGCAGCTACACAGGCCGGAGCGCCGGGTCAACGTCTTTATTTCCCCCTAAACGCAGAGGCGGGTGCGTGAGGTTGGCTAACAGGGAACCAGTCCCTTGGTGGAGACTGGCGGCGCTTCAGATCCCCTGTCCCGAGGGCCAGATGGTTTCCTGCAGAACGAGGTGAAGGAGGTGGTTCTGCTCGGCACTCAACAGGGGCCACATCTCCACCTGCAGCGACTTGACCGCTTCCGTGTCCTTTTCGTGGGTGGCCATGACCAAGGACTGCAGCAGCAGGAAGAGCTCCTCGGGCAGCTGGCCACTGCTCTCCTGCCCGTGGCTGTCGAAAGCCTCCCAGGAGTACTTCTCCAGGGTGTGCGCGTGTTCCGGCAGGAGCTTGGCGGGCGGTGGCTGCAGGAGCAGCAGCAGCAGCACGCGCGACACCTCGCAGCGGACCAGCACGTCCGAGAAGGCGCCCAGCGCGGCGGGAGAGGGCGCGGCCGCAGAACCCGCGCTGGCGGGGGGCAGCGGCAGGGCGGCGGCCGCGCGGGACCCGGGCTGGGGCCCCGGCGGCCTCGGCTGGTGCTGCGGCTGCGACAGGGCCGCCGCCGGCGGCGGCGGCGGTAGCGGCGGCGGCACCTGCACCGGGTGGCTGCCGTGCTCCCACGCCAGGCGCTGCATGCGCGTGAAGACCGCCAAGGCGCCGCTGTAGTCGCGCGCCAGCAGCTGGCAGGAGGCGGCGTCGCCGAGCGCCTGCAGGGCGGCCAGGGGCAGCTGGGGCAGCAGCAGCTGGGCGGCGCGCTGGAAGTGGCCGGCGGCGGCGGCCGGCTGGCCCAGGTCGCGCAGGGCGGCCGCCAGCTCCAGGCACAGGGCGGCGGCGGCGGCCGGCTGGCCCAGCTCCAGGTGCAGGCGCACGGCGGCGCCCAGGGCGCTGGCGGCGGCCTGCAGGGGCTCCCCGTAGGCGGCGGGGCAGGCCAGGCGCTGGCGCGCGTCGCGCTCCTGCCGCAGGAAGAGGCGCGCGGCCTCGGTGAGCGCCAGCGCCTCCCCGGGCCCGTGGAAGAGCGCCTGCTGGCAGCGCGCCACCGCCAGCTGGCACCAGGCCGCGTACGGCAGGCACTCCTGGGCGCGCAGCTCGCGGCCCAGCTGGCCGAACTGCTCGCCGGCCTCCGCCACGTTCGGCTTCCGCAGGAACCGCTTCTTCAGCTTGTTCGACACCTGGCGGTACCGGGCCAGGAAGTCTCCGGACTCGGGCCCCGGGCCCGCTCCGCCGCCCAGGCCGGCCGCGGACGCCGCCATGTTCGCCAGGCCAGCGCTTCCGGGCGCGCTGACGCAGCCGGGCGCACGGGCTCCGCGACGGCCTCGGGCTGCGACGTGCCCTGCGTCGAGCGCAGCCCCCCCCCCCCCCCGCCCCCCCCGCGCGCGGGGCGGGCTCGGCCGCCCCAGCCGCCCCAGCGTTCCTCGTCGCCCTGGTGATATGCAAACTAGCAACTTCGGAGCCCGGGCCGGAACTGGCTGAGGCGGCGTATGCCAATCAGGACTCCTAATGTCCGGGCCTGGACGGGCGCTCGCTGTTGCTAGGTGACCGCTCGCTCACTCAGGTTGCTACGCAGGGCACCTCCTGGCATCTCCACGGGAAGGTGGCCCAAAACGAAACGCTTCTTTCTTTTTGAGGTGTACAGCACACGTGCGCTGGCATCCCTATGTTGCGAAATACTTACCGCAATGAACTTAGTTAATATCCATCACCTCGTGCAGCAGCAACTAATCTCGATCCCGCTCGACCCTCGCTGCGACTTGCCTAGTTCCTGACGGTGTCCCGCCCAACCCGCCCCCCATCCCGACCCAATCTTCCCGCCAAAGCCCCGGCCCCGCTGGCGTCCACGCCAGCCCCTCTGGGCAGCCACCCCTCCACCCCGCACCGCCGTCGTCGGTGGCCCTGGCAGGTTCGCCCCATGACCACGCCCCGCACGGTCCTGAGCTGCACCACGAGGAACCCGGCCCGTCCGGGGACGTCGCCTGGCTCCGCCTTGCTCAGGGCCAACCGAGGAGCTCGTCGTAGCCCAGCCTCACCCCAGACCCCACCCTGGCCAGCCTCACACCCAGGGCCACCCCAGGCCCTGTCACCCTCTGCCCCCGCCCGACTCCGACCCCTCGCCCACCCCCGGCCCGACTCTCGCCCCCTGTCCCTCCTTCAGGAAGCGACGTCCCAGCCCCGCCGCCTCCCACCCCCCACGCCGAGTGACCGAAGCACGCACGAGGGTTTCTTTAAACACGTGTATTGCCTGGCAACGAGTCTGCCCGAGGAGGCAGGCAGGGAGGCAGGCCGGGGCTTCCGGGGCTGTGAGGGGCTGGGGCCAGGACCTCCAGGGCGCGTCGGGCAGCTACTCCTGGGTCGGGGCCACTTGCGAGATGGCGAGGGTTCCGAAGAAGGCGCTGAGCAGGGCGTTGTTGTGGACCGCCATGGCCACCAGCTCTGCGGTGATGCACCTCCTACCCACAATCTGGGCCTCGTCGCCCGCCAGCTCCAGGACCCTGGCCGTCAGGTACTCGATGGTGGCCGCGAGGAAGACCCGGGCGGACGAGCTCAGGCACTGGGCGTAAGGGCCCTCCCGCAGGAGGCGCTCCATGTGGCTCACGGAGGCGGACAGCCCGGCTCGGGTGGTGCGGGCGCAGGCCCGCCCCTGGCGACCGGGTGACTTTCGACGGCTCCTTTTCCCGGGCATGCGGCGGCTGGGCGTTGGGGGCGCCTTCTCCGACGGACCGACCGACGGGCCTGGCTAGCTCTGCCGTGGGGTGCGGCGCGATGAGGCCCAAGAGGTGCCACGAGGTGCGCCGAGGTGCCCTGGGAGGTGCCAGCTGGTCGCGACGTCTCTAGACAACCGCTCCCCTCGGGCCTCCACTGCGTAGCCCAGCGACCACGGGTCGGGGCGGCCCCTCATTGGTCGGGGTGCTCGCGCTCTGACACGTACATCCGGGGAGGTCACTGCTCGCCCAGAACCCACCCTCACCCCGCACCCCCGCACCCCGCACCCCGCACCCTGACCCCCCGCAGGCCTGGGCCTGCCCCGAAATGGCGCTGGCAGGACCCTGCCGCCCCTGCTCCCGGGACCCTCTCTTTCCGAGGGAACTCTCGCGTTCCCCGGGATGGGAGCTTGGTCCCGAGAAGACGACCAATGGCGGACCATCCAGGGGCACCAAGAATACACTGGTGGGGCCGGGCCACCGTCACGACGATCTACTTCCCAAACCTTGGCACCCACCCACCCCCGCAAAGAAACCCTGTACCCTCCGAGCCGTCTGTCCCCCCCGCCCCCTCCTGAGTGCCCTCCACCCCCACACACCTCGCCCCCCCCCCCCGCCCCCCCGACCGCCCCTGGAGTACCCAGGCAACAGCTCACCGGCTTCCTGGGACCCTTGTTCCTAGAGAGGCACCCCTCCAATAAGCAGGTGGTCTTCTGTGTCTGGCAGCTTTCCCTTCGCATAACGTTGGCATCAGCGTTCCTCCCCTGATGGCACGAAGCGGCACCACGGTCCTTTCCTGGCTGAATGGCGGTCCGCTGCCCGACTCTCGTCATCGCTTAGGCGGCGGATGCCATCGTCCCTCGGGGGACGTTTGGGGGACTCGCGCCTTGTGCCTGTTGGGAAGAGGCTGTGGTGAACCCTCCGTCCAGGCTCCTCTTTGAACACCTCTTTTCCGTTCTCCTGGGCCTATACCCGCGAATGGCTTCTCGGGGTTTAGTTCTGGACCCTTACCTCTCTCTCGTTGGCAAACGGGTCTCCCCTTAGGCTGGTACCACCCAGCTTTGGTAACTGGAGCTTTATCCTAAGGTTTGAAATAGGGACGTGCGAGTCCTCCAGCTGTTTCCTTCTCTTCCAGGATGATGTGGGCTAGTCAAGGTCCCTGGAAACTCCGGATGCACTCAGCGTTGGCTGTGACACTTCTGTAAAGCAGGGCACTGGGGATTTGATAGGCCTTGAATGAATTCTGTAGACAATTTGGGGTGGGATTTCTACCTTAACAATGCTACGTCTTCCTGTCCACGAATCCTGCTGTCTTCCCACCGTCCAGCTTTTTTAGGTCATCTTTCATTTCTTTCCACAACGACTTGTCGTTTTCAGTGCAAAATTCTTCCCCTCCTTGGCGAAACGTCTTCCTGTGTATTTTCTTCCTTTTGATCCTATCTGAAATGGAACTGTCGTCACTGTCATTATGGATTTTTCTTCACTGCTGGTCCATGGAAATTCAAGTGATTTTTGTGTGCCGATCGTGTATGCTGCGTCTCGATTGAATTTGCTTATTAAGGCTAAGGGTGTTTTGTGGATTCTTCAGGGTGTTCTATACAGAAGATCCTGTCCTCTGAGAATAGAGATAGTTTTACTTCTTCCTTTCCAATAAGAATGTCTTTCATTTCTTTTTTTGCCTCACTGCTCTGGCTAGGACTTCCACTGCAGTCTGGAGTAGAGGCACTGAAAGCAAGCATTCTTCTCTTGTTCCTGTGTAGTTCAGAGGCTGATGCCTGCTGGTGAGTGGGCCTGGGTCCTAGCACAACTGGCTGCAGGGCCTGTGTTGTCTTGGTCCTGGTACCAGCCTGCTAGTGGTGGAGCTGTGTCATGAGTCAGCTCCCCATGTGTCCCAGGGCTCATGTTTCCCACTGGAGGGTGGATCCAAGTCATGGGGTGCCTGGCTGTGGAGGTGAGGGTCCTGCAGCTAGTGTCAGCCTGCTGGTGGGTGAACCCAGTTTCTTACATTGCTGGCTATGGAGTCTGTGATGTCCTAGAGCTGCCGCTGGCCTGCCGCTGGGTGAGCTTATATCCTGAGGCAGCTGAATATGAGGCCCCAGGTATCCCAGTGCTGGTTTTGGCTCATTGGTGGGAAAGGTCAGGCTCTAGGTTTCCTGGGGCTGGGGCCATCCTGCTCATGGAAGGGTCGGGTTCTGACATGGCTGATTATTGGGCTGTGGTGGTTCCAGGGCTGGCATCTTCCTGCTGGTTGGTGGGGCTGGGGCCCAGGGGAGTCCTGGAGCTATTTTGTACTCACTGGTGGGCAGAGCTATGTCATGAAGTCTCTAGCTGAAGAGCCCAGGTGTCCCAGAGCTGGTGTCAACCCTTCAGTCCAGGGGGGCAAGGCTGAGGCGCAGGGGGTCCTGGAGTTAACGTTGGCTCACTGGTGGGAGGGGCCAGGTCTTGGGCTCTCTGGTGGGCACAGCCAGTTCCTAGCATTAACAAGCTAGAGGGTAGATTCCACAATGGTGCTTGCCAGCACTAGTGTTCCATGGTAGAAAGAACTCCCAAACGTATTTGCTTTGCTAACAGTATCTTTGGCCCTAGGAGAAGTCTCAGTTGCCTCCGGCCTCTCTGGAAGGCTCTCCAACACCAGCAAGTGGGTCTCTCCCAGGCTTTTTTTTTTCTTCAAATTACTACTTCTGCCTTAGATCTCAGAACATGTGAGATTTGTCAGCACCCTTTAAAAGTGGATTCTCTATTTCTGCCAGCCGTCTGGCTCTCGCAGAAGTAAGCCCCACTGGCCTTGAAAGCCAAATGTCCTGGGATCTTGTCTTCCTGGTGCAGGACCCCTGGGCTGAGGATCCTGATGTGGGGCTCAGTTCCCAGCAATGCCGAATCCCTAACCCCCTGAGATCTAAGCTGGCCAAGATGGCAGAATGAGAAGATCCTGAGCTCACCTGCTCCCCCGGGGGCACCAAAATTACAACTGTTTACAGAGCAACTATTGATGAGAATACCCTGAGGACTAGCGGAAAAGCTCTGAAAGGAGGAACCACAACGACATGCGTTGGGGGAGAGAAGATGTAGTATAGTCAAGACCCATAACCCCATGATAGGCAACTCACGAGTAGGAAGATAATCAAAGCTACACACATTCTGGGAGTTCCCATTGTGGCTCAGTGGAAATGAACTGGAGTAGTATCCATGAGGATGAGGGTTTGATCCCTGGCCCCTCTTAGTGAGTTAGGGATCCGGCATTGCTGTGAGCTGTGACAAATGTAGCAGATGTGGCTCAGATCCCATGTTGCTGTGGCTGTGGCATAGGCCGGCAGCTGTAGCTCCGATTCAGCCCCTAGCCTGGGAACCTCCATATGCAGCAGGTGTGGCCCTAAAAGGCCAAAAAAAAAAAAAAAAAAAGGCAACCTCCCCCCACAAACAAACAAACCAAAAACCAACACAGGTTCTCACCAAGGAGAGCTGCTGAGGAAAGATTTTAAAAATCTAAATAAATAGACATTTCATGTTCCTGCATTTTAAAAGTCAATATTGTTAAGATGAAATACTCTCCAAGTTGATGTATATATTCAACACATTTCTTAAAATTCCAGCAGGCTTTTTTGCAGAAATTAATAAACTGATCCTAAAATTTATCTGGAAATGCAAATATCAGAATGGCCAAAATAATATTGAAAGAAAAAAGTGGAAAGAATTTTCCTTATTTCAAAACCAACAATAAAGCAGTTATTAAGTATGGTACCAGCGTAAGGATAAACATACAAATCCATGGAACAGAACAGAGAATCTAGACATTAATACTTATATTTCTGGTCAATTTATTGTTGACAAAGATGTCAAGGATATTCACTAGGGGAAAGGATGGTCTTTTCAACAAATGGTGCGAGGACAATTGGAGCCCACATACAAGAAGATGAATTTAGGTCCTGAGTTCACACCATCCACAAAGATTTACTCAAAATGAATCAGAGACCTAAATGTAAGAGATACAAAGATTTTCCATCCAGAGTTGGTCGAATTCATAGGTTCTGTATCAGCAGATGTGGAGCCAACTGCATTATATGCAATTTTATATAAGGAACATGACCATGCTCAGATGTTGCATCCTGGAACCCAATCCTACGAATCCGAACTACTGCTGAGGCCCACAGCGCAGCCACAGCAACCCCAGATCCAAGCTGCATCTTTCACCTACACCACAGCCACGGCAACGCCAGATCCTTAACCCACTGGGTGAGGCCAGGGATGGAATCCACATCCTCACAGAGACAGTGTTGTGTTCTTAACACACTCAGCCACATCAGGAACTACGAGCGTTCTTAAATACAACACCAAAAAGCACTATCTGTAAAAGAAAAAAACTGATTAAGTGGATTTCATAAAAATTCTAAAGCTTTGTTCTTCAGAAGATACTGTCAAGGAGTTCCCATTGTGGCTCAGGGGTTATTAACTTGATTAGTATCGATGAGGATGCTGGTTCCATCCCTGGCCTCGTTCAGTGGGCTAAGGATCTGGCATTGTCATGAGCTGTGGTGTAAGTCGCAGACACGGCTCAGATCTGGCATTGCTGGGGCTGTGGCATAGGCAGGCAGCTGCATCTTCAATTCGACCCCTAGCCTGGGAACTTCCATATGCCATAGATGTGACCCTAAAACAAAACAAAACAAAAGCAGTCCTAGACTGGGAGAAATAGTTTGCAAATCACATATCTGATATGTGTTTTAGTCTCCAGAAGCAATCTTCCAACTCAATAACAAAGGCTGTGGTGTAGGTGAAAGATGCTGCTGGGTTGAACTTTTGACTAGCAGTGGGAGCGAAGCAGAGGACAGGAGTTCCTGTTGTGGCTCAGCAGGTTAAGAACCTGACGTAGTGTCTGTGAGGATGCAGGTTCAATCCCTGGCCTCACTCGTGGGTTAAGGGTCCAGCGTTGCTGCAAGCTGAGGCATAGGTTGTAGATGTGGCTCAGCTCTGATGTTGCTGTGGCTGTGGTGTTGGCCTGCAGCTGCAGCTCCAGTTCAACCCATAGCCCAGGAACTGCCACATGCTGCAAATGCAGCCATAAAAAGAAAAAAGAAAAATATCAGAGGCCATGGATAGATATTTACCAAAAATAGATACACAAATCGCCAAAAAGCACATGAAAAGACGGTCAGCATCATGTCATTAGGGAAATGCAACTCCAAACCACAAAGAGGTATCATCACTTCACACCCACAAGGGCAGCTGTAAATTTATTAAAAGGAAAACCAGCAAATATTGGTGAGGATGTGGAGAAATTAGAACCTTTATACATGGCTGGTGGTGCATGTGAATGTAATCAATGTGAAATGGTGCGGCCCCCTGGGAAAACGATTTTGGCAAAAGATGAGACACGCAACTATCATTTGATCCAGCAACCCCACTCCTAGGTATCTATGCAAGAGCCCTGAAGACATATGTACACCCAAAATCTGAGGCGTGAATGCCCCTACCAGCCTTATTCACCCATGGCCCCAAGGTGGCAATCACCCAGACGTGCACAAACAAGAGGTGGTATAGACACACATTAGATACCACGGGGTGGCCACCACAAGTATGACGTACTGCGAGTTCCCGTGTGGCACAGTGGGTTAAGGACCCGGTGTTGCCGCAGCTGCAGTGCACACCACGCCTGGGGGGCGGGTTTGATCCCTGGCCCGGGGCCTTCCACATGCCAAGCGTGCGCCCCCCCACCCCCCCAAAAGTAATAAAGTGCCGAGTCACACTACGACGTGGATGCCCCTCGAACGCCTCACACCAAGTAAAAGAAGCAGGTCCCCAAAGCCTCCTGCATGCTGTGTGATTCCACTTACGGGAACTGTCCATGGCAGGGAAACCCACAGAGACAGGAAGCTCACCCGTGGCCGCCAGGGGCTCGGGTGGTAATGAGGACTGGGTACCAACGGGCAGGGGAGAGATGTGATGGAGGTGATGGATCTCAGACTGGATCATGGCGATGGCGGCAGCACGCGGTAAACGTCCCGAAAATCCTTGAGCGAGTCCGTTTCATGGTATGTAAACTGCATCTCGATACAAACCTTTAAAAACCCCTCGGGAATGGGAGGAAAAAACAAGGCCATGTCTTTGACAATGTATCAGGGGCCGCACAGAGCTCCCTGGGCTGTCGCGCGCTGTTGTCGCTGCTGCTGGGCCCACGGGAGGGGAGGTGGTCTTCCCAGGAGGGCTGAGGCTCACGCGAGGAGTTGGGTCTTTCACGCTATTTTTTTCAATCCATAGATAAAGGATGCTGCTGGGTTGAACTTTTGACTAGCAGTGGGAGCGAAGAGAGCTGGATGGGTTTACAACACACTCAGGATGCAGAAGGGACAGGATTTTGTACTGATCCGGCCGTGGGAATGGGGAAGAGTGAGGATGCCTCAGACTCAACATGCTCAGAGCCGGATGCCGGTCGTCCTCTCGAACGTACTGCCCTCCTGAACTGCTAATCTCAGTGAGTGGATCCGCATCTTGGCACAGCGTGAGCATCCATTGATTGTCTTTGGAGTGAAAGAATGAATGAACAGGGTAAAAGCATGGCCAAAGCATTCACCGGGTCCTGCCAAACAAACAGCCAGGCCCACGCTCACCCGCAAGGTCAGCTCAGCAAACGTCGATCCGAAGGTCCCTCTCACTCTGCCGACCATCTGGGAAATCATCGGGCCCCACACCTCGAAGAACACTCACCTTCCTTCCCATCGGCAGCCACTCCTTGCCTAAAGCCTGCAGGTGTGGCACGGACCAGGTTTTGCCCGGAGCCTCCCATCCGTAAATTCTTCACGTGCGGACGATGGCAGGTGCATCACGTACAGCCCACATGAGCACGGGGGACCTTTGGTGTCGTAGAAAGGGGGTCCCCAGGGCCCCCAACAACGGGCGGATCTATGTTCACTTTGGCTCCAGGCAGAAAGAGACTCTTCCTCTCAGAGGGGGGTTATTCCTCCAGGGCCCGCCTCCCGCCTTCTTCGTCCTGGCAGGCAGAAAGCACGGCTGCCAAAAACACTGCAGCCAGTGAGTGATCAATCTGGGTAGTTTACTGCTGTTCCCAGTGTTAACAAGCAGAGATACAAAACTGCTTGTGGTTCCTGGTACCGTTACCACAAGCAGGAAGTGATCCCTCCCGGTCCGCCCTTCCCAGAAATAGAGAGGTGGGACAAGCAAAGACGTCCCCAGACTCAACCAACACAGCAAACATTCCTTGATTATAAAAGAGAAGTGAAATTTGCAACCCAAAAGGGAAATCTGACCTTGTCAGCAGCAGAATTGAGGGGGCATGAAGTACACTCTTTTTAAACCACCTCTTAGACAGTGTCATTAGATAAACATCCTTTTCAATGTTAAAAGCCCAAGCCATTTCTGGCCCTTTTCCTGGAAGAGCTTTTTGCTGCTGCCAGTTTACAAGAACAGCCTAAGAGGCCATTTTCTGGGCATGGAGCCCAGGCTTCAAAAGGAGGCCCTAGAGGCCATCTGGTCTGCTTGATATATTGGAATTTCATGTGTGTGTTTGTGTGTATGTGTTTTTCCTATGCTGAGTCATAGCATTGAAGCCTCTCTGGAAACACCCACACCCTTCTAGCCAGCCAGTTTATACACACCCCTCTAGCTCCTATTTGGTTCAAATGTTAGGTTAAGAGGAAGAAGGAAAACGAATTCAAGAGCTGCTCTCAAACATCTAGAATTTTCTGCACCCCACCTCTCGAAGAGAGACCAGCCCAGCTCTGACTCTTACAAACTGGACTTCCCTCTTAAAGCACAACTTTCATTTAAGCCTTTGGATAAAACGGGAAGAAAAGAATTTGTGTGCAGAAGGTGAGGGGCTGACGACTGGAAATAAAACCAGAAGGATGGCAGGTCCCAGGCCCAGCAGTCCAGCAGACCCTGAAATTGAGCTTTTTGTGAAGGTAAGTTTTCTAGCTATAATGACAGTATACAGAATGTATTCTTTATTAACCTTGAACCTCAGCTTCTTTTTTTAAAACGTCAACATTTCAACTAGAGAGGGGAAATAGTTTTATCATTATATACCTAGTCTGAGCCCTAGAAGAACGCCTGAGTGTTCGGCTGCTCTTAAATGGCGATAGAAAAATATCCCATCTGCAAAATGCAAATTACGGTGGAAAGACAACTAGACTTGTTGGTCGTTGGAGCAACTAAATGACCTTCTTCATGGCTTCCTGCGTGACCTCCAACAACCCCGTCCCCCTCTTCGTTTTTCCACTTTTCCAAAGAAGGAGCCTGACGAAATGATCCTTGCGGCCTTTCCAAGCTCTCACTGTCGCGTTTCGTGCGGACTGAATGTGGGAGGAGAGGGCCGAGAGTGGCCTGAGGGCCTCCGCTCCACACGCAGTCCAAACGCAGCTTTCTGAAGCTCGCCCACGCCACGAACATCGCAGCAGGTCCCATGGCCACGCAGGGAAAATCCAGGACTTGTGTGCCTGTTACATGAGGAGGCATTTTGCCCGAGTCATTTGGTTGGTTTCTGGTTTGGGGTTTTAATGTCTTAACTTTTCAGAAAAGCCCTTTGGAAAACCCCCGAGGCAGGAGGAAGGAACATGTATTTCTAAATTAGCTCATCGAGAAAGAAATTGTTGTGTGGGTTACTCCAAATGGAAATTCGTTTCCTAAATCCTGGCCTATGTTAACCATTTTCCTCTGTATTTTCATGGACTGTTGGAAGTATTCAGAATGATGACCATAGCAAACTCTCATGTCGTGCGTGACCATTTTCTAAACACACATAGCATCTCATTTATTCCTTTTTTTTTTTTTTTTTTTTTTGCTATTTCTTGGGCCGCTCCCGCGGCATATGGAGGTTCCCAGGCTAGGGGTCCAATCGGAGCTGTAGCCACCAGCCTACGCCAGAGCCACAGCAACGCGGGATCCGAGCCGCGTCTGCAACCTACACCCCAGCTCACGGCAACGCCGGATCGGTAACCCACTGAGCAAGGGCAGGGACCGAACTGCAACCTCATGGTTCCTAGTCGGATTCGTTAACCACTGCGCCATGACGGGAACTCCTCATTTATTCCTAACGACAATGTAGGAGACATGTTAATAGCAGTAAAGGAGTGTCGTCAGTGGCAGTGGTGGTGGTAGGACTCAAAATTGCCCTCATCGTTTCTAGATAACTAGGCGCAGGCAATAACGTCTAACTAACTTGCCTCTGAGACGACATTGCCTCTTGATGGCTTACCAACGCACCTTAAATAAGGTGTGCTTACCAAACATGGGGTTAAACGTCATTGGCCAAGGTAATAACTTTACGATCATTTAAAAGTATTTAACAACTGGTCACATATATACACCAAGGATGTAATTAACCTACCTTTTCAAAACTATAGGAGCGACACTCTTGAATTCTCCAGAGCAAAATATTCTAAGTATTTGCTGGATTCTGGGACATAAGAGCTACTTCTCCTATCTCTGGATTCTAGCCAAATGTGTGACTGCTCAGACACAGTATAAACAAGCTTTATTTTCCTAACTGGCTTCTAACATCTACCAATTCCAAAGCAGAGGTTATGGCTCTTCATAGGGTAACTAAAGTGTTTCTTTTGTCTGAACGTGCTCACTTGGTTCTAACTTCTCTAACCAGTTGTTGGGGCATTGATCTCTGTGTTTATCTTCATAGACTTCCTCATTTGGGGGGTGATCTAGACAGGAAGTTAGCCCATCACACGTTGGATGAATACATGTTAAGTAATCACTTTCAGGGTAAAATAGCTAATCATTTATTCAGCACTTACTATACGGCAAGGACTGTGCTAAATGGTTTATTATTAGCCTGATTTTACAGGTACAGTAATTAAAGCAAAAAATAGCTAGGTAGCTTTGTCTAAGGTCACATAGCTAGTAAATGGCAGAGTTAAGATTCTGATCCTTGGAGTTGCAGTTGTGGTTCAGTGGGTTAAGACCCCAACATAGTGTCCGTGAGGATACCGGTTCAATTCCTGGCCTCGCTTGGTGCATTAAGGAGCTGGCATTGCCGAGAGCTGTGGTGTAGGTCGCTGATGCAGCTCAGATCTGATGTTGCTGTGGCTGCGGTGTAGGCGGGCAGCTGAAGCTCTGATTCAAACCCTAGCCCGGGAACTTCCACATGTCGCAGGTGTGGCCCTAAAAAGGAAAGAAAAAAGCAAAAAAAAAAAAAGGCATTTGAGTCCTTTAAAAGAGCTGTGCATAATCCTAATTAATTGTTTTCAATTTGGCACGCTTTCTGGTAAAATTTCCCAGCATTTCACCAGATGAAATGCTTTAGCTTATCTAACGACACTGATACAAGCTACAGATTTTCTGGAAGAACCCTGAGTATCACCCGGTCCAGGTATTTGTTTTCCTTTACCTTAGGGCGAATTCCAAAGATGGACAGAAGTTTCATAGAAGATACCAGGAAGGGGAACAGGGATGGAGAGGTGTGAAAAAAATGTTAATAAGTTTAAGAAGCACTACTCTTTACCAATTTATCTCATTTACAGATAATGTGCTTTCTTTCTAAAGAGTAAACGAGTCTGCAGTTTCCCCAGCTACTCCTGGCTGTTGCTTAAAAACCTTACGATAATTTCCTCATCCCACTGATTGGATCCCTCCAAGAAAGTAAGGCTTTCCTGTCACAATTAAGAAAATTAAGAATTTACATCCCACGCCCTCACGTGTTACATGTAGTGCGTGAACACAGTGCTGTCCAGCTCTGAATGATTGGGGCAAGATTGATATCCAAAAATTAAGAATAAAGGATGTCTAACACACATTTTATTTTCTCTAAATGCGGAGTTTATCTTACTGGTTTTGCTGTTGTTTGACAAATGGAGCTTTCGTGTTCTCTGCCAGTCTAAAATTAAATTTTAGCAGATTTGTACATAACGCTATAGCCTGTCACATTTGGGCCAAAGTCCGGTCACCTTTTTGTTTTGATAAATGTGGGAAAGCAGAAAGAGATGATACTTCTCTGAAAGTTCAGACCATTTTCAAGTTCTTAGAACAAATTCTTAGAACTGTCATAAAGATTCTGGTAAGGAGTGATTAATTAAAAATCCAATAAAACCATTAGACCGGAGGAAGCAAGGTTTGGAGGAGACGGTCCTGGCTTTGCCATGTGAGAAGAGGAGATCCGTCGTCAACTCTTGCCTAGGCGAGTGGACCCGAGCAAGTCAGCTTCCGTAAAACAAGAGTAATGCCATAGCCTACGGCAGAGGGTCTTCTTCACTGCAAGGATTAAATAAAATAAACACATAAGACGCAGTGGCTGTTAACACAGAAAACACCCAAGAAATGTCAGCTATGGCAGCCATCATCAGGCTTCATGTTTAGAAACTGAGGTCCCGAACGCCAAGGTAAAAGGTTCTTTTCGTGAAGGACCACATCCTCTCTTTGCCAGCGGAAGATATTCAAGAGGGCGGAAATGTATCAGTCGGGCTGAGGCATTTATGTCCTAAAATTTTGTGCAGTGGCACTTTAAATACGCATTTTATAAACAGAAAAAAAGTTCCGTTTTCCTGTAAAATTGCACTCATTTCCCCTACACCTCACTGTTTTGCCTTTCCTTTGGCCAAGGGCGATCCACCCTTCCTGCTGCATCTATTATCAGGCTTCATTCTTCTTCCTGCCTCCCACCCCTAGTCAAGTTTCCATTCACTGACGCCGGTTATGATTTTCTGGATCCTTACTCTGATTGCTGTCACAAAAGAAATTCAGCTGCCAAGGTTGGCTGGCTCTCCTCATACCTCTTCACTCCCTGACGCCCCAAAGAGCAACAGTAAACACCGTTTCGTCTGTTAAACTCACTGCCAGGAAAAGGAAACTTTACCAAAAAATAAGAAAGATCAAGGAGTCAGCATGGTCAGTTTCTGGTGAGAAATCTCTTCCCGTTTATAATAGATAGGCCTGCTGGGACCTTGCCTGCATGGAAGGGCGTGGGAGACAGGGAGAAAGGAAGCTCTCTGGGGTCTCTCCTTCAAGACACTGATCCCATCGTGAGGCTCCTGCACGCAGGGCCTCCTCTAACCCGAATGATCTCCCAAAGGCCTCATCTCCAAATACGGTCACACTGGGGGCTGAGGCTTCAATATATGACTTTAGAGGGGACATCCCAAATCCATAGGAGGTGGTGGTGCTGCCTTTCGCAGGATTAGGGGCTCTAAAGAGAGAGTAGGTGGCTGTGTGGAGTAAAGAAAAGAGAAGGAATTCAGTTGGGGACGTGTTGAGATTGAGCTGCTACCACTCGGACCTCCCATGAGCACAGGACATCTCTGGCTCTAACCCTCTCAAGAGGTGGCCCCCTCTCCTTCCTCATTTCTCTTCAGATGTCCGTGCTCCTCATCGCTTGCTCCTTCCTGCTTCCTGACTCTTCCATCCAGAGAAATATATAGGTTGTCATATAAAAGCAGACTAAACTACCCACCACCCCTCCTTGCTATAGAAGTCTTCCAAACCCCAAACCGCTCTCCCTTATTTATTGGGGATTTTATTTCACACATCACTGGCCCTCTCTCAAACACTCTTCCTATCCCAGTTCTTAGTCTTTTTATTTTATGATTCTTAGTTTTTCCATTAGATTTGATTTACAGTGTTCTGTCAATATCTACTGTACAGCATAAGGGACCCAGTCATTCATATATATATATATAGACATATAGATAGTCTTTTTCTCCCATTATCCTCCATCAGGCTCCCTCACAAGTGACTAGATATAGTTCCCAGGGCTGCACAGCAGGATCTCATTGCTTATCCATTCCAAAGGCAATAGGTTGCATCGATTAACCCCAAACTCCCACTCCATCCCCCTCCCGCCCCCCTCCCCTTGGCAACCACAAGTCCGTTCTCCAAGTCCATGAGCTTCTTTTCTGTGGAAAGGTTCATTTGTGCCGTATATTAGATTCCAGATGTAAGTGATATCATGTGGTATTTGTCTTTCTCTCTCTGACTTATTTCACTCAGTATGAGATTCTCTAGCTCCATCCATATTGCTGCAAATGGCATTATGTCATTCTTTTGTATGGCTGAGTAGTATTCCATTGTGTCTATACACCACCTCTTTCTAATCCAGTCATCTGTTGATGGACATTTGGGTTGTTTCCATGTCTTGGCTATTGTGAATAGTGCTGCAATGAACATAGGTGTGTGTGTGTGTCTTTTCACGGAAAGTTTTGTCCAGATATATGCCCAAGAGTGAGATTGCTGGGGCATCTATAGTTCTATATGTAGTTTTCTGATATACCTCCAGAGTGGTTGTACCAGTTTACATTCCCACCAACAGTGTAGGGAAGTTCCCTTTTCTCCACACCCTCTCCAGCATTTGTTATTTGTAGACTTTTAAATCACGGCCATTCTGACCAGTCTGAGGTGGTACTTCATTGCAGCTTTGATTCGTATTACTCTAATAATTAGTAATGCTCAGCAAAAGATGAAGTTTTAAATGAGTAGTGTTAAGACAAATATTCACTATTTGTAAGATAATAAAAGTAATAAAGTTGGGGTCCCAGTACACTTCTTTTTTTCTATTTCTTTTCTTTTTTTTAGGGCTGCACCTGCGGCATATGGAAGTTCCTGAGGTAGGGGTTGAATCAGAGCTGCAGCTCCTGGCCTATGCCACAGCCACAGCAACACCAGATCCAAGTCGCATCTGTGACCTATGCTGCAGCTTGCAACAACATCAAATCCTTAACCCACTGAGTGGGGCCAGGGATCAAACCCTATGTTGTTCTTAACCTACTGAACAACAATGGGAACTCCCCAATACACTTCTTATGCCAAATAAATTCCAAATAAATGGAAAAAATGTAAAAATAAAACCATAAATGTACTAGAAGAAAACATGAAAGAACACTTTTATAGTAAAGCAAAATAAGAAAGTAATTTTTTTCTTTGCAATTTTGTGTAAGCAGATTAGGAAACCCAAATTGCATAAAGGAAAACAATGTAAAATTTATGTAAAATTTTAATTTCACATAACATATGTTTTTTAAATTACATGTAACATGTATCAAAGAGAGTTAGTGTCTCTAGTACACAAGTAATTTTTCCAAAGTAATAAGGAAAAAATCATCGCCTTAATAGAAAAGTGTAAAATTGTCACAAACAATTCACAGAAGGAAATCAAATGGCCAATGGACTTATGGAAAAAACCTCTTAAGTAAATTTGGTAGGATCTATACAAATGGAAAATGCACATACTCTTTACTCAGCATTCCCATTATAAAGATTAATTCTCAAGATAATAACCTCAGAAATGTAGCAAGTTACATGCTCAGAAATATTCGTTGCTGAAATATTTACAGTGGCAAAACGTTTGGAATATCTGAAAGGTTTCAACAGGAAATATTTATACAAATTTGAGTAATATATTAAATTTATTACTGTGGTTATACACTTATCACACTTGTAATTTTACATGCAATGAGATTATTTGCTTCATTTTCTCTCTCTGCCCGCAGATGTTAGAATTCTGAGATTAAGGACTTCCACCTTTGTCTCTAGTAGCTATCTCATGTCCCAATAAGCACTCAATACCTACTTGTTGAGCAAATGGATGAATGAGGCTTTTATTTCTCTCAATAGGCTGGAAGTGATGGGGAGAGTATTGGAAGCTGTCCTTTTTGCCAACGCCTTTTTATGATACTCTGGCTTAAAGGAGTTAAATTCAATGTGACTACGGTTGACATGACCAGGTAAGAGCAACCAGGACGCTTCCTTCCGGGGGTTAAAATCAGGAGACACCCGTCTAGTGGTGGTATAATGTGTACTTTTCCTGGAAACCTAACTCTGCTTATTTTCAATAATTATAGAAAGCCCGAAGAGCTGAAGGACTTAGCCCCAGGTACCAATCCTCCCTTCCTGGTATATAACAAGGAGTTGAAAACAGACTTCATTAAAATTGAGGAGTTTCTAGAGCAGACACTGGCTCCCCCAAGGTACAGTGTTTTACCAGATATTCTTGTTCTTGACATGATCCATTTTAGTGGCCTATTGATTACAGATTGAGGATTCTTCTGAACATCTAACTATTTTTCAGTGTCAGACCGCTCTTTGGCTAGAGTTTCAAAGATCCCCCTTGATTACTCTATATGTGATTAGAAAAATTTACTACAGAAATATTTATTTAATATATGAAAAGCCATTAAAACTCTATGAGAGGCAAACAGTATATTAGGAATGGACAAGTGGTACACTTGGAAACTTGGGAAAGACAATTAAAATTTAGGCCACATTTAATTTTAGCCACATTATCTGATCCATAATGAGGTTTGAGGACATTTATACTGAAAGAAATGAGATTTACTTCATTGCAGAGCCCTTACAAGATCTAAAATTTTGAAATAGCCTTTAATTCAGTCTGATCTCTTAGCTCTGCAGGTTGAGAACTATTATATCTATCATGCATAAACTTTCCCCTTCAACTTCAAATATACAAAGACAATTGATATAATATTTCGAGTTATGTTTAAATTCATAACACACTTAAGAAAAGGAAGTAAATTCTCAGTAGTCTAGAAATAGAAATGAAACCCATGGTGGGATAAGAGTGAGGGCCTGAGGTAATAACATTGTATAATAGCCCATGAGGCATGAAGGTAAAACATACCCAATACAAGACATCTGTACAATAGGTATGTCTGAGAGATATACATGATAAACAAAGGGCTCTATCGGTTCAAAATGCCTCCTAAGAAACTAGGAATACCATTTGAGATTATTTTCTACCTGCCGATACTATGTCTCTTACGTTATTGACGTCGTCTTAGATTTTAAGCACCTGCTCCAAGTTTGCCCTATATTTTGTTCTTTTGCCCTCATCCACCCTCCTGTACTACTACCTCCACTCAAATCATCTGCTCCCCACCCTTTTATTGCCCCCAAAGATAACTAGTGAAAAAATCTATTGTGTATCTTTTCATATCCTATTTTATATTTATTTAAGAACAATAATAGTAAGCATAATTTACTTTAAAAACATTGCATCTTCCTTATCTCACTTCAAAAAAAAAAAAAAAAAAAAAAACCACTTCTGGGAGTTCCCGTCGTGGCTCAGCGGAAATGAATCCAACTAGGAACCCCGAGGTTGCCAGTTTGATCCCTGGCCTCGCTTGGTGGGTTAAGGATCTCGCATTGCCGTGAGCTGTGGTGTAGATTGCAGACGTGGCTGGGATCTGGCGTTGCTGTGGCTCTGACGTAGGGCAGCAGTTACAGCTCCGATTCGACCCCTAGCCTGGGAGCCTCCATATGCCTCGGGTGCGGCCTAAAGAAAGACAAAGAAGACCAAAAAAAGAAAAAAAAAAAAACACTTCTAACATTCTTCGACTGTACTGGTATAGATTTAACTCATTATTTTAATGGCTCCATAACAGCCCATATCACAGATGTGCTACAAGTTGCTAAGCTCTTTCTCCATTGACAGCTGTTCCCTTTCCTTCCAGTTTTTTTACCACTACAAACAGTGTTATAAATAACACCCTTGCTCGTATGTCCTTGAGTAATGGTGTTTTTATTCCCGTGGAATAGATTCCCAGGAGCAAAATTCAAATGTCTTGTATCTTTTTAAAGTTTTACCACTTTATCCATCATTGTATGAGGGTACCCTTTTCCCACCTGTCTCAAATGATATGCATTATCACTCTTTTAAAGTTTGTAGCAACCTAATGGGTGTAATAATATCTCATTGATACGCTAGTTGGCATTCCCCTGAACAGTATGTGAGTTTGAGCATCTTTACACATGATCGTTGAGTATTTGATTTTGTTCTGTGAATCATCTTGTCAAATCCTTCTGATTTTCTATCAGCTTATGTATCATTTAGGATTGCACTCAACTCTGATAACTATAGACCCAAAAAGTAGTGCCTTAAACAAATATGAGGGGTTTTTTTCCCTCACATAATGACACCCAGAATGAAGCATTGTAGGGCTGGAGTGACAGCTCCACAATTTCATTGGGGATCCAGGCTTTCTAATCATTCTTCTCTGCCATCCTTCAGGTGAGTGTCTCAGTATTAAAGTTAAGTCAAGTGACAATATGTCGTCTGGAATTCCAGGCCACTGTACCTAACGCCTGCCCGGGAGGAAGAAGGGCAAAGGACAAAAGATGCAAGCCATCTTTATTCATTTCACAGATGCCACACTCAGCAGTTTGTATTAACATCTCATTATCCACAAGTGATTCACTTGGTCGTACCTAAGTACAAAGGGAAGCTAGGAAATATAGTTTTTTATCTTCACAGTCCTGTATGTTCAATTGCTGGTCAATTCTTAATGAACTCTTCTGCCTTATATCTTCTGGTAGAAATGCTTGACATAAAACTAAGCTGATAACGATAAAAGCACACAGAGTATAATGTGTTATTGACTAAGTTAACAGAAATGTCAGTTGTTCTTAATTGGACATAAAAAATGATGATGGACTCATATAATATTCATTTTACAGCATAGAAAGAAATATTTTTCCTGTTTTCTTTTTTATTAAATTTAGTTGGAGTATAATTGACTTACAATGCTGTGTTTGTTTCATGTGTACCGTCAAGTAAATCAGTTATACATATGGGCCTATCAATTCTTTTTCAGATTCTTTTCCTATATGAGTTATTAGTCTGTGAGTAATTGAGTAAATTTCCCTGTGCTTGTTACTTATCTATTATTTTATTAAAGTATAATTGATTTACAATGTTTCTTCAATTTATGTTGTACAGCAAATTGACCCAATCACACCCAGTTCTCTGTGCTGTACAGTAGGACCCCATTGCCCATCCATTCCAGATATAGTGGTGTGTATATGTTAATCCCAACTTCCTAATTTACCCCTCCCCCCACCCATGTTTCCCCTTTGGTAACTGTGAGTTTGATTTTGAAATCTTCGAGTATGTTTCTGTTTGTGAAAAGCTCTTTTGTGTCATTTCTATTACATTCCACATCTTACTAATACCATTGTATTTATCTTTGTCTGACTTACTTCACTTAATGTGATACTCTCTAGATCCAACCACGTTATTGAAAAAGGCATTATTTCATTATTTTTTATGGCTGAGTAATATTCTATTGTATATATGTAGCACATCCTCTTTATCCATTCCTCTATTGATGGACATTTAGGTTGCTTCCATGTGTTGGCTATTGTAAATAGTGCTGCAATGAACATTGGGGTTCATGTATCTTTTCCAATGATGGTTTTCTCTGGATAGATGCCCAGGAGTGGGGTTGCTGGATCACACGGAAGTTCTATGTTTAGTGTTTTAAGGAAGCTCCATACTGTTGTCCATAGTGGCTGCACTGATTTACAATCCCACCAACAGTGTAAAAGGGTTCCCTTTTCTCCACACCCTCTCCAGTATTTGTTATTTGCAGACTTTTTGATGATGACCATTCTGGCAGGTGTGAAGTAATACCTCATCATAGGTTCAGTTTGCATTTCTCTAATAATTAGCAATGTTGAGCATCTTTTCATGTGCTTGTCGGCCATCTGTCTGTCTTCTTTGGAAAAATGTCTTCATAAATGATGTTATAATAAGCAAGCATTATAGGTGAAAAAAATTTCTAACCATCCAGAATAAACATTATAAGTGAAATAAGCCAAACACAAAAGGCCACACGTTGTATGATTCTCTTTCCAGGAAATGTCCAGAACAAGCATGTCCATAGAGAGAAAGATTAGTGACTCCAGGGACTGGGAAGAGGAGTGGATGCTTATTGGGAACACAGTTTCCTTTTTGCGTGACAGAATGTTCCAGAACTAGATAGGGTTGGCGGTTGCACAATACTGTGACTGTACTAAAAGCCAATGAATTGTACACTTTAAAGTAGTTTATTTTTTTATAGTGATTTTAATTTTTTTACATTATAGCTGGTTTACAGTGTTCTGTTAATTTTCTACTGTATAGCAGGGTGACCCAGTCACATATACATGTCCACATTCTATTTTCGCACAAGACCAGGCTCCATCATAAGTGACCAGACATTGTTCCCAGGGCTACACAGCAGGATCTCATCGCTAATCCATTCCAAAGGCAATAGTCTGCATCTATTAACCCCAGATTCCCAGTCCATCCCACTCCCTCCCCCTCCTCTCCCCTTGGCAACCACAGTCTATTCACCAAGTCCATGATCTTTTCTGTAGAAAGGTTCATTTGTGTCGTATATTAGATTCCAGATATAAGTGATATCATATAGTATTTGTCATTCTCTTTCTGACTTACTTTACTCAGGATGAGAGTCTCTCGTTCCATCCATGTAGCTGCAAATGGCATTATTTTGTTCTTTTGTGTGGCTGAGTAGTATTCCATTGTGTCTATACACCACATCTTCCTAATACAATCATCTGTCAATGGACTAAAGTATTTTAAATAGTGAGCTTCATGTTATGTGAATTTTACCTCAATTTTAAAAATACTGTCAGATTTTTTATTGGAATTGCATTCAGTTTTTATTACTATTTATACAAATTTCATCTTTATGATATGAATCCTTCCTATCAGAGGACATGATTTGAGGATTTGGGTATCATCTTATGTTCTTTTTATTTTTTATGTTCTTTTTAAAAATTGAGATATGATTTTCATATAACATTGTATAAATCTAAGGTATACAACATGTTGATTTGATACATTTGTATATTTATGAATGATGACCCCAATAGTGTCAGCTAACACCTCTATTCTATCACATAATTATCACTTATTCTTGGTGTGATAATGGTTAAGATCTACTGCATTATCAGCTTTGAAATTTATTTTACAATATTGTTTTGTTTTGTTTTCTTTAACTTTTTTTTTTTTTTTTGGTCTTTTGTCTTTTGTTGTTGTTGTTGCTATTTCTTGGGCCGCTCCCTCGGCATATGGAGGTTCCCAGGCTAGGGGGCTAATCGGAGCTGTAGCCACCGGCCTACACCAGAGCCACAGCAACGCGGGATCCGAGCCGCGTCTGCAACCTACACCACAGCTCACAGCAACGCCGGATCGTTAACCCACTGAGCAAGGGCAGGGATCAAACCCGCAACCTCATGGTTCCTAGTCGGATTCGTGAACCACTGCGCCACGACGGGAACTCCGGTTTTCTTTAACTTTTTAGGGCTGCATGCACAGCACATAGAGGTTCCCAGGCTAGGGGTCAAATCCCAGCTGTAGCCACTGGCCTACGCCAGAGCCACAGCAATGCCAGATCCAAGCTGCATCTGCGACCTACACCATGGCAGCACCAGTTCCTTAACCCACTGAGCGAGGCCAGGGATTGAACCCGTGTCCTCATGGATACTAGTTGGGTTCATTAACCACTGAGCCACAACGGGAACTCCTATATTACCATATTGTTGACTACAATCACTATGCAGTAGATTAGATTTCCTGGACTTACTTATCTCAACTACCAGTTGCAAGTTTTTACTCTTAAATAACATCTCCCCATTCCCTCCAGCCCCCAGTCTCCTGTGACCACCACTCAATTCTCTGTTTTCATGAATTTAGCTATTTTAGATTCCACATATAAGGGGAATACAGTTATCATATAGTATATGTCGTTCTCTGCCCAACTTATCTCACTTACCATAATGTTCTCAAGATTTTCTTCTTTCTCGTGGCGAATATTTCTGTGTGTATGTGTGTGTGTGTGTGTGTGTGTGTGTCTCAAATCACACCTTCTTTATCCATTCATCTGATAATGGGCACTTAGACTATGAACCTGAGTGCCTGTCTATGTTCTCCCATGAGATTTTGGTTTTTGATATTGCTCCTGAACCTTTTGTATTAAATTATTTCTAATTGTTACTATTATAATGCAATATACCACTACTGTCCATTTCTCTTTGATTAATGCTAGTGTAGAAAAGTTACTTCTTCAACATTTGATTTGTATTTAGTCACCTGACCAAAATACCATGAAATCTAGTCATTTTTCCTATACTTTCTTGGTTTTTCTAGGTATACAATTATCTTGTTGCTTCTCTTCCAATAGTTATACAGATTGTTTTATGTTGTTGTCTTTCTTCCCTTGCTAAAACCTCAACAACAATGTAGGCATTTCTGTCTTGTTCATAAAATTAATGTAAAACATGTGGAGTCACCATTTAGAATGGTGTCTTTTGTCTCGCTGGTTCGTGCATTCAGCACAAGGATGAAGAATAGCGATCACGACTCTGCTCTTCCTTTACTGGATTTAGAGGAAATATTTCTAACATTTTCCCATTTAAGATGATGCTTGCTGAAAGTTTTTGATGGATAATTTTGATCAGGCAAAATACAAACTATTTTAGAGGATGATAAATACTAAGAAAAAGCAAAGCAAGGGAGGGAAGTCCTGAGGGTTAAGGGTGGGGAGAGGCTGCAATGTCAGATAAAAGAAAGGACCTTAAGGGCAGACCACGTGACAAGGCCTTGGCGTGAGGACTTTGGACCCAGCAGTGGGCAGCGGAGATGGTGAGTAGTAGACCCAGATTCTGGGTATGTTTTGAAGGGTAAGCTGGCTGGAACTACTAATGGATCAAATGTAGGAATGGCTACGTGTTTGGTTGAACCATTTCTAGTTACAAGTCGGGGGTTTTATGAATAGGAATTGATTTTTATTGAACACTTTTTGGGCCTCTATTCCTGATAATATGGTTTTCCTTATTGAATGTGTTAATGTACTGAATTACATTATTATTTTATTTTATTATGCTAAATTAAGTTTTTATGACTAAGAGGAAGACATCTTGGCTACTTTTCCCCATCTGCTCCATCCTCTTTATTCTTTTATGTGTTTTATTATTTGAAGCTATGCTTTTTTCCCACTACTCGTCTACAGATAAGTTAGCTTTGGTTTCCCAGTGATTTTTAGAAACTATTCGCAGACTCGAAAAAAGACATATTTCCAATGAGAGATTTCCCAGGGCCTTCAGCTTCCAAGATAATTTTCCAAAACCTCTCTTCTCAGCAGCCTGAAAGCTGGGACACCTGGTCTCGGTCTTGTTACGTGTGAGTGACAGTGCCGTGGTGTTTCTTTTTAAGGTATCCTCATCTGAGCCCCAAGAACAAGGAGTCCTTTGATGTGGGCTGCAACCTCTTTGCCAAGTTCTCTGCCTACATTAAGAATACACAAAAGGAGTCAAATAAGAGTAAGATAACTTTCTTTATATCCTTTTTGTTTTTCTCACTCGCGGGCTCACTGCCACGTTCTGACCTAGCGAAAATTGGCTTTTCCTGAACATAGAGTATATTCATCTCGTTTTGTGTTCTCTCTTCTGAAATTCCCTTGCATGAAGTTTTATTGGATTTAGAACCTCAGAGTCAATATAGCAATTACCAGCCCAGCTCAAATACCACACTGATACCCTAGGTGTGAACTAACTTCCAACTTTCCCAGCCCTGTGTACCTTTAAGGCTTCTTAAACCATAGCACTGACTATCTCCCACAAACATCCTTTAATAAGTTTACTGTTCTCTGAATCATGAAATCTATGTCTCCAACTCTTCTATATTATCTTTCTTTCTTTCACTCTCCTCCCAATGTATTTCCTCAAGAAAGTCCAAAAATATTTCCACTCCCCATTTGATTAAACATCTGACTCAGTCTTATCAGTGAGTCGTTGAGCATGCTAGTTAACAAGTGTAAGCAATATATCAAGATAGAGAGGTCTGAATGTCTGAGGAGCACATTGAGACTGCATTGAGTCATGAAGAGAACACATTTATAAGTAACCCTATGACTTCATTGCCTCAGATTTTGAAAAATCTCTGCTCAGAGAATTTAAGCGTCTGGATGACTACTTAAACACCCCGCTTCTGGATGAAATTGATCCAAACAGTGCTGAGGAACTCACGGTTTCCAGAAGACTGTTCTTGGATGGGGATCAGCTGACACTGGCTGACTGCAGTTTGTTACCCAAACTGAACATTATTAAAGTAAGTCTTTTTAGGGCCGGCTCAATGACTGGGAGAGGTTTGGCAGTTGTCAGCAAGAAACACAGTGCCCACTCATCTTGCCATCATCATGATGCGCAGCGTGTGGCTCCTTTTTCTCCCCAGAGGAAAAATCCGTAAAGGTCTCCTCTGGGAAGCATAAAAAACTTCTCGCTTCTTCCTAAACCAGAAGGTGCTTTCCACTGTCTTGTCTACAAAACAAGGAAAATATTACTCAGTTCGCAGAACTGTTGAGAACATTAAGACGTGAAATACTTAGAACAGTGTCTGGACCTTCGCAAGTGATAATAACATGGGCTATTAATATTACTATGAGGACATAAGGATTACTTTAACAAATTTTTATGGAGCAGAACTTACTCCATCTCAGATTCAATGCCACACACACAAAATACATAAATAAGACATTGTCAGGACCCTAAACAAACAAACTCTTAGGCCAGGGGAGAGATTACATGCTCTTTTTCTGTGCCTCCTTCTTCTAAACATATTTATAATTAAATACACCATAAATGTAAATAGGATTGCAAGCACAGTGTTTTGTCTTCGTTTGTACACAAAACATTAAAGTAGGGTACAGCAGAAATTCTCACAACGTTGTAAATCAACTATAATTTTTAAAAACATTACAGTAGTACATCCGAGATTCTTTTTGTTTTGTAGTACTTTTTGTGAAGATAACATGTCTTCAAAGAGCTTGACTTTTGAGTCATGTTTTACGGACTAGGCAGGTTCCTGATGCAACTGCTTTTCCCTCTTTTTGTCCCCAAACCCTAGGTTGCTGCAAAGAAATACCGTGACTTTGACATTCCAAGAGAATTCTCAGGAGTCTGGCGCTATCTCCACAATGCCTATGCCCGCGAGGAATTTAGCCACACATGTCCTGAAGACAAAGAAATTGAAAACACCTACGCAAGCGTGGCTAAACAGAAGAGTTAGGACAGCTCTTTCAATAGAAGAACCTGTCTTTTCACCTGTTATCATGTTAGAAAGGTTGTTTTGAAATAAGAATATGGAAAACACTGTTTCCTCTATCCACCTTTCTTATGAGAAAGAACACCGACTAAATGTTCTGTGTCTAGTTAATCCAAACTCTCTTCCCACTGTGTATTTTAAAGGTCTTCGTGCTTTCACTTTGTTTCTTCCCATGGCACAACCACTGCCATCCTAAAAAGCATCAGTATCTTTTGCTATTTGAATTCCTAGAATGCATCATATGTGCAGGCTCAACAGATATAGTTGAAGTTACAGCCGACAAGCAGTCACAGTCTCAAAATGCTCGGTCGAAACATTTCCATCTAATTCATTAAAAACAATTTTACACTTTTTTGTTTGGTTAATGCATGCATGGGTTTATTTCTGATATGAATAACGAAGCAGAGACTGAGTATATTAGAGAGGCCACTCTCCAAAGAATGACTGTTTTGAAAATCAGCCCCAGCACTGGGAACTGTGTCTAGTCACTTATGACGGAGCAGGATGGAGGATAAGGGGAGAAAAAGAAGGTATTATATGTGCGTGGGTGTGTGACTGGGTCACTTTGCTGTACAGTGGAAAATTGACAGAACCCTGTAAACCAGCTATGATGGAAGAAATAAAAATCATTTTAGAAATGTGACTCACTCGCAGGCAGAGAGAGATGAGACTTTTAGGAACAGAGACTATATTGTTAAACGAGCAAAAGCACTAATTGGATAACATGTCAGAATTTTTTAAAGTTAGAAGCAAAAATATGGAAAAGTTGCCAAAGTAAATCGAATCTTTCATCCAATGGAAATAAGAAGGAAACTAAGAAATTTGACTGACGGAAAAATCTTGTTGCTGTCCATTAAAGGGTAAAGAAAACCATTCTGAGAGGGTAAAATCACAAATGATTCCACAAAATTTAAAATGCTCCATTGCTATATGTAGTCCAGTTTACAGGTTAAAATACAATCAAATCACTCAAATCGGGAAACAAAAGCTGAGCGTTAACGCTTGGTCCTTCAAAAATGAAACAAAGTTTAGCCTGGAAAAAGGGGAGACAGGTGTTATTCTAGGCCTTGAGTTTCTCAGTACCACGCCCTTAAGCTCATTAATAGAAGCATTCTTTTACAGATTATACCACACTTCAGGTGTATTCATGTCACCACAAAGCTCCAAGTACGTCTCACCCGATTCCACAGATACTGATACAGCTCAGAATTACCCTCCTAGACAAAAGGATTATTATATTCTTAGATGACATCAATACTACTCAATTCAGTAACTATTTATTGAGTACTTCCTATGTCATTCGTTAGTGATTTAATCTTCACAACAACCTTATGAAGTACGTAAAAAGAGATCTGCCTCTTATGTCAAAGGAACATGCAGCTCAATAAGGAGACCGGCAATTACCATACACACGGATCATGAAAAGAGCGAGCCAGGTTACGTAAAGAAGCACATCCTTATGTGTTGCCCCAGCCTGACCTCAGACAACGTCCACTTAGTAATACAGACTTTGCACAGCACCACCTCTGTGAAAATTCTTAGAGATGGTTTTTGGCTGTGCCCACAGCATACACAAGTTCCCTGGCCAGGAATAAAAGCTGCGCCACTGCAGGGACCTGAGCCGCAGCAGTGTCAACACAGAGTTCTTAACCCTCTGAGCCACAAAGGAATTCCCTTAGAGATGTGTTTTTATGAGAAGGTAAATTTTTTTCCAACCTGGACAGACAGATGACTCCAGTGTGGGGTCCTGAATGAAGCTGGCATCAGCAATTTCTTCCCCTACAGATGTCAATTACCAAATATGGGAAAGGGCATTTGTATCCACTGGCGTCCAGTTCTTAAAAGCAAGAAGGAACCTTTTCTTGGTGCAAAAATAGATCGTAGTGGAATAGAGATTCCAAACAGAGAAAGCTATGTAAAAACTTTCTATCTGCTAAGGTGGCACTTCCGATCAGTGGTGAAACACTAGAACATATTTTGGCCACGTTCTTGGCCACTTTCTTTTTTTTTTGCTATTTCTTGGGCCGCCCCTGCAGCATGTGGAGGTTTCCCAGGCTAGGGGTCGAATCGGAGCCATAGCCACCGGCCTACGCCAGAGCCACAGCAACGCGGGATCCGAGCCGCGTCTGCAACCTACACCCCAGCTCACGGCAACACCGGATCGGTAACCCACTGAGCAAGGGCAGGGACCGAACCCGCAACCTGATGGTTCCTCGTCGGATTCGTTAACCACTGCGCCACGACGAAAACTCCCTTGGCCACTTTCTGACGAGGACTGCCCTGCCTGCAGTGTCCCATCGCATGTCCCCCGCTTCCGGCTGGGAGCTCCCCAGAAGCACCTTCAGCCTTCACGTTTCTAGCCGCGTCCTGGGCGCGATGATGCACATGTCCCCCGAGACAGCAGCGGCTCTCTCTCCTGCTCGGCGCTCCTTTCTGAGCCCTCCCCAGAAGCACCTACAGCGTCCACATTTCTGGCATGCACTTCAAAACTCTTCCAGCCTCTAGCCATGGCCCACTTTCAAAGTTACTTCCACATGTTTCGTTATTTGTTACAGCAGCGCCCCTCTTCTTTTAGTACCAAATTTGTCTTAGTGGACTCAGGCGGCTATAGCAAAATACTATAAACTGGCTGGCTTAAAACACAGACTTTTTTAAAGCAATGACATTGATTTCATTTGGGGTTTTTTGTCATAGTCGATTTACACCGTTTTCTCAATTTCTGCAACAACACACATTTATTTCTCATAATTCTGGAGGCAGAACTCTGAGATTCGAGTGCCGACATAGTCAGATTCTGGCAAGACCTCTTTCCCTGGTTTGCAGGCAGCTGCCTTCCCACTGTGCCCTTACACGGTGGAGAGAGGGCAGCCAGCTCCACCTTCATGACCTCATCTACCCCTAACTGTCGCCCAAAGGCCCCGTCTCCAGATATAGTCGCCTTGCAGGCGGAGGGGCGGGGGGGGGGGGTCCACAGTTCAGCCCATTTTATTCCAAGTTCTGCCAACTATACTTAAGATTGTGTCGAGAAGAAAATACCTCCTTCGAATCAGTGTTTTAAAACAAGACTGCTATTTATAGTAAAGACATCCGTAAGTGTGTATCAGCCAGGTACCTGGGGATAAGCTTTCTTTTATACAAATTACAACCTAAGATCACCTCCAAGGTCTGCTTTGTGATCAGCATGGTTGGAAGGGCCTTGAGGCAAAAGGAAAATAATACCCAGATTTCACAAGTTAGGAAATTTCAAGAAGACAATAGTGGCTGCCTTGGGCTATGTCTGCCAATATTTCTTCCAAAAACAATACAGAATAACAAGAACACATTTTAATAGGCACTAAAACCACATGGTAAATGTAGATGGAAGACAGAAAAATCCCCAGTATAAACCTCAATATAACTCTGAGTTTAAAAGAAAAAAAAAATACTAAATCCCAGCAAGTACTCGCTCACATTCATGCTGCACCACAAACTTTTATGAGCAAGGGTCAGCTGAAAACAGCTGTAGGGAAAAGGAAGTTAGTAATGGGTCTAAAAATCATGGAAAGAATAATTCCACCACCAGAAAACATTCTGAGTTAAATATATGCAAAGAAATATTCAGGGATATGAAAAAAAAAATCACCTTGATTCAGACTTTTAAAAAAAATCAAGAAAAGGAGTTCCCATCATGGCGCAGCAGAAACGAATCCAACTAGGAACCATGAGGTTGTGGGTTCGATCCCTGGCCTCGCTCAGTGGGTTAAGGATCTGGCGTTGCCGTGAGCTGTGGTGTAGGTTGCAGACAGGGCTCGGATCTGGCGTTGCTGTGGCCCTGGTGTAGGCTGGTGGCTACAGCTCCGATTGGACCCCTAGCCTGGGAACCTCCATATGCCACAAATGCAGCACTAAAAAGCAAAAAAAAAAAAAAAAAAAAAAAAAAAAAAAATCAAGAAAAAACAGAGAAAATTGCTCAAATTAAGAAAATAAATGGAAGAAAAACATAAAATTATCTCAGAAGTAAGGATAAATTAAAAAGTTCCTGGAGTTCCCATTGTGGTGCAGTGGACACGAAGCCAACTAATATCCATGAGGACATGGGTTTCATCCCTGGCCTCACTCAGTGGGTTAAGGATCCGGTGTGGCCATGAGCTGTGGTGTAGATCGCAGACACAGCTCGGAGCCAAATTTGCCATGGCTGTGGTGCAGGTCAGCAGCTGGAGCTCTGATTCTGAAATAGAGTTTTAACTAAAGAACGACCCCCGCCCCGCCCTTGGCTAAGAAGGCAGCTGCAAGCCTTTCCAGCTATGCTCGCCACTAGACCTCCCTTCTTGTAATAATGTCACAACTGTGTGCCCTCTGTCCAAGCCAGCAGCCCTGCTCATCAGGTACCCAGCATTGCTCATCAGTGCTGCTTCTGTAACCTTGCCCGCTCAGTTTCTTAGGGAGGAACACTGTCTGCTTGGGGATGGGGGAGGTCCGGGATGCTTACATGGGAAAATCAAGACCTGGTAGTGCATAAAAGTTACTGAGAACAAAGACCTGGGGCTCAGACTCTGGCGGTGACTCCTCTGAGCCCGCACCGGTGCTGAATAAGCCTTGCTTTTCCATATCTCCGAGTGGTGTTTGTCTCCTTCAGTTGCCACGGTTTTTGCGGTTTCCGCAAGAGTGTAATCAATACAGTTGCCTCACAGTAGCCGTCACATAGTATGATAATGAATTAATTATTATAAAAAATTGTATGGCATACAGTATTATACTCACATGCACAATATCATATTGGAAAACTTGTTATACTTTTTCAGAAACCACTTGCCTGTGATGATAGAATGATACACGGCCTCTCCAGGTAGGAGAGGGGCATCCTGTACAAAGTTATAAAGCAGTAAGAAACCGACTCATTATTAACTCTGTATTAAATATAACTCACCTTATGCCTGTGTCTGCACACACCAGTCTACACGAGGATGACTTAGGGGATATAGACATCTCATCCAGTTATTGGATTTTCACACACACACACACACACACACACACACACGGGAGTCATTTATTCATTCTGTGGTATGACGGTTATTTACTACTCCTTCAGTGTAGACGGATCCTCACAAAGGCTTTCATCCTCTTCTTCCTCACGCTGAGGAGGCTCAGGAGGACAGGAACAAGGAGTGGGTCTTTTTCCCTGGGGGGCGGCAAAGGCACAGCAGGTGAAGGAGCTGGAAGGGGAGAGGCAGGGGCACTCAGTGGAACGCTATGGAAATACATTGTGACTTCTGTATGATTTTTGTGGGTTTTCATTTCTCTAAAAATGTTTTATATGGTACCCATCCTTCTTTCACCATTTGCTTCGGTTTTAGTGCCTATACCATGGAAGGGTCCATGTCATAGAAGAAGTCAGAAGCAGGAGCTCCCTCTGTGGCACAGTGGGTTAAGGATCCAGCGTTGTCTCTGAGGAAGCACAGGTTTGATCCTCAGCCCAGTACAGGGGGTTAAAAATCTGTGTCGCCACAGCTGCACAGCTGCAGCTTGGGTTCATCCCTGGCCTGGGGAATTTCCACATGCTTCGGGTGTGGCCAAAAGTTTTTTAAAAAGTGAGAGGCACTCTCGAGTGATCTGAAGCCTTCTGCCAGGCTGTCCGGTGTCAGCCTGTTCTCTTCTTCGCCTTCTTCCTCGGCATCTGGCCCTGGTTCAGAAGCACTCATCTCCGTCAAGTCACCTAGTATTCTTCTGCTGTGGTGACTATTTCTTCTTGAAATTCTCCAGGATCCATATCTTGAAATCTTTCACCCCCTCGCTTTTTTTTTTTTTTTTGCCATTTTCACAATCTCTTTCATGATTTTTTTTTGTCTTTTTGCCTTTTTTGTTGTTGTAGTAGTAGTTGTTGTTGCTGTTGCTATTTCTTGGGCCGCTCCCGCGGCACACGGAGGTTCCCAGGCTAGGGGTTGAATCGGAGCTGTAGCCACCGGCCTACGCCAGAGCCACAGCAACGCAGGATCCGAGCCGCGTCTGCAACCTACACCCCAGCTCACGGCAACGCCAGATCGTTAACCCACTGAGCAAGGGCAGGGACCGAACCCGCAACCTCATGGTTCCTAGTCGGACTCGTTAACCACTGCGCCACAACGGGAACTCCCTTTTTTTTTTTTTATTTATTTTTTCCTTGATTGGCTTTGTGCTAAATACTGTGAAGTCGTGGACCACATCGGGTCACAGTTCTCTCCAGCAGGTAGGTATTGCTTCGGGCTCGAGGTTTCACGGCTTCTTCTCCAGCAGCAATGGCATTTTAATGGTGTGACCCTCCCAGACTTTCATGATGGTCTCTCCACGAGGGTTCTCTGCCACACACCTGACAGTCCTTTCCATAGCGTACTGTGTGTAATGACATTTAAACGTCCCTAGACTTCCTGATTGAGAGGCTGAATTAGAGACATGGTGTCTGGGGCCAAGTAAACCACTTGGGCACTTTTGATGTTCAACTTATGGGGTTCTGGGTGGTCAGGGACATTGCCCAGTGTCAGAAGAACTTTAAAAGGCAGCTCCTTACCGGCCAGGACTTCCTGACCTCAGGGAAAATGCGTCAATGGAATTAGTCCAGAAAAAGTGTTCTGGTGTCTAGGCCTTTTTCTTGTACAACCAAAAGACTGGCAGAAACTACTTATCTTTTCCCTTTAGGCCCAGGGGTTAGCAGCTTTTAGATGAGGTCAGTCCTGATCACAAACCCAACTACTTTTGCACGAAAGAGTGGAGTTAGCCTACCCCTTCCTGCTTTAAATCCTGGTGCTCGCTTCTCTTCCTAATAAATATCCTTTGTGGCATTTTTTTTTTCCAGAAGAGGGCACTTTCATTTGCATTAAAAACCTGTTCAAGTGGCGTTCCCTTCGTGGCACAGTGGAAATGAATCCGACTAGAAACCATGAGGTTGCAGGTTTGATCCCTGGCCTCGCTCAGTGAGTCAGGGATCTGCATTGCCATGAGCCATGGAGGAGGCTGCAGATACAGCTCGGATCTGGCATGGCTGTGGCTGTGGTGTAGGCTGGCAGCTGTAGCTCCAATTGGACCCCTAGCCTAGGAACATCCATATGTCTTGGATGCGGCCCTAAAAAGCAAAAACAAAACAAAACAAAACAAATAAACAAACAAACCTGTACAGGTTTCTCACCATTTTCTTTTTCTTTCTTTCTTTCTTTTTTTTTTGTCTTTTTGCCTTTTCTAGGGCCGCTCCCACAGCATATGGAGGTTCCCAGGCTAGGGGTCTAATCGGAGCTGTAGCCACCGGCCTACACCACAGTCACAGCAACGCCAGATCATTAACCCACTGAGCGAGGCCAGGGATTGAACCCGA
Organism: Phacochoerus africanus; assembly: GCF_016906955.1. Taxonomy (NCBI): domain Eukaryota; kingdom Metazoa; phylum Chordata; class Mammalia; order Artiodactyla; family Suidae; genus Phacochoerus; species Phacochoerus africanus. Next base: position 129,699,474 of record NC_062560.1, read on the forward strand.
AACCTCATGGTTCCTAGTCGGATTGGTTAACCACCACGCCACGACAGGAACTCCTCTCACCATTTTCTTAATGGCGTTTGGGAACGGGTCCACTACTTCTTGAATGGCAGAAGTTGCTTCCCTTGTAATCTTGACATTTTTAAGTCTTTCTAAAATTATCAGAATGTTCTGCCTCTGTTTTCCTCTAGGAGTTGTATGGTATCCAGTCTTACATTTAGTTAATTAATCCATCTTGAGGTTTTGTGTGTATGTGTGTGTGTGTGTGTGTTAGAGAATATTCAGGGACTTGATTGGGGCATTTTGATTCTGTTTTTACAATTCAAGTTAGACGAGATCCAAAATTCTCTTGCTTACACAGATCAGGTACGAATTTGGAGGCCTCTGCTATGGACTGAATTGGGTTCCCTCGAAGTTCCAACAAATGCAACTATATTTGGAGATAAGGCATTTATTACATTTTTAAAAATAGGTATAGTTGATTTACAATATTATAGTAGTTCCAGGATTACAGATAAGGGCTTTGAAGAGGTAATTAAAGTCAAATGAGGTCATAGGGTGAGGCCCTAATCCAATATGATTGGTGTCCTTAAAAAAGAGGGAGAGAGAGACACTAAAAATACATACAGGTAGAGAAAAGATTATGTGCAGGACATGGTCCAATGACAAAAACCTACCACTCAAAGAGAGGGACCTCAGGCACAAGCAATCTTCCTATCACTTTGCTCTTGGGCTCCTAGCCTCCAGAATTGGGAGAAATAACTTCATGTTGTCTAAGCCACACAGTATGCGGTACTCATATGGCAGCCCTGGCTAAGCAACTTCCTATATTTCACTTCTAGGAACATTGTGATCAACTAGGCAACATTATCGGCCTCTGCGACTCAAACTATTCTGATCGCTGCTTTGACTCTACTGTGCTTTAGGGTAATTACACCAACTGCCAAACTCAGTGGCAGCACGTCCAGTGCAAGTTGTGGCCTACAGAAAAGAGTGCTGAGGTAGCTCTTCAAAGACACTGGGGCTCCCCTCAAAAATTTATCTCCCAGAGCTGTGAAAGGTGCATGCAATCCCTACTGAAACCCCAGTGCCCTGCTTTACAGAAGTGTCACAGCCAACGCTGAGTGCATCCGGAGTTTCCAGGGACCTTGACTAGCCCACATCATCCTGGAAGAGAAGGAAACAGCTGGAGGACTCGCACGTCCCTATTTCAAACCTTAGGATAAAGCTCCAGTTACCAAAGCTGGGTGGTACCAGCCTAAGGGGAGACCCGTTTGCCAACGAGAGAGAGGTAAGGGTCCAGAACTAAACCCCGAGAAGCCATTCGCGGGTATAGGCCCAGGAGAACGGAAAAGAGGTGTTCAAAGAGGAGCCTGGACGGAGGGTTCACCACAGCCTCTTCCCAACAGGCACAAGGCGCGAGTCCCCCAAACGTCCCCCGAGGGACGATGGCATCCGCCGCCTAAGCGATGACGAGAGTCGGGCAGCGGACCGCCATTCAGCCAGGAAAGGACCGTGGTGCCGCTTCGTGCCATCAGGGGAGGAACGCTGATGCCAACGTTATGCGAAGGGAAAGCTGCCAGACACAGAAGACCACCTGCTTATTGGAGGGGTGCCTCTCTAGGAACAAGGGTCCCAGGAAGCCGGTGAGCTGTTGCCTGGGTACTCCAGGGGCGGTCGGGGGGCGGGGGGGGGGCGAGGTGTGTGGGGGTGGAGGGCACTCAGGAGGGGGCGGGGGGACAGACGGCTTGGAGGGTACAGGGTTTCTTTGCGGGGGTGGGTGGGTGCCAAGGTTTGGGAAGTAGATCGTCGTGACGGTGGCCCGGCCCCACCAGTGTATTCTTGGTGCCCCTGGATGGTCCGCCATTGGTCGTCTTCTCGGGACCAAGCTCCCATCCCGGGGAACGTGAGAGTTCCCTCGGAAAGAGAGGGTCCCGGGAGCAGGGGCGGCAGGGTCCTGCCAGCGCCATTTCGGGGCAGGCCCAGGCCTGCGGGGGGTCGGGGTGCGGGGTGCGGGGTGCGGGGGTGCGGGGTGAGGGTGGGTTCTGGGCGAGCAGTGACCTCCCCGGATGTACGTGTCAGAGCGCGAGCACCCCGACCAATGAGGGGCCGCCCCGACCCGTGGTCGCTGGGCTACGCAGTGGAGGCCCGAGGGGAGCGGTTGTCTAGAGACGTCGCGACCAGCTGGCACCTCCCAGGGCACCTCGGCGCACCTCGTGGCACCTCTTGGGCCTCATCGCGCCGCACCCCACGGCAGAGCTAGCCAGGCCCGTCGGTCGGTCCGTCGGAGAAGGCGCCCCCAACGCCCAGCCGCCGCATGCCCGGGAAAAGGAGCCGTCGAAAGTCACCCGGTCGCCAGGGGCGGGCCTGCGCCCGCACCACCCGAGCCGGGCTGTCCGCCTCCGTGAGCCACATGGAGCGCCTCCTGCGGGAGGGCCCTTACGCCCAGTGCCTGAGCTCGTCCGCCCGGGTCTTCCTCGCGGCCACCATCGAGTACCTGACGGCCAGGGTCCTGGAGCTGGCGGGCGACGAGGCCCAGATTGTGGGTAGGAGGTGCATCACCGCAGAGCTGGTGGCCATGGCGGTCCACAACAACGCCCTGCTCAGCGCCTTCTTCGGAACCCTCGCCATCTCGCAAGTGGCCCCGACCCAGGAGTAGCTGCCCGACGCGCCCTGGAGGTCCTGGCCCCAGCCCCTCACAGCCCCGGAAGCCCCGGCCTGCCTCCCTGCCTGCCTCCTCGGGCAGACTCGTTGCCAGGCAATACACGTGTTTAAAGAAACCCTCGTGCGTGCTTCGGTCACTCGGCGTGGGGGGTGGGAGGCGGCGGGGCTGGGACGTCGCTTCCTGGAGGAGGGACAGGGGGCGAGAGTCGGGCCGGGGGTGGGCGAGGGGTCGGAGTCGGGCGGGGGCAGAGGGTGACAGGGCCTGGGGTGGCCCTGGGTGTGAGGCTGGCCAGGGTGGGGTCTGGGGTGAGGCTGGGCTACGACGAGCTCCTCGGTTGGCCCTGAGCAAGGCGGAGCCAGGCGACGTCCCCGGACGGGCCGGGTTCCTCGTGGTGCAGCTCAGGACCGTGCGGGGCGTGGTCATGGGGCGAACCTGCCAGGGCCACCGACGACGGCGGTGCGGGGTGGAGGGGTGGCTGCCCAGAGGGGCTGGCGTGGACGCCAGCGGGGCCGGGGCTTTGGCGGGAAGATTGGGTCGGGATGGGGGGCGGGTTGGGCGGGACACCGTCAGGAACTAGGCAAGTCGCAGCGAGGGTCGAGCGGGATCGAGATTAGTTGCTGCTGCACGAGGTGATGGATATTAACTAAGTTCATCGCGGTAAGTATTTCGCAACATAGGGATGCCAGCGCACGTGTGCTGTACACCTCAAAAAGAAAGAAGCGTTTCGTTTTGGGCCACCTTCCCGTGGAGATGCCAGGAGGTGCCCTGCGTAGCAACCTGAGTGAGCGAGCGGTCACCTAGCAACAGCGAGAGCCTGGCCAGGCCCAGCCCCAGCACCCCTGGTTTGAGCCAGGCAGGGGCGGTCCCCTCAGGGCTCCTGCCTGTGAATCTTGCCACTGGAAAGCCTTTTCTCCAGAACCCTCAATTTGCAGATGTAACTTTCCCTGGACCAGACTCCGCTTCTGGTCCCTTGATTTGCATACCACCGTGGAAATGGCACCTTACCATAGAAAGCTAGAGGAGAAACCAAGTCTGAGACCCACGGTTTTCAATGACGCTGTGTCTTTATGCCTGATGTAGTTTGGATTTGATTAGTAAGGAACTTTATGTCTGCTGCTTCCCTGATAGGTACTGGTCTTTACTGAACTTTAATTTCTTCATTTTTGACAATACCAGCCTTCCATTTCAGAATAGTGGTTAGAAGATGTACGGAGAATTTGTAGATATGTGTAATATACATATATATAGCAAAATATACTTCAAAAGTATGTAAGAATATAGTTATGCTAAAATAAGAATTTTCTAAATAGTAGGGGTAGTATCGTGTGCAGTCCATGGCCCTGAGTCATTTCTTTTTTGGTTTTTAGTTAGTTTGTTTATTTATTTATTTATTGCTCCTTTTAGGGCTGCACCCCCAGCATATGGACATTCCCAGGCTAGGGGTCAAATCGGAGCAGCAGCTGCTGGCCTACACCACAGCCACAGCCACGCCAGATCCTGAGATCCTAGACTCGTCTGCTCACGGCAGTGTAGGATCCTTAACCCTCTGAGCGAAGCCAGGGATGGAATCTGCGCCCTCGTGGGTACTAGTCACGTTCATTTCTGCTGAGCCACGACGGGAACTCCTTTTTAAAAATATCCTGTGCGATAAAGCCAAGCTCCTTTGTAGCCCAGTTCTAGGACTTTAGCGCATGTACAGGTGTGGGTATCCACCACCGCCTTCAGGAGATGGATCAGCTCCATCAAGCCCGATAAGTCCCTGCTCTGCTGCTGCTGCCCCTCTGTAAGCGCTGCGATTTTTGTCCAAGTAGCCTTTGTGAGGTAGAGCCATGGGGGTGGGGAGCTGGACGGTGAGGCAGGGTTCAACGAAGACCACGAGGCGAAGTGAAATAGAGAAGTTTATTACTCACAGGTCCTGGAGGATGTACACAGCCAGCCTGGCGGGCCACACAGGAGGTCGAGGCAGGGCACAGGCAGAGGGGCAGCAGCAGGCCCCGGGACATATGCCTTTATTAGGGTCCACAGGTGAAGTGTTTGTGAGGTCCCCCGCCTAAGGCCGGATCGAGTGAAAGCGCCCGTGTCGGTAAGCTCTGTGGGAAGGAGCTGGGAGGCGGAAGAGACTGTTTTCGCACCAGGGGCTTTGGGGAAGTCATATCTGTTTCACTTTCTTGTGACTCTGATGGCTGTCACCCAGGGCATGCACTGAGGATAGGTCCACCTCCACCCAAGGCCCCTTAGCTGCACAAAATGGATGCAGAGGCTGCGGTATTATGGAGGTGTTTAAAACCCCAACAGTTGTTAAACTCTTTCTTCAGACCTAACCCTTGACAACCACGGCTTTGTTTCCCGTCTCGGAAAAGATTCCCTTTCCCAGATGTCCTAAAGGTGGGTTCGCCAGGCGTGCCACCTTTTGAGACTGGCTCCCATCACTAAACGTGCTGCTTTTGAGGCTCATCTAGGTTGCCGTGGGTGTCACGAGCTGCGTCCTACTGCTGAGCTGTCTTCCACCGTACGGATGTACCACGGTTTGCTTCACCACTTGCCTGTTGCGGGCCATCTTGGTTGTTTCCCGGTTAGCCCCATCCTCATCCCCTGGGGGCGACCAGTGTTCTTGGTTTTTCCTTTGTTGCCACATAGTGGTTTTGCCTGTTTTGGACATGGAATCGTACACGTGGTAAGGCCTTTCAGTGAAGCCTCTTTCAAGATCCACCCAGGTCGAATGTGTGTATCAGTGATTCACTCCTTTTTATCCTTTCGTGTTATTTAGCTATGCTGATAAACCACACTTGGTGTATACACGTTCAACTGTGGATGGACGTCTTGCCTGTTTTCGGTTCTGTGGTATTATGAAAGAAGCTGCTATAAACGTTTGTGTTCAGGAGTTCCTGTGTTATTATGAAAGAAGCTGCTATAAACGTTTGTGGCTCAGCACAAACAAAACCAACTAGTATCCGTGAGGATGAGGGTTCACCCCCTAGCCTTGCCCAGTGGGTCGGAGATCTGGTGTTGCTGTGAGCTGTGGTGGGGGCCAGCAGCTGTAGCTCCTATCTGCCCCCTAGTCTGGGAACTTCCACATGCCCCTGGTGCGGTCCAAAAAAGCAACAACAACAACAACAACAAAAATCCCCAACATAGTTGTAACCCTTGCTCATGTCTAAGTAACAATCCCAGCTTTCTTGTGTTGGTGTGGTATATGTTTATTCATTCTTTGACTTTCAATCTCTTTGTGTTCTCATGTTTAAAAAGAATCTTTCAGAGTTCCCTTTGTGGCTCAGTGGTTAAGGAACCTGACCAGGATCCACGAGGATGTAGGTCCGGCCTTTGGCCTCGCTCAGTGGGTTAAGGATCTGGCGTTACTGTGAGCTGTGGCATATGCCACAGATGCGGCTTGGATTCTGCCTTGCTGTGGCTGTGGTGGAGGCTGGCAGCTATAGCTCTGATTCCACCCCTAGCCTGGGAACTTGCATATGCTGCAGCTGTGGCCCTAAAAAGAAAAAGAGAAAAGAAAGCATCTCTCTTTAAAATTTCATTTTCTTGTGATTAGTACTTCAATTGAGGTCTGTCCTCTTAAGAAAGTTTTAGTTACAACGCATTAGTGTTGACTGCAGATCTAGAATATTCATTTGGCTTATCTGAAACTTATTGCCTATTGATGAGTAACTCTCCGTCTCCTCCTCCCTTGAGAACCTGGCAGCTACTGCTGCGCTCTTTGAGTCTAAACTTAGCTATTTTAGACCCCTGGTATGAGAGGAATCATGTGGTATGTGTGTCTCTTTTTGGCGTTTATTCTGGAACATTAGGCTACTGTTCTGAAGCTCTCTCTGTATTGTGTAAGAACAGCCCTTACAGAGCAGCTGATAGTGGAGTCTGCTGGGTTGCCAGAGCTGAAGGCAAGTCCTATCAATATTTGAAAGATGTCAGAACCATGTTTCAGTTGGAATTTAAGCTCGAAAGGCTCTTTGCGTCTCTTTCCCCACTGGCCTTGGCACAATAGATTTCCACATGCTCCTGTACTAGGAATGAGAACTCAGCACCTCTTTCTGCAGTCCACCTCTGTCTCCAGATATTTTCCTTGCATCCATGTACAGTGATTTAGGGAATTTAAAAATCTTCATTAAGGTTCTTTAATGTTAAAAAATGAACAGCGTTTCTCTAGGCCTACCTAGGATTCAAGAGCCAAATATAGAGACGAGGGTCATTTTAAAAGGCCCAGAATTTGCTGTCCTGTTTAGCAACTCTCTCAAGGTTTTCAGACCGTCGGTTGGTATTGTTATATACAGAACCTTAGACTCTTAATCTTTCCGCTGAGTTCTTACTGAATAGGGTGCCTGGGTGCGTCTTGTATTTTCCCACCTCTGTCTTCACTGATTCATGGCCCCCACCTTCAGAGAGCATGTTTACTTAATGATACAGACTATTTTTACTCAGGGATTTTCCTCTGTGCCTAACTTATACTTAACATTTTTAGTTAGTGCTCTTCTTGGCAATCATTTTAGACATTTTATAATGGGGAACTAATAATCTATACGTATACAAACAACTTCCTAGTTTCTATTTTACAAAAAAAAAAAAAAAAGATTTTCACACAGCAATCCAAACTCAAGTAATATTCGGATGGGACCCTTGAGCTGGAGAAGAGTTTTTGGATTTTGTCTGAAGGTATGTTCCCTTTACAGACAATGGTTTGATTTCACCAGCTCCAACGCTACAGCACTAGACTATAGGCAAGAATTTTGCCTAACAGATCAAGCCCACCTCATGGTACATGAAGTGAATCAGGTTACAGCAGGCAGAGAAGTACGTCATTTCCTTTGGATGCTACAAAGTTAATTCTTTCTGTTTTTTGGCCTGCGACATGTGGAAATTTCTGAGCTAAGGATCAAACTCACACCACAGCAGTGATCTGAGCTGCTGCAGTGACAATGCTGGATCCTTAACTCGATGTGCCACGAGGGAACTCCTACAATATTCGTTAAGTGACCTAATTTTTCTAGCGAAAGTCCAGACCATAAAGTAGTTAGAGGCCTAATACCTACTCAGGCTCTGTTGGCCTTTCAGATGATCAGTTGAAATGATTCATTTTGCGAGTTCCCGTTGTGGCACAACGGCATTGGTGGTGTCTTGGGAGCGCTGGGACACAGCTTCTGCCCCTGGCCTGGCACTGTGGGTTAAGGATCTGGTGTTGCCCAGGAATTCCGTATGCTGCGGGGAGGCCAAAAAAGAAAAAAAATGATTCATTTTTCATAACTGTGAGAAATAGTCTTTATTTTTGCTCTTTCTTCTTATCGTTCCATTTTTTTTTCTCTGAGTATGGATTGATCTCTCTCTCACTCTCTCTCTCTCTCACACACACACACACACACACATGAACACACACACACACACACACACACGAGACAAAGAGTGAACTCTTTGTTTAAAGACAATGAGAGTTTTTAGAAATTTGAGGCTAGTGATTCTGAATCCAGTACCATTGTGAGCTGGATGCAGGCAAGTGAAGAAGAAGCAGGGCACCCGATGGCTCTTCTGGGACAATTTCTCAGCTGCAGAGGCTGGCATTTTGGATCAGTGCTGAGTTGTCTCTTTCTGGCAGTTGCACTAGAAGCAGTCCCAGAATTTTCAGGTGAGTCGCTAATTTCTGATGCTCTCTTTTCTTTTGACTCTAGGACAGGCTCCATCCTTACCTATCACACATTCAGTTAGTACTATTATTAGTTATTACATTTAGTTACTTGTTGCTTATTACTGTTATGGAATGAGTATAGAAAACATCTGCAAATTGATACTTCTGATATCATCTGATCAGCACCAGTGACGAGGAAGTGGGCTGTACTGAGCCAAAGCATTCTTGGAGCACAGACAGTGAATTTGATTTTGGAATGAAATGTAAGGGCGAATAAGAAAATCGATGCGAGAAGAGGGTAAAGGGGTGAGTTTCCTATGCATAAGCCCAAGAGATTCACTGGGAAAAACCACTTTCCCCAGACATTTCTTGCTGTTCTGCAGGCATGAGGGTTTTGAGTTTATATGCAGCAGGGAAGTATATATTGCCAGGGAACGGCTAAAGCAAGAAAAGGGAGTCAAGAATACATGGCCTGAGAAGTCTTCTGAGAGAGAGAGCAAATACCTCTTTTCTCCAGAGGTCTAAGTACTGGTTGGCATTTGTGAGTGTTTCAGAGGTAGGCCTCTTCCTGATGATACTGAAAATATCCCCAGAACCCAAGTTACAGAAAACTATTTCAGAGGAAGAAATGGATTCAAGACTAGATATTTGCCTGGGGAACAGAATGACGGAGTCTTCACCATCAGAGCGAAGTGGATTCTCAACACAATCACCTCAATGATTTAGGCCAGATATTTCGTCAGTGAGGGGACAAATTGACAGACTGTATCAGATTTGGAGGATTTTATATCCATGTTAAGAAAATGCAGAAGTTCGCTGGTGGCACAGCAGGTTAAGGCTCCAGGACCCAGCTTTGTCACTGCTGCGGTGCTGATTCAATCCCTGGCTGGGGAACTTCTGCGTGCTGCAAGCATGACCAAAAATGGCAGCAACAACAACAGAATTCACTCTCAATACATATTTCCATCTGGTTTATGTAGCCACAGCTCTTGACAGTCCTTCCCTCTGCTTCCCTCCAGAGGACTCTTGGGGACATTACATAAGGTGACATTAAGGAACACCAGCCCTGGCTTAGGTGTCAGGAAAATGCGTTCTTTCCTTGCTAAATAGATAAGGAAGCTGTGGTTGACCCTGGAAATAAGTACGTAGCAAAATCAAATCCACTGCCTTAAACAATATGATGCTTTGTATTGTCCACGGCATGATTAGAGCTTATAAGGTCACTAAATTGTCAACTGTTCTTCGGTTTTTTCTGCAGCAAGACTCTAGCTCATGGTTTTTTTTTTTTTTTTTTTTGCTATTTCTTGGGCCGCTCCCGCGGCATATGGAGGTTCCCAGGCTAGAGGTTGAATCGGAGCTGCAGCCGCCAGCCTACGCCAGAGCCACAGCAACGCGGGATCCGAGCCGCGTCTGCAACCTACACCACAGCTCACGGCAACGCCGGATCGTTAACCCACTGAGCGAGGGCAGGGACCGAACCTTCAACCTCATGGTTCCTAGTCGGATTCGTGAACGACTGCGCCACGACGGGAACTCCTAGCTCATGGTTTAATGTTAGAAACCTATTGTCACTCTTAATTAGTTGAGTCGATAGTTTAAATGGCAAATTTGATGCTATCACTCTTTTTTCATTTGTTTCGTTTTTAGGGATGGTATTTTTGTTGTTGAAAGTATAATAAGCTTCTTGTTCCAACTCTAGAAAATAGGATCATACTCAAAGCCATTAGGGTCCAGAGCCAAACTCGTACTATTATTATTCCCTTTTTATAGAAGAGTAATTTCAGACATAGAGCGATTACGTAATTGAGGGAAAAAGGAAGGAGGAGGTCAATGCGGATGCAGGGAGGGGGCTCGAGGATGTAAATAAGAAATGAATTGAGAAGTTCAGAAATCGATTAGGTGGTAGAGAGCACAAAAGATGGAGGGTACCAGCTGAAGACAGAGGATGTGAGGAATCAAAGGCTGCTATCTCTTCGGACTGGGGAGTTAGTTACATTTTAAAAGGGCAGGGCTGCTGCATTCCGTGGCTGTGCTGGACCCCACTTTCTTCCCTCACGCCTCTCCTGCTGGGAAGGTCATACATGAACTATTTTCTGTGTTTTCTCAGTAAAAGGCTCCATTTTACTTTGGGGCAGATTTTAGGTAGGGCATGAGATTGTGTGAACTCATTCATATACTTTTCCTATTAAGTCATAGGCTTATACCTTTCCTACTAGATCATATGTCAGAATTGGCTTTAATGACAAGTGATTCTAAGATCCCCATATTATATGATCGGATCCTCATCAGAGTGTGTATGTTCTGCTCATTTGAATGGATACAGGTGTGTAGAGTATAACGTGGAGTTAAAATAAGCTAAATGTACCAATGAAAGTTGAAGATTAATGGTTGTCCACTGGCAGAGGGCATCAATATAAAGTCAAAAGCCTAGGTTTGAGTTCTAGATCCATAACACATTTATTTCTGATCAATTTCAGCCATTGGTTCTTTCTGTATTCTGAAAACATTTCTCATGCTAGTGTTCCCTGTAATTTATATGATTTTTTGTAATGATGACTTATCTTTATTGTTTATGTTGGTTTAATCTGTAATCAAATTGTTTCTTTCCTTACCTTCTCTCCCCAATCCTTTACTTAGTTTATTAACTTTTTAATTTGCTCTGTTTTTAGTTTGTGCATATTCTCATGCACATGTCATTCATCAGCTCAGGAACTTTTTTCTTCCACCTTTAAATTAGATGATTCTGTTTGTTCAGTGGTAGACTATTCCTCAAAAATATCAAATATCCACAAACTAGCTTTCTGTTGTAAAAGATTATCTTAATTTGGCCATTTCCCTTCCTCTCTCATATAATAACAGCTAACATTTTTTGAATACTTACTGTGTGCCAGGCAGGTGCTTTGGCAAAGTGCATGCATTCTCTCCTTTAATACACATAACCCTGTGAAGTAGGTACTACTTTTATTCTTTTTATTTTTTATTTTTATTTTTGTCTTTTTGCCATTTCTTGGGCCGCTCCAGCAGCATATGGAGGTTCCCAGGCTAGGGGTCGAATCGGAGCTGGAGCCACCGGCCTACGCCAGAGCCACAGCAACGTGGGATCCGAGCCGCCTCTGCAACCCACACCGCAGCTCACGGCAACGCCGGATCCTTAACTCCCTGAGCAAGGGCAGGGACCGAACCTTCAACCTCATGGTTCCTAGTCGGATTCGTTAACCTCTGCGCCACGACGGGAACTCCGGTACTACTTTTAAATACCATTTTGTGGATGAGGAAACAGGATCATATAGGTGAACTGATTCTCCCAAGATTACACAGCTATTAAGTGATAGAGGTCATTGGTGACCTACACAAGAGCTGGATTTAGGGATCCATCAGTTGCGAAGATGCCTAGGAGCTCAGTATCTAACCGAAGCTAAATTGCAACCAGAATACATTGAGAACATTATAGTTTCCCCCCAAAACTAATATATAGGCAACTTATTAACTAATTTATCATTTAATACTTCTCTGCTTGAAAGGATTCACTCTCCATCTTTACCTTCTTGGTTTCAATTCACTCATTCTTCTCCCTGCCCCCACTAGCTCCATTGAGGTCACTATTGATCTTCGTTCAGTTGTATTCAATGGACATTTTAATGTCTTCATTTAATTTGGCTTCTTGGTGTCACTCGACACAGTCTACCTTCTACTTTTTTTTAAACACCCAATTCCTTTGGCTCCCATGATGCCATGCAGCCTCTCTCAGTCCCATTTTAACTAATCACAATTATTGTTTAGCCACCCAGTGTTTCTAGCCTTTTCCAGAGCCACAGAACATTCAACGTGTCCAAGCTTTCATTTATGCAGAAATTAGATTTGAAAACAGCCTTTAGCTTACCTCGTGCCAGCAGTTAGTATCTCCACTGACAGAGGTAATTAGCTGATAGTCACAAAGCAAGTAAATAACAGAGCTGTAACTCAAGGACCTTATATTCTTGTCTAATCTATATCATCCATACTTTCTCTTCTCAGAGTTCGAGAAGTAGAATCTCTAGGTGTCAGAGGAAAAAGAAATATTGTATTGGAAAGTTAAAGAATTGTAAAATTCATTGGTGGAAATGATAACGCATCGACGTGCACATTTTTATTCATTAATTTCTCTCTTTTCCTTCTTCACAAGAAACTCCTGGATGAGTGCGAGGACCAATGCCGGCGTCAGATATCTGCGAGGAGTCAAATGTTTGGACAAGACCCATGTCCTGGCACATGCAAGTATCACGTAGTATCGCATAGATGCAGACCAGGCAAGTTTCACAGTAGCGTTTAAATTCAAGAGGGGATTTACCAAAAAGGATGGGACCTACATAGTTGCCAGCTCATTTCTTCTTTCTTTCTTTCTTTCTTTCTTTCTTTCTTTCTTTCTTTCTTTCTTTCTTTCTTTCTTTCTTTCTTTCTTTCTTTCTTTCTTTCGTGTGTGTCTTTTTGCCTTTTCTAGGGCCGCTGCCGCAGCATATGGAGGTTCCCAGGCTAGGGGTCTAGCGCCAGAGCCACAGCAACATGGGATCCGAGCCGCATCTGCGACCTACACCACAGCTCACGGCAACGCCAGATCCTTAACCCCCTGAGCAAGGCCAGGGGTCGAACCCGCAACCTCATGGTTCCTAGTCGGATTCGTTAACCACTGCGCCACGACGGGAACTCTGCCAGCTCATTTCCCAGTGCTATGTCTGTGTTTTCATGCTTAGGAATTTAAACATGACTGCATGATACCTTAACAGGTGTAACCCAGAGATATAAAATACCTCTTAGTGACAGAGGCTTACTTCTATTCTATAATGAAAGAAAAATTTAAAATTTACCTAAAAGTAAGAGCTACTTTCACTTTAATGCTCCTCTCATTTAAAAAATTTTCATGGTAACTCAGATTTCGATTGTAATTCTTCTAAAATTTATTTCTACAAGTTCAAATGACTTTATGATATATTTCCATTTCATTTTAAGGAGGCTTAAATGATTAGTGATTCCAAACAGTTTAAAAACATAAATGTTGGGGAGTACCTGTCGTGGCTCAGTGGTTAGCGAATCCGACTAGGAACCATGGGGTTGCAGGTTCAATCCCTGGCCTTGCTCAGTGGGTTAAGGATCCGGCGTTGCCGTGAGCTGTGGTGTAGATTGCAGACACGGCTCGGATCCTGCGTTCCTGTGGCTGTGGTGTAGGCCGGCGGCTGTAGCTCTGATTGGACCCCTAGCCTGGGAACCTCCATATGCCACGGGAGCAGCCCTAGAAAAGGTAAAATGACAAATATATATATATATATAATATATATATATAAACAATATAATATATATAAATGTTGGAATATAATATCGAATTTTAAAGGAAGCTAAAGTACCAACCTTGTTTCCTAGTGAACCACCAAATAAAGACAGTGTGTGAGAATGGTACACTGAGGCTTCAGTGCAGAGATAAATCTGTCTTGACAATTTTTTCTGCAAGTTAGGGCAAATTCATGGAAGGAAAACAAGAATGTGGAGTAATGAATAAAAATGGACCTGTTCATAGGTATGTTGGAAATGGAAAACATATAAACCAACAACAGACTTTTCCAAACTCTCTGGTTTAATATTAGTGATTTACTGAACTTTAAATAGTGGGCTAATATATTCCAGATCACCACGATATTCATAGAGGCAATTTGATGAGACTAGGATTATCTCGAGTGTATAATATGTACATTCTCAACTAGTTCAAAACTATATTATGAGCAAGAGTATAATCCTGTTTTAAAAATCTTATTGGAGGAGTTCCCATTGTGCTGCAGTGGAAATGAATCCAACTAGTATCCATGAAGATGTGGGTTTGATCCCTGGCCTCGCCCAGTGGGTTAAGGATCCAGCATTGCTATGAGCTGGGGTGTAGGTCACAGACGTGGCTCAGATCCAGTCTTGCTGTGGCTGTGGTGTAGGCCGGCAGCTACAGCTCCGATTTGACCCCCATCCTGGGAACTTCCATATGTCTCGGGTCTGGCCCTAAAAAACAAAACAAAACAAAAATTTATTGGAGTATATGTAGCTTACAATGTTGTGTTAGTTTCATGTGTATAGCAAAGCGAGGCAGTTATGCATGTACACGTATCCATTCTTTTTCATATTCTTTTCCCATATAGGTTATTATAGAATATTGACTATAGTTGCCCATGCTATACAGTAGACCCTTGTTAGTTACCTATTTTATATATGGTAGTGTGTATACATCAATCCCAAACTCCTAACTTATCTCCTCCACATTTTCCCTTTTGGTAACCATGAGTTCGACTTCAAGATCTGTGAGTCTGTTTCTCTTTTAATAAATAAGTTCTTTTGTAACTTTTTTTTTGCCACATGTGCAGCATGTGGAAGTTCCCAGGCCAGGGATTGAACCTGTGCTGCAGTCATGATCTGTTCTACAGCTGCGGCAATGCCAGATCCTTGACCAGATGAGCTATGTGGGAACTTCCTGTATCTTTTTTATTAGAGCCTACATATAAGTGATATCACAGGATGTTTTGTCTTTCTCTGTCTGACTTACCTCACTCAGTATGATAATTGTTAGGTCCGTCCATGTTGCTGCCAATGGCATTATTTCATTATTTTTTATGGCTAAATAATATTCCATTGAATATATGTACCACATCTTCTTTATCCATTACTCTGTCGATGGACATTTATGTTGCTTCCATGTCTTGGCTATTGTGAATCATGTTGCTATGAACATTAGGGGTGCATGTATCTTTTCCAATTATGGTTTTCTCTGGATATATGCCCAGGAGTGGGATTGCTGGATTGTATGGTAGATCTATATTTAGTTTTCTGAGAAACCTCCATAGCGGTTGTACCAATTTACATTCCCACCAACAGTGTAGGATGGCTCCCTTTTCTCTACTCCCTCTCCAGCATTTATTGTTTGTAGACATTTTCATGATGGCCATTCTGACTGGTGTGAGGTGATACCTCATTGTAGTTTGGATTTGCGTTTCTCTAATAATTAGTGATGTTGAACATCTTTTCATGTGCCTGTTCAATACCTGTCTGTCTCCTTTGGACATTAAGCAAGAGTGTAATCTTGATCAGCTGGTCCAGAGCCACGGAAGTGTTGATTTTGAAAGCTATGCTGGCCTGTTTTCCAGAGACAATGTGGGTGTAAGACAGTGCTTAGTTTTAAAATGTACAAACTCAGTAACCTCTGCCTACTCCAGTTTATCCTAAAGTGTGTGCCATGGAAAAATTACCCTAAAGTGTGTGCCACAGAAAAATGGACATTCTTAAGAATTTCATTGGAGAGAGTGAGGGGTGGATTGGGGTTTGGGATTGGCATATGCACACTGTGATATATGGAATGTCTGGCCAACGGGAACCTGCTGTATAGCACAGAGAACGTTACCTGATATTCAGTGATAATCTATGTGGGAAAAGAATCTGAAAAAGAATGGATGCGTGTATATGTGTAACTGAATTACTTTGCTGTACAGCAGTAATGATCAAAACATCGTAAATCAACCATACTTCAGTAAAACTTTACAAAATGAAAAAAAAAAGAATTTCTTTGGAAAACCCAGTTACACTGACATATTCTCAGTTAATAATGCATTCTCGCTGAAGTGTGCTGAAACTTTAGCTATCAGTGAACACGGTCAATGTGCAATTGCTCTTTGGCTTAAATTGCCCTGATTTTCAGTGGTGTTGCTCTGTGATTATTGCTGCATTGTGTTGCATCCTGGTATAGTCATGGTTCTAGAGAAGATATGTTTCTTGAATGCCTCAGGTCAAAAAGCTTTGAATAACTTTTTTGTTGTTCTGCATAAACCCTGGCACAGTTCAGGGCAAAATCCTCATTAATCTTTTTCCTAACACACAAGATTATGCACAGGATTATTTAGCTTTACCTTTGGTCCAGTGATTCTCAATCAGAGGTAATTTTAAACCCTTCTCCAAAGACACTGTGTTTGGAAACATGTTTGGCTGTCACAACTGAGGGCAGTTGTCACTGACATCGAGTGGGTAGAGGTCAAGGATACACAAGACAGCCCCCTGCAACTAAGCATTATCTAGCCCCCAAAGTCAATAGTCCCAAGGTTGAGAAACTCTGCTCTAGTGATAGAGCATAGCAGAACTAATTAAGATACCTCTGACCTGGCTCCCTCTTCTATGCTTCAATTCCTTCTTCCATAAAGGACAAAAGAAATTTAGTGCTGAATACACAAAGTATTTTTTAATTTTAGCCATCAATATTTTTCAAACTCGCTCAGCAGTACTAATATCTTTAATTGCTAAATACATATGCTTATTGAAACTCTGAAACAATACATTGTAAACTCTATATTTAAAGCAGTAAAAAGAATTTGGGCTGTTGGGAGTTTGGAGAAAATCAGCAATCTTTAAAATCCTTGGCAAACAAAAACTGTATTATACTTTAGGTACAAAAGTCACAAGAGCTTCTTTTATGCATTTGAGAAGGGAGAGAACTCAATGCTTGGCATTATTTTATATTTGCCAAGAACCTGGGAGGTCCTATGGTTTTATTTCCTAGGACAGATGAGCCAAGATACCGGTTTCTCTCTAAACCAAAAAACAATTCTGGACCTGATATGGAGCCAAAACCTGGCAGTATGATGTGCCAGAAAAAATTAAGATCGCTTTTTCTATCCAACAATCAGGTGCATTTGCTGTTGCCCAGCATCCACTACCCCCTCTTACCAACATCCTGGATTTCCTGTTAGGAAATTATTAACATTGACTCTAGTCTAATGAGACCACGATCGTCCCTAGCCAAGGCGTGGGCATGCTAGCCAAGTTAGGCCAAGCCAATAGATACTCCTTGCTTGATATTTCTATCTCAAGTAAAGTGACAAAGAGCTTAACAGTAGCTAGATTCATTCACCCCAAAGATGACATCCTGAATAGACAGTTTTCACTGCAAGATCACCCTTTTAGTTTTGTTTCCTTGAGACCTCAAAGTATTTTGCATGCTTAAAAAAACCCTCGCAAGCCTGCATTGCAGAAATACCTACTCTTGTTCTCCTATGCGTTCTACCTCTTTTTTCCTTCCCAACACTCATTTTGTTTTTGAATCATAACCAACAGAGTGCTTAGCTCCTGACACTCTACAAAGAGTCTTGAGACAATGTCAAAAGAGAGAAAACGGTACATTGTTTGCAGACACACCTACTTTTGGTGAACCTTGCTTCCCAGGAGTGAAGAAACAGTTACAAGTTTCCTACATATGTGGTAAGAAAAACAGGGTACCCTTGCCACTTAACAAGTTACTGTGATAAGGTTACAATATTATATCTTACCATAATAACAATAGCTAAAATATGTATAACATTTTTCAGTTTATAATTTTTAAACTTTTCAGCATTATTGTTACAATTTCTTCTAAGAGCAACTTTTGAAATGCTGCCTTTTTTTTTTTTTTTTTTTTTGTCTTTTTGCCGTTTCTTGGGCCGCTCCAGCAGCATATGGAGGTTCCCAGGCTAGGGGTCTAATCAGAGCTGGAGCCACCGGCCTACGCCAGAGCCACAGCAACGCGGGATCTGAGCCGCGTCTGCAACCTACACCCCAGCTCACGGCAACACCGGATCGTTACCCCACTGAGCAAGGGCAGGGACCGAACCTGCAACCTCATGGTTCCTAGTTGGATTCGTTAACCACTGCGCCACGACGGGGACTCCCTAGGAGCAACTTTTGAAATGCTTCTTATCTAACATAACATAGCATAATAGCAAAGTGCTATTTAGAAAACAGAGTAGAAATTGACACAACACGGTAAATCAACTATACTCTAATTAAAACAAAAAATAAAAACAAAAGAGAAAAAGAAAGAAAGAAAGAAGACACAGACTACTTCCCAAATGGAAAAAAAAAAAGTCCAGCAATAAATTTACCTGTTCCTTACAATTTTTTAAACTCAATAAATTGTATTACATTTATGGTTGTACAATGACCATCACAACCCAATTTTATAGCATTTCCATCCCCAAGCCCCAGCCCATCCCTCCCGCTCAAACCTGTCCCTTTCGGAAACCATAAGTTTTTCAAAGTCTGTGAGTCAGTATCTGTTCTGCAAAGAAGTTCATTGTATCCTTTTTTAGATTCCACTTATAAATGATAACATATGACATTTGTGTCTCACTGTCTAACTCCACTTATCATGATAATATCTAGGTCCATCCACGTTGCTGCAAATGCCATTATTTCATTCTTTTTATGGCTGAGTAATAGTCCAAGCACATCTTCTGGATCCACTCCTCTGTCGATGGACATTTAGGTTGCTTCCATGTCTTGGCTACTGTAAATAGTGTTGCAACGAACAGTGGGGTACATGTGTCTTTTTGAGTCATGGTTTTCTCTGGATAGATGCCCAGGAGTGGGATTGCTCATTCAAATGGTAATTCTATTTTCAGTTTCCTAAGGAATCTCCATTCTGTTTTCCATCGTGGCTGCACCAATTTACATTCTTACCAACAGTATAAGAGGGTTCCCTTTTCTCCACATCCTCTCCAGCATTTATTGTTTGTAGATTTTTTTTATGATGGCCATTCTGGCTGCTGCAAAGTGGTACCTCATAGTAGTTTCAATTTGCATTTTTTAAAAACAATTAGTGATGTTGAACATCTTTTCATGTGTTTTTTTTTTGGGCAATCTGTATGTCTTCTTTGGAGAATTGTCTGTTTAGATCTTCTGCCCATTTTGTAATGGTTTCTTTTCTTTTCTTTTTTTTTTGGTTTTGAGCTGCAGGTGTTTACATATTTTGGAGATTAATCCCTTGTCAGTCACTTCAGCAAATATTTTCTCTAAGTCTATAGATTGTCCCTTTGTTTTGTTTATGGCTTCCTTTGCTGTGCAAAAACTTTAAAATTTAATTAGGTCCCATTTGTTTATTTTTGTTTTTATTGTCATTATTCTAGGAGATGGATCTGAGAAGATACTGCTGTGGATTATGTCCGAGAGTGTTTGGCTTATGTTTTCCTCTAAGAGTTTTATAGTGTCCAGTCTTATATTTAGGTCTTTAATCCATTTTGAATTTATTTTTGTGAATGGTGTTAAGAAGTGTTCTCATTTCATGTGGCTGTCCAGTTTCCCCAGCATCTCTTCTTCCTCCTCCTCCTCCTCCTCTTCTTCTTCACTTTTTCAGGGCTGCACCCATGGCATGTGGAAGTTCCCAGGCTAGGGGTCAGATAGAAGCTGTAGCCACGAAGCTACACCACAGCCACAGCAACACTGGACCAGAGCTGCGTCTGGGACCTATACCACGGCTCATGGCAATGCTGGATGCCTAACCCACTGATGCCAGGGATTGAACCTGCATCCTCATGGATCCTAGTCGGGTTTGTTAACTGCTGAGCTGTGAAGGGAACTCTAGCACCAGTTATTGAACAGGCTGTCTTCTCCATTGTATATCCTTGCCTCCTTTGTCATAGATTAGCTGACTGTAGGTGTGTGGGTTTAATTCTGGGCTTTCTACCCTGTTCCACTGATCTGTATTTCTGTTTTTGTGCCAGTACCATATGGTTTTGATGACTGTAGCTTTGTAGTATAGCATGAAGTCAGGGAGCCTGATTCCTCCAGCTCCACTTTTCTTTCTCGGGATAGCTTTGGCTATTCTGGGTCTTTCGTGCTTCCAAACACATTTTAAAATATTTGGTTCTAGTTCTGTGAGTTTACAATTTTTTTGACATCCACATTTCTCACTTAATCTTTACAATAATCCTCTGAGGCAGGTAATAGTAGCATTCCCATTTTATAGAAAAGCAAACAGAGGTTCAGAAAGGAGAATTAACGTGTTCAAGTTTATACAGCTGTTAAGCGACTGATTCCATACCTCTGAGATGTTCAGGAGAAAATAAGTAAGCAAATTTGTGTGTGTGTGTGTGTGTTTTCAGGGTGAGGCCAGTACTGAAGGTATTAGGAGCAGTGTATCAGTTGGGATGCTTAGGTACAAGCAGAAGTCAACGTAAGCAGATTAAGCAGGAAGGAGGTTATTAAAAAGGGCAGTGGATAGCTCATAGAAGTTGTTGAGAGGAATGCATAATCTGGCTCAGCTATATACCTAAGAAAAATGCCCCAAACTGTACTTTGGAACTTTCTACTAAACAGCTGCTGCCACCAAAGAGAGAGAGTGTCTGATGTCTCTAGGTTTCAAGTCAGTCTGGCAAAGACACATCTGATTGGGGGAGCCTCGATTATGTTCCCGTTCCCTAGTTGTAAGGGAGATTCCTAATTTTTAAATTAAGGTCTGCCAAATATCAACTTTCTAACCATCCCAGTTGTATGAACAGTAGCTGCAGTTCCCATGCCAATTTTTCCACCGTTTGATTTTTTGCATTTCAGTGCCTATAAAACTGCTGCAACAAATGGACCATAGCTCACTGGACCCATTTACACGGTCTGATTATATATATGGTAAGTACCAGAAGACATTCTACATAGTAGGATTGCCTAAAGGGGAAGGGTTAGAAATGAAATAACGAAGTTGCCCTATTTAATGCTAAATTTTCTTTTCTTTATATTTTCCTTCCTTAAAAACTTGGGTCCAAACTGATCTCCTGCGGAATGCTTCCTATAAAATATCTCTTCTATTCTGACACAATCATGGGAATTTTATCTAATATCTAGTCAAGTGCAAAAAACAAAGACATAAAAATGGAATTTAATATTTGAACCGGTAGGTATTATTTTACTGTCTATTGGAAAGCTTTCCTAGACCTTCTGGTGGTGGAGAACTTCTTCCGTACAGTAGCAGAGAACAATCTCTGGAAGTCAGTTGGTGTATCATAATTAGATGTTTAAGTTATAGAGTTAAAATTATATGCTTAATATGTAATAGCGGAGTCTAAGATGATTAGTCCAAATTTCATTAATCTTTGATCATTCTAAAATGGCAAACTTCCTCCCAGTTTTCTTTAAAAAATTTTTATTACTCAATGAATTTTATTACATTTATATTTGTACAACGATCATTGGGTTGTGATGATTGTTGTACAAATATCAACCCAATTTTATAGCATTTCCATCCCCGACCCCAGCCCATCCCCCCACCTCCAACCTGTCTCCTTATTGAAAAACAATAAGTTTTTCAAACTCTGTGAGTTAGTGTCTCTTCTTCAAAGAAGTCCTTTGTGGCCCAGAATGTGATCAGTCCCCAGTTTTCTTTCTTTTTTTTTGCATATTTTTGGAGGTATTATTTACATACCATAAAATTCACTCATATCAAGGATGTAATTAATGATTTTTAGTATATGCACAAGCTTGTGTAACCATTACCGTGGTCATACTTTAGATCATTTTATCATCCCCCAAAGAAGTCATGTACCATTAGCCGCTTACATTGGATTCCCAAGAGACCTGTTGACTCAAAAATAAATCAAGATTATTAATTGTGTTAAGCCAATATTCCTAATCTGTATTGCACTGATGACTGCTTTCTCTATCAGTTCCCAAAGCAGATGATATAATGTTGGGTTTTCACATGTCTCTTTCACTCCTGCAAGTCTTTGATTATGGATGTTGAAGCCACTTTGTCACTCCCCTAATATGTTACATCATCCTGGTGTATTGACCTTATTGTATGCAGTGATCTTTTAAATCTCCAGGAAGTTCTATTGCCTTAGTGTTTATTGTATTTGATGTTAATTTAGTTGCACCAACTTTTCGTGGTTTGCATCTTCCTGTTGTATCTTATTGATTTCTACACTTACAAAAAGGCATTTTTTTTTCATTTTATTCTGACTTTAAAATTTATTTGCATTGAGTTGAACAAAGTCGGCTCACATAGAACTTTTTAACTTTTAATTTTGAAATAAGGTCAAACATACAGAAAACTTTCAAGACTAGTACAAAGAGTTCGTCTAGATTCTCCATTTTAAAACATAAAAAATATTTTTTTTTAGGGCCACAGGTGTGGCACGTGGAAATTCCCAGGCTAGGGGTTGAATCAGAGCTATAGCGGCTGGCCTATGCCACAGCCACAGCCATGCCAAATCTGAGCCGCATCTGCGGCCTACATCACAGCTCTCGGCAATGCTGAATCCTTAACCCACTGAGTGGGGCCAGGGATGGAACCCACATCCTCATAGTTACTAGTTGGGTTCATTACTGTTGAGCCACAATGGCAACGCCACAATGGGAATATTTTTAAAATCACATTTGCTTTGTTCTTATATCACCTATCTAGTCTCTGTGTATATATTCATAGTACTATTTTTCTGAACACATTGAGGATATGTTGAGGCGTTGATGTTGCAGTATCCTAAAGTAGCTCAGTGTATATCTTTAAAAATGCAGGCATCTCTTATTCATAACCATAGTACAATGCTTGAAATCTTAGAATTAACACTTACAAAAACTACCATTTAATCCAGATCCCTTTTCAAAGATTTCTAATTGTCTCAATAATGCTCTTTATAACTATATTTTTTTCTGATCTAGGATTCAATACACGATCATATGTTGCAATTAAGTTTCATGTTTTTAGTTTGATGTAGTCTCAATCTGTAACAGTTCCTCTGTCTTTCCTTTTCTTTCATGACGTTTTTGGACAGGCACAGATTCGGTTTTTTTGTTTGTTTGCTTTGTTTTGTTTTAGCCATGCCCGCAGAATGTGGAAGTTCCCGGGCCAGGGATTGAACCTGTGCCATAGGAGTAACAATGTTGGGTTCTTAACCTGGTGAGCCAACAGAGAACTCCATCGATAAGCTGTTTTGTAGAATGTTCCTATGTTCAAATATGTCTGATGTTTCCTCATGATTAGATTCATGTTATGTACTTTTGGTAGAAATACCATAGAAACGATGTATCTGTCCCATTACTGATCGGATGATCTTTGATAACTCGGTTAAGGTTGTGTGTCCCAGATGTCTTTACTGTAAAGTAATATTTTTTCCCTTTGTAAGTAGCATGTGTCTCATAGGAAGATGCTTTATATGAATATGCCCTGTTCCTCAACAAACTTTCTCTCACTATCAAAGATCTTTTCCTGAATGAATTGTTACTGTTTTGGACGCAAAATGGTGATTTTCCAATTCTATAATTCTTCTACATTTGTTAGTTGTAATTCATTTTTTTTTTGTCTTTTTGCTATTTCTTGGGCCACTCCCGCGGCATATGGAGGTTCCCAGGCTAGGGGTCGAATCGGAGCTGTAGCCACCGGCCTACGCCAGAGCCACAGCAACGCCAGATCTGAGCCGTGTCTGCGACCTACACCCCAGCTCACGGCAACACCGGATTGTTAACCCACTGAGCAAGGGCAGGGACCGAACCCGCAACCTCATGGTTCCTCGTCGGATTCGTTAACCACTGCGCCACGACGGGAACTCCTGTAATTCATTTTTAAAACGAGCTTTCCTTCTCTTCATTCATTAAGATACTTTCATTGTCTTTGTGTTTTTGTTTGTTTTGTTTTGTTCGTGACTGCACCTGTGACATACAGAAGTTCCGGGGCCAGGGATCAAATGAGATAGATGTCTTTGAACATTAGAAATCAAAATTTTAACGTCAGGCACTTACACTACAATCAAACAAGCTAATGGTTAGGTGCTTACACTGCAGGTGAACAGTAAAACCTCCTAGCACTAGTTATCCTTTTGGTCACCAAATATTCAGTACACACAATACAATTACCTATCATTTACCAAAGGATAAATAACTCAGAAGGTCCCAATCAGTCACTGTACTCAGCTCAAAATCTGTGATGTGAGGTAGTCTTTACATTAAGTCCAGATATGACTCCTCTTTTTTTTTTTTTTTTTTGTCTTTTGGTCTTTTTGTCTTTTCTAGGGCTGCTCCCTCGGCACATGGAGGTTCCCAGGCTAGGGGTCTAATCGGAGCTGTAGCCACCAGGCTATGCCAGAGCCACAGCAACATGGAATCCAAGCTGCATCTGCGACCTACACCACAGCTCATGGCAATGCCGGATCCTTAACCCACCTAGCAAGGTCAGGGATCAAACCCGCAACCTCATGGTTCCTAGTCGGCTTCGTTAACCACTGAGCCACGACGGGAACTCCAAGATATGACTCCTCTTGATCCGGCGACCTCGAAACTAAAAATGACTGGAGATGGAAATATTCCTTGATTAGGCCTTGTTTTGTTGCTTGGGGGGTAACCCTCCAAGTCTATCCTTATCTGGGAATCTTGGCATTTTCCTCTGTTCATTTATCTTCATTACTTTTTCTTTCTCTTCCTCGGACTGCATACTTTCAAAGAACTAAAGGAAAGCATGAGAATGATGTCTTACCAAATGGAGAACTTCAATAAAGAAAAACTGTAAAAATTGAACTAAATTCTGGAGCTGAAAAGTACAACTAAAATGAAAAGTTCACTAGGAAGCTCAACAGCATATGTGAGCTGGCAGAAGAATCAGCGAAATTAAAGATAGGCTAATTGAAATAGGAGGATCCGTTTCGCCGAAGAAAACAAGTTGAGAGAAGAATGATAAAATAGATACAGGAATGGATTGGTTCAGATTAAGGCAAATGAAGGAATTTCTGTCAGATGGATTCTGTCCTTTATTGAGAGTGGAGATAGGGATGAATAGGGGGGCACAGGACCGTTTTAGAGAAGTGAAACTATGTTGCATGACACTGTGAAAGCGGACACATAACATCGTGCATTTATCAAAATCCGTAGAACCGCGCAACACAGAGTGAATCCTCAGGTCAACTAGGGACGTTAGTCAATAACGATCCATCAGTGCTGATTCATCGGTTGTAACAAACGGATCCCACACATGCAAAATGTGAATGGGAGAAATCCTGTGTGAATAGGGTGGAGGGAGGGGGAGGGGAAATATTCATGGAAAGTCTGTACTTTCTGACAATGTCTCTGTAATCTAAAAACTTATTCTGATATGATAGTCATCAAAAATTTCAAAAATAAAGGAAACATCTGTTTGGTTGCACGAAATACAAGTGAAATATATTGTGATGGGAAAATAATTTCTAAGTATAATGATGATTGTTACTTTTTAATTATAATTCTTATGATCCCCAAACAGGATCCACAAGGAAAAAAGTTCTAGATTTGAATAAATAAAAAATTAAGCCTCCCAACATCAAAAACTGCTACAATTTATATTAAAAGGCAAACTACAAAAACTATTTGCAACAATCTTGACAAAGAGGCTAATTATTAACAATGTATAAGAATCTTTTGAATCCATAACAAAATCATTTACTTGCTCCAATTAGACAAATGGTATTAATATACCATTGACAGAAGAAGAAACACCTAAATCTAATAGATGTGACGAAAGCATTTAACATTCCTGTGACTCAAAGTCATACAACATTGGTGAGATAACAAATTCAGTAAATGTTTGAGATAACATTTTCCTACTAAAGTGGTAATTGAAAGAAAATGCAATACTCCATGTTAAAGTGAAATCGTGAGCATTTTGACGTGCTGGTGGTGTGTATCACTGGTATAATTCTGAAAGGAAACTTGACAATATCTATTTAGAGCCTTACAAGTTGAGATCTTATAGAATATAAAGCCATTAAAAGAAATTTAGAGAGTTTTGCTGTTGCACAGTGGGCTAAGAATCCAACTGCAGTGGCTTGGGTTGCTGCGGAGGCAAGGGTTTGATCCTGCCATGGTGCAAGAGGCTAAAGGATCCAGTGTTGGCCAGCCATGGCATAGGCCGCAGCCATTAAACAAACAAACAAAAAAAAGAAATTTAGAAAAATATTTGGAATGGATAAGCAAAGATATCCCACTGTATAGGATGCGGAACTATATCCAGTCTCTTGGGATGGAACACGATGGAAGCTAATATGAGAAAAAAATGTGCATATACATAAAGTGACTGGGTCACTTTGCTGTATAGCAGAAATTGGCTCGACATTGTAAATGAGCTATAATTTAATAAAGCAAATGTAAAAAAAAAACCCTTAAAGATATACATCGAAAAGTTCATCTTCAGTATTCCTAAGTGCTGGTATTATGGGTGGCTTTTTCCAGCTCCTGGATTTTCTAAATTGTCTCACAATACATCTCATGTTATATTAAAAACGGACAAAGGTAAATATTTGATTCAACTTTCAGTGGGAAAGAAAGGCTATCTGGTCATTTCATGAAAGGATCATGATATTATGAACATGAAACTGCTCTAAAAACAAAGTCCTTAAAAAAACCCCCCCAAATACTATATATATATACATATATAAAATTATGTTACCTGCTTCCCCACCCAATAAATTCTCATTAGCAGTTTCTCCTGTCATAATAAATACTTTTTTTTCTCGTCTTTTTATGGCTGTACCCAAGGCCTATGGAGGTTCCCAGGCTAGGGGTTGAATCAGAGCTGAAGCCGCCGGCCTACACCACAGCCACAGCAATGCGGGGTCCAAGCCGGCCGCCTCTGCCCCCTACACCATGGCTCACAGCAATGCTGGATCCTTAACCCACTGTGTGAGGCTAGGAGTCGAACCTGTGTCCTCATGGATACTTGTCAGATTTGTTTCTGTTGAACCAGGACAGGGACTCCATAAATCCTTTTAAACATCCGAAAAGAGCGCTAATGATAGGCGAAGGTCATGAAAGGATAAACTCCTCTTCCCGAACTGATAGCAAGGGGAGCAATAGGGATACTTAAAGTAACATCGCTATTCTGAGGAAGCAGAGGTCATAGCACTCAATACAAGGAGTTAGAGATTGTTACGTGATGAAACCCAGCCTATCATCTTATCAAGTACAGAGCTGCCAAGGGAGATTTTTTTTTCGTTGGACGTGTCTCTGGTGCACAGTGTTGCATTTAACACGGAACTGGTGAAATACGCACCTTCTTTTCAAAGTGTAATATTTTATTCTCTGTATTTTCAACTTTGACAAATAAAAAATGCACATGCAACCACTATGTTTTGCTTGAGACACGGGAAAAAAATGCCACTCAACCATGCCTGGGCTCCACGTTTCTAAAGATTAAATGAACACGAAAGCCCTGTCCAATTCTTATTCAGTGTAAAGTCCTCTCAGGCTTCCATAACAAAGTGCTATATACTAGTTGGCTTAAACAACAGAAATTTATTTTCTCACAGTTCTGGAGATGAGAAGTTTCAGATCGAGGGGCCAGCATGGTTGGTTTCTGGTGAGAGCTCCCTTCCTAGATTAAAGGCATCTACCTTCTCACTATATGTCCTTAGATGGCAGAGAGAGAGAGGAGAGAGCGCGAGCGAGCGAGAGGGAGAAATCCTTGTGTCATCTCTTCTTACAAGGGCGCCAGTCCCATCTCGAGGGCCCCGCGCCACGGCCTCATCTAAACGTAATGATCTCCCAAAGGCCTCACGTCCAAATAGCACCACAGTGGGGGGGGGGGGGGGGGGCTCCAACACAGGAATTTGGAGGTGGGGGCACAATTCAATCCATCGCATTCAGGAACGAGAGAAACCAAGAGACGAAAGAACTGGCTTGTCGTTCCGTGCTTATTCCTCATTTCAGTATTTCTCATATTGGTCCCATTATTGAGCATTCCTGGAAGGATCGACCTCGGCTGAAAGAGGAGATCCCTAAGTCTTTCTTTCCTTTTCCCTTGAACAGTGCTCGTGATCCTTACGGATCCCTGGTCTATTGTCTTCCTCACAGGCATACCTGAGAAGATGCGCTTGCATTTCCCGTGTGGCGTCTCCGGAGGTCTTATCTTTCTGTTATGCATCTTCCCTTCCAAAGTGACCTTTGTCCAGGACATGAAAGCAGTTTTCTGCTGTATAAATCCCAGGTTGAGCAAGAAAAAGCCACAGGATGAGGATGAAGACGATAACCACGAAGACGACAGTTCTTCTGGCTCCTCTTTTTGTCCCTTGCCTCACAGCCATCCAGCCGCAAAGAGCATGTTTTGCCCCGAACTGCCTGCAGCTTTTGAGCATGCAGCTAAGGAAGGAAACCGAGAAAGAGATGAAATCTGGATACCAAGGAATCTAGTCCTTATGCCATTTACAAAATCAAATCTGCCACAAAATAAAATGACCCAGGATATGCTATTTACCGGAGTCCAAGTGTAAGGACAGATGATTCTATGTTTTAAATACAGATATGCCACAAAATACTGGGTGGTAAAGAGTACAGCGGAAGCATAAGGTGCTAAAGGAGGACAGAAGACATGTAAATTCGTCTAATGTGCAAAGGCCCGAGGTCAGGGAAAAGGCGAAATAATACAGAATATTAATAACGAAAGCATACAGGGTAAAGAGAGGTGAGGCTAGGATTGAATCTTGTAGGATGAGTGAAAGTTTGCTGGGCACATTAGATGTGGGGAAATGACATTCGAGGAAGAGGAAAAGGCGTGTGGAAAGGCACAGAGGCCGGGGCGAGCATGGCACATCAGGGAAACTGCAAATAGTTATATCGGAGATGATGCAGCGAGAGCGATGTGACCGGGGAGTGTGCAGTTTTCAAGGGTCACTCAGTTCAGAATGGAGATTTGATTAGGAACAAAGACAAGAGGGAAGGCAGGAATCTATCATGAAGAATATTTTCAAAACTTTTAGAAATGTTTGGCTAAAATATATAAATACATTCTAATATGTATCTGTTGCTATTCCAATTAAAACTTGTATTGATATTGATAAATTGCCCCACCAAATATACTCCCATGGGATAAACACACCAAAGAGTGTTTGATGCTTGTTTTTTCATATCCCAGCAATGTATATTAAAAATCTCATAAAAATTAAACATCTAAGAGACAAAATATACTTCTCACCTTCTCTCCTATACGCCTCCAGCTCTTTCTATATCTTTATTCATTCTTTTTTTTCACTATTGTCTGAAAGTGTGAAGCACAACTTCTTTTCAAGGGTAGCTCACAATAATTGCAATACGTGTGTGTTTATTTCTTTTAAAAACTATTTCAGGGAGTTCCCATCGTGGCGCAGTGCTTAACAAACCCCACTAGTATCCATGAGGTTGCGGATTCGACCCCTGGCCTCGTTCAGTGGGTTAAGGATCCAGTGCTGCCATGAGCTGTGGTGTAGGTCGCAGATGCAGCTCGGATCCTGCGTTGCTGTGGCTCTGGCGTAGGCCAGAGGCTACAGCTCTGATTTGACACCTAGCCTGGGAACCTCCATATGCCATGGGTGTGGCCCCCAAAAGCAATAATAATAATAACAATGATAACAAATAAAAATAAATAAAAAAATTTCAGACATGGAAAGAGTGTAGATGATAATGTAACAAATAACCATCTACTTACCTTTCAGTGCTGTTATTCTTCCTTGACCTCATTGTCCTTATTCTCCAGAAGTGATTGTTAGCCTGAATTTGGAATTTACCATCCAAGCACAGATTTTTATTCTTTTTGACATAGTTCTGTATTGCATAAACATATCAGAATGTTCCATCTTTTAAAGAAAGCTTTAGTTGGTAACATACTGTATATATCATTGTGCAGCTTGTCATTTTCACTTAATCTTATATTTGGGGGATATGTCCACTTGGGTAATCATGATAATGCAAATTGTTATCAGTCGTGGCAGGATGTTTATCAGGAAGTCAAGACACCAGGATATCCTGCAGCCGTGGCATTTACTAGCTCTGAAGTGATCAGAAAATTGTGAAGTCACTGGGCTTCTTATATGTCTAGAGATGTGCTGCCCAACATGGTAGCTACTTGGCCACATGTGGCTTTTTACATTTAAATGCAAATTGAAGGACACTGAAAGATCAGTTTCTCACGTTTCGAGTGCTCAAAAGCCACGTGTGACTAGGGCCTACCATATGGGACTGCACAGGTAAGAAACATTTCCATCATTACAGAAAGTTCCTATTATATCCCAAGTGATGGGATTTCTATTATATCCCAAACGAACTCATTTGTTTGGCTACTACGAACGACAGATGGGTCATGGAAAATGACAGCAGCTCATCACAGATTTAATCAGGTGGCAATATCAATTCAATAACAGCTGAGATTTCAGATGTGTTGTGTGTTCTGGAGCAAGTCGACAAGCCACAAAGGTTCTGGCATGTGATATAAAACTATAAACTTGCCATTTTTCTTTTCTCTTGTCCCCTGTGACAAGCAAAATCAGAATAAATTTGCATTTACAAGTATATTAATTTTACTGTTCATGTCTCAGGGCAATGCCAGATCACTGGTTCTATGCCAGAAACAGGGGAGATTTAATTTCTGTGAAAGTTCCGGGGTGCATCAGGGTATCCTTTCTTAAGTGTGAGCAAGTGATTGTGACTCACAATACTTATGATTAAAAAAGAGCACAATAATTGGTATGTATCTTTGGATTTTGAAGACTGTGGATACTATACTTGGGTCCAACACATTTCCCAAGAAAACTCTGAGGCTTGCAGTTTTGAATGGGCTCTGGGTCAAGAGAAAAAGTTGTCTTCAATTCCTGACTGCAGAGCAAGAGTCCTGCAACATGGACCTTTATTTATTTATTTATTTATCTATATATATTGATGTATAGTTGACTTACAATTCTATGTAAGTTTCAGGTGTATAGCATAATGATTCAATTTTTTATAGGTTATACTTGATTTAAATTTATAAAATATTGGCTATATTCCCTATGCTGTACAACATATCCTTGTAATCATTTATTTTATATGTAGTGGTTTGTGCCTTTGAATCCCCTCCCCCTATCTTGCCCCTCCCTCTTCCCTCTCCCCACTGGTAACCACCAGTGTGTTCTCTATATTTGTGAGTCTGTTTCTTTTTTGTTATATTTACTAGTCTGTTTTGTTTTTTAGGTTCCACATATAAGTGATATCATACAGATTTTGTCTTTATCTGATTTTTTTCATTAAGCATAATACCCTCCAAATCCACTCACGTTGTTGCAAATGGCAAAATTTCATTCTTTTTTATAGCTCAGTAGTATTCCATTGTGTGTGTGTGTAGTATTCCATTGTGTGTATGTACCACAACTTAATGAAACTTTTTATTTCAAAAACTACTTTACTGAGGTATTATTGACATAAACAAAAGTTGTACATATTAAATGTATACAACTTGATGAGTTCGGAGACAAGTATACACTTAAGAAACCATAACCCAAATCTATGCCATAAACATACCTATCGCCTCCAAAAGTTTCCTTCTACCTTCTTTATTTATTACTATTATTCCATGATAACAATATGTAACAGAAGATCTGCGCTCTTTGCAAAATTTAAAGCATACAATACAGTATTGTTAGTTATAGGCTATAAGCTGCTTAATAGGTCCCAAGGACCAGTGCATCCTGTATAACTGAAACTTTGTGCCCTTTGATTTATACCTCCCCGTTTCCCTCTTCTCCTAGACCCTGGAAACCACCATTCTGCTCTCTTCTATGAGTCTGGCTATTTTATATTCCTCATCTAAGTGGCATCATGTAGTATTTGTCTGGCTTATTTCACTTAGCATAATGTCCTCCCAGGTCATCTATTTTTTTCACAAATGGCAGGATTACCTTATCTTTTAAGGCTGAGTGGTATTCCCTTACAGATGTGTGTCATATTTGGTGGACCTTTGATGTCTTGGCAATTATGAATACAGCAAAGAACATGGGAGTACAGATATCTCTTTAAGATCCTGACTTCAATTCCTTTGGGTAGACATGCAGAGGTGTGACTGATGATTAACGATGTTGAGCACCTTTTCATCTGCCTGTTGGCCATTGGTATGTCCTCTTTGGAGAAATGTCTACTCAGTTCCTTTGTCCATTTTTAAAATTGGGATCTTTATTTTTTAGCTATTGACTTGTAGGAGTTCCCTTATATGTTAGGTATCAGACAAGAAGACTCAATAAGCTAGGAATAGAAGGAAACTACTTACATGTGGGAAGAATCATGTATGAAGAGCCCTCAGTGAGGATCATACTCAATGATGAAAGAATGAAGGCTTTTCCTTTAATACCAGGAGCAAAGCAAGGAAGCCCACTTTCACTTCTTTTTTTTTAATGGCCGCAACAGTGACATATGCAAGTTCCTGGGCCAGGGATTTAATCCGAGCTGCATCTGTGACCTACACCACAGCTGTGGCAAGGCCAGACACTTTAACCAACTGCCCCAGGCCCGGGATCCAACCCACGCCTGCGGAGCAGCCTGGGCCACTGCAGTTCGATACTTAACCCGCTGCACCCCAGCAGGAACTCCTCACCACTTCTATCCCACGCAGTTCTGGCTGTTCTAGTCAGAGCAACTAGGCAAGAAAAAGAAAATAGATTGAGGCAAATGAAAAGTAAGAAGTATTGCTATCACTGCGGATGATCTCATCTTATATGTAGAAAACCTATTCGAACTAATAAAAGAGTTCAGCAAGTGACCAGGATACAAAGTCAACACACAAGAATCAGTGCATTTACATATATGGACAATGACCAATCTGAAAAGGAAATTCAGAATCAAGAATCTGGCATTGCCACAGCTGCGGCTTAGTCACAGCTGCAGCTTGGATTCCATCCCCGGCTCAGGAACTTCCATATGCCGAGAGTGTGGCCAGAATTATCTATCTATCTGTCTTGTCTGTGTATCCATCCATCCATCCATCCATTCATCTATTGACACACACACACGATAATTGTCTGTGTTGAAATGGCAGGCTTCTGCTGGACTGAAGCAAATAATGGTATCCAAAAGTTAAGCTCCTGCAGAATATAGTGGTCCAAAAGGATTCTGAGCAAGATGGAGGCTCTTGGCTTAAAGACAAGGACTAGCATGGAATTACCCGCAAACCCACCAACTCCTGAAGGTAAATCAGAAAGAAAAGAACTCCCACCTAATCTGCCAGCTTCCTTGGCCCTGGTGAGGCAGAGGCCTGAAGACGTGAAGACACCCACAGCCTGACCTCACAGCGAGGAGCTGAGCCAAGCCATCAGTTGGCTCTGGGAGTGAATGTCCAATATGCCCAAGAGCTCCCTGGGGCAGTGATGTGAACAGGTCCTGTAAAGTGGTTTTGATGTTAGGAACTGACAGGTGTTTTGCAAGAGTATGGTAAGAAGGAAATATGCTGAGTAGGTTGATTGATTTCCTCCCATCAAGCTTCCACCACTGGAAGACATTTAGTTAGAGAAAGTGGAAAATACTTTTTAGAAAGTTGGGACGTGTGTGTTAGTGGATGTTTACAAACTGTAAAACAAAACTGGATATTTCATAGTTCTTTTAAGGTTTATTTGGAAGGGCTGTGACAGTGGAGACGATTATTTTCTATGAATGGCCAGCTAGACTGTGTCAGTACGGAAAAGGGGGAGGGAATTAACATTTTCTGCGCTATATGGCAAAGTAGTTGGAAGCATTGTCTCTGTAGCCAGGCTGTCAAAGTTCTAATCTATACTTTGACACTTACATAGTGGTGTGATCTTGGGTATGCCACTGAATCTCTCATTGCTTCTCTTTGTTTATAAAATGGGGAAAGGGTTGCTGTGGGCATTAGAAGCACTTAGAACTGTCTGGCACACAGCAAGAACTATATAGAGTTAGATATTATTATAAGATATTATAACTCCTATATGAGTTAGATATTATTATTGGTCACTATTATGGGCTACAAAGATCTTATGAATCATCACAAATGTATAAAAAATCCCTTTGAGGTAGGTATTTTCCTTATTGTACCTACATGAGCCATGAGGGCCCAAACAAAATTACATAATGGCAGAGCATTTAGATGCTGCCTAGTCCAAGGCCTTCACCTTAAACTGAAGAAGAGAAGAATGAAGAGCAAACAAGAAGGTAGGACCAACAAGCCTGATTTGTGTGAGGCTTCCTCAGTTTTAAAATGATAAGTTCTGGGGAGTTCCCATCATGGCTCGGCAGTTGACGAACTCAACTAGTATCCATGAGGTTTTGGGTTTGATCCCTGGCCTTGCTTAGTGGGTTAAGGATCTGGCACTGCCGTGAGCTGTGGTGTAGGTCGCAGACATGGCTCGGATCCCATGTGGCTGTGGCGTAGGCCGGCGGCTACAGCTGTGATTTGACCCCTACCTTGGAACCTCCATATGCCGCAGGTGTGGCCCTAAAAAAACAAACAAACAAAAAGTATTAAAAAAATTGTAGGTTCTGTAGCCCAGGGAACCCCTCTTGGTTTGGGCACATTTGGATGCTTGGATGCTTGGTTGAAGTTGAAGGTGAACAACATTCAGTGCCAGTTAATTGCCAAACACAAAAAGACATACAGAGAATGTAATATTTTCTGGTGAGTTTGAAAAGAATTGATTACTCACTCTTATTCCAAAAATCTGTATTAGGAAATGACTATGTTGGGTGCAACGAAACACCGTGTTAGGTGCTGCGCTCCTGACCCTGCTGGTCACATCCCACTGCATCAAAGGGCAAAAGCGGCTCTGCAGGGAGCTTGGGAGACAAAGACTCGTGCTTATGTTTCGTCATGTAGAAAGTTCTCAGTGACCATGAGCAACACTCAAATAGTTCCTTTTCCTCTTTCTTTCTTTCTTTCTTTTTTTTTTTTTTGTCTTTTTGTCTTGTTGTTGTTGTTGTTGTTGCTATTTCTTGGGCCGCTCCCGCGGCATCTTTTCCTCTTTCTTTCTCTGAGGGGAGTACATTATAGAAAATTGATTGATTGGAAATTTAGGGAAGTGAGGATGAGATAATGAATGAATGAAGGTCCCAGGGAAGACAGAAGGTAAAGGGAGTCCTTCGGTACAAAGGGAGGACAATTGATCTGCGTCCTTAGCTCTCCAGGGCCATGAACATGTTCTTTGCTTGTCATAAATCAATGCCGACCCCAGTTAGAGTGTAACTTTTAAGGCTAATTTAGGCAAAACTTCCAAAAAGGTAACTGTTCCGATGAAGACCCCTGCTGACATACTCTAGGTGTACCTAACAGCAGAGAGCAAAGTCGTATGTCAAAATGTGGTTACTTTTATTCGGACTGCTAAATGGTATTCCTTAACAATCTGAACCTGATTATCCACCCTTCGACCTCAGAGGACAACACATCTCATGGAGGATCCCCTCAAGATTCCTAGACAGTACAAGTAAAATGCAGAAACATGCTGAGAACATCTTGTGGAGCACCGGATGGGTCAGTAAGTACCGCATCAACTAGTAAGTGTGGACTAGGAACTTCCTGAAAGCACCAGATTAGGCTCTCTTCTCTGTCAGAATCCTGACTTGGATTTGTGACTCCTATCCTGACACTAATGAATTGGTTTCTCTCGTGCACATCCTAGCCTGGACTGTCTTTGAGCATATTCTATAGCAGTCAGTGTGGTTCCTGCGCGGCTTCACTTTTGATGAAAGCCAAGGGAACATAAACCTCACTCCTGTCTCTCTGTTTGCCTTCTCTCGCTCCACATATACAGTAAAGCCATTTTAAGAAATAAAAGAAACAAGAAGTTCCCTTGTGGCACAGCGGCTTAAGGGTCTGGCACGGTCACTGCAGCAGCTCTGGTTATTGCTATGGCGTGGGTTTGATCTGTGGCGCTGGGACTCCTTCACACCATGGGTGCCGCCAAAAAAACCCCATAAACTCTCCAACCCCAGCCCAAACCAATGTATTACACCTAACCCAGTCAAATCTTGGCAATTAACATGTACAATATTTTAAGATAGGAAAAAATAAGAAACAAAGATCAGCAGAAATGGAGGAAAATAGACTGCATCCTAAATTTCGTGTTTCTTTGGAGGCACATTATTTATTGTGATGAATTTCCTGAACAATCTTATGTACTAACCCTCTGCACTCTCCTTGTGCTTTGTGTGTGTGCATCTATGAATGATCACATGTAACCTCAGGAATCTCTAAAAACTTTCTGCAGTTCTCCCTCACAGAGTTACTAAATGGAAGGGTTTGTTTCACGGGAGCTGTAGAGACTGCTTAGTTTTACTCCTCAAGAGATGACTTAGACAGATGTAACCCCTCTCACCAGATAAAACATGGTTGGTATTCAGTTCCCACTTTATCACTGAGCTCATGCTATCAAGCAATTCTGATGATGCCTGTAGTTCTAGGAGACCATACAGAAAAGTTTATGAGTTAAACTCTTTACTTTGTGTGTCCATGTAAAGGACTGTCCCAAGGTATCCTCCAGCCCTTGGCTCTGTGGGTTAAAAACAATTTTTCAATAACAACATTACGATGATATTACCTTTTTCACTCTAGTCCTTTCAGGACTGTAAAAGGACTTTTTCAGAGGCCACAGGACATGTGATGCTGTCATCTCTCCAATAGCTGAGGGATATGTGCTTTTGTACTCTTCAATCTTAAGCATTTTAACTTTAACATCTATTGTGATTGCATCTGCTATTATTGATACAATTAGGATCAACAGATATAGCCCACATCCAAGCACTCTTTAGGGGTCCTCAGTAACTTTTAAAAGTGTTTAGGTATCCTAAGATTAAAAAATATGCAAATCTCAGCTCTATCAAGACTTTGTTATTCCTAGAATTCATTTCTTCGTAACTGATCCAGTTGAAACAAATTTTGATGTAGTGACTATTATTGTTTCTTTATCAATGTGATTATATTTCTGAAATACATTGACCAGAGTTACATCAAAAGGTCTAAAAACTAAATGAGTCCGCGCTATAACTTGGGGAAGAAGGGTACCACACTAGGTGGCTGACATCAGTTGTCTCAGAGGCCTTTCTATAAAGTTTTCCCTACTAGAGAAAGGGGAGGTTTTGGCTTTGTGTAACAAGGTAAGGAGATAGTCTGAAGTAGGTACTGACACAATATTATCCTGCTGATGGGAAATTCTGGTAGCCAGGGTGTCAGGTGTGCGCACCATCCCAATGTTGTCAACTTTAAGCCTGAAGCCCCAAGAGACGAGCCGTGTTCAATACATCATCCCTTGTTAAGTAGCAGCCGCAGAGCTGGCGGTAGCCAGTGAAGGATTCTCTGCCATGTAGGACACGCCAGTTGTCTATAAATAGGACCTGTAAATGGGAAAAAAGAAGAAAAATGCTCAGAACAAGGGCAGAACAAAGGAACCCTAAATCAGAAGAGATCATTTAAAAGAAAAGCTTTAGGTTGTTCTCTGGTTCCATTCAATGAGGTATTTTTCTTCTGAGATTAAACAAACATTTGGAAACTAGGATGTGCAGAGCCCTGTAGAGGCTAAATGGACATAACAAAGGCAACGCCGATAACAGGCCCTGCATTTGAGGAGCTTATATTTCTTGAGTAACTATTCTCTTATGAAAGCAAACCAGGTCATTGGGGTTTTTTTTTTCTTTCTCTTTAATTCTTTACATATATATTCCCAAAGAGTTAAACTATTTCATTATATTTTATGCTAAGCTAGCAAAATAATTTATCCAGAGGAAATATCAAGAGGAAGAAGAAGAGGAAGAAGAAGAGGAGGAGGAAGAAGAGGAGGAAGAAGAGGAGGAAGAAGAGGAGGAAGAAGAGGAGGAAGAGGAGGAAGAGGAAGAAGAGGAAGGGGAGGAAGAGGAAGAGGAAAAGAAGAAGATGAAGAAGGGGGAGAAGAAGGGAGAAGGAGAGAGAAGGAGAATCATAAAGCTAGAAAGACTCTTAGGGACTACTGAGTTCAAAGCCCTCATCATAAAAATAGAGTCACTGAGTCACTGATGGGTAGATACTGGGTGGAACCTGCTTCTGGATCATTCAGCGAGTGCATGGTAGGACCAGGGCCAACACCCAGGATTCTTTTTCTTTTGCAACATTTTGAGTATGTATTAAATAAGTACTCATTCTTCACTGCTTCAATATAATAAGTTTACTTGACATCTTTAGAGTTTGGCACCCACCCTGCCAGGCTTTAGTTTGACCCAAAACTCGTTCTCAGGTCTCCTCAACTCAGTTGTTAGAGTACGGTGTGCTGTATACCAACGATGGACAATATCGTAAGGCACGGTATTGATGACAGCCCGGTCATAGTTGTTGTACCTAAGATGAAAACACGAGAAAGCTCTCCTCAAACACATGTTACAGACATCTGTTGCTTATTGAACAATTTTATATAAGACTTTCCCTATATTTATTACTTGTCCCAGAGATGAGATAACAATAATGTCAGTGTCCTCTCAGGAGTATAGATTAATTTAGAGAAGTGCTCCATCGCCTGTTCACCATATTTTGTTTTGGAAAATGTCCTTTGGGGGTAGGGGGTAGAAGAAAGTTCTAGTGGTTTCTACCATCTTACAATATGACATCTTATCTAAAGTACATTCCCTTGGCCAAATTTCATAGAAACATTGAGGAAAGATCTGAGCTTTCTCCTCACCAAGCTGAGGTTGGCAAGTTTGTACTAACAAAGCTTTCTTTTTAACAGAATGACTTACACCTTCTCAGGTGTTTCCCTTTGTAGCTAGTGGACAGTTTATCCAGGGATCTCCACTCATTCATTCATTCATTCAAATCTAACATGTACATAAGCATGTGCTATGTGTTCAGTGGTACATCAGGCATTAAAGATAAAATGGATATGATCCCAGAGTTTGGGGAGTTTACATTCTATTGAGGAAGATAGATGATGTATAGTAATGAATATATAACTAGTTACAGATGCTATGAAGAAGAAAATAGTGTTACATGATTTAAAAAAGTGACTAGGAAGTCTATTTCAGATGGAATGTTGAGTGAAGTACTTTTTTTTTTTTTTTTAAGAAGTAGCATTTGAGTTGGCGCTTGTAATGATAAGAAACTAGCAATGTGACAAACTGAGGGAAGAGTGTCTCAGGCAGAGAGAACAGTAAGTACAAAGTCTTAGAGCAGAAAGGAGTTTTATGTTTGCAGAAAAGCAAGAAGGTCATGTGGATGGAGCTGAGTAAGCAGGGGAATAATGGCAAGAAATGAAGTGGAGGAGGTAGCCATGGGCCAGCCCATGCAAAGGGGCTGGCCTTGGTAAGGACTTTCATTTCATTCTGAGTCAATGGGAAGTCAGTGAAAAGCCTTTGCTAGGCTATTAGATTTCTTTTTTACCTAAGACAATTTATTTTTTTAACTGAAGAACAGTATATATACAGAAAAGCATATAAATCATAATCTTGATGAATGTTTATGATGTAAACACATCCATATCACTAGCATAAATAGATCATTATCTGAACCCCAGAACATTCCCTGCCACCCTTTCAATACTGTCCCTCACCTCACTCATGACTTCTGTCACCAAAATTAGTTTTGCTCCTTTATAACACTTTATATAAATAGAATACTACGTTATGTGTTCTTTTGTGTCTGGCTTCTTTCGTTTAATATTTTATTCAGGAGATTCATCATTGTTGTGCTGTGTAGCGCTAATTCATTCATTCTTCATGATGAATAGAATATTATTCATCCATTCTACTGTAGATGGACATTTGAGTAGTATTGTCACTGCAGTGGCTTGGGTTGCTACTGTGGTGTGGGTTTGATCCCTATTCTGGGAATCTCCTTTTGCCATGGGTGTGGCCAAAAAATATACATTAAAATCAATATGCAAAAATCAGTTTCATTTCCATACCCTAACAACAAGCTATCAGAAAAAGAAATTTAAAATATAATCCCACTTACAATTGTATCAAAGAGAATAAAATACCTAGGAATAAATTTAATCAAGGAGGTGAAAAATCTGTACACTGAAACCTAAAAGACATTGATGAAATAAACTGAAGATGACAAATAAATGGAAAGATATTCCATGCTTTTAGGTTGGAAGAATTAATATTGTTAACATGTTCATAATACCCAAAGCCATCTACTGATTCAATGCAATCCCTAACAGAATTCCAATGGCATTTTCCAAAAATAGAAAAAAGCAATTAAAAATTTGTACGGAAGTACAAAAGACCAAGAATAGCAAAAATCATCTTGAGAAAGAAGAACAAAGCTGGAGGCAT
Source organism: Phacochoerus africanus (assembly GCF_016906955.1). Taxonomy (NCBI): domain Eukaryota; kingdom Metazoa; phylum Chordata; class Mammalia; order Artiodactyla; family Suidae; genus Phacochoerus; species Phacochoerus africanus. The sequence continues at coordinate 129,739,523 of NC_062560.1, forward strand.
CAAACTTTCTGATTTCAAGCTATATTAAAGAATGATCATATCAAAACAGTATGCTACTGGTATAAAACCAAACACATAGACCAAGGGAACAGAACTGAGAGTTCAGAAATAAGCCCATGCATATGTGGTCAACTAATATTTGACAAGGGAACCAAGACTTCTCAATGGGGAAAGAATAGTTTCTTTAATAAATGATGTTAACAAAACTGGACAGCCGCAAGCTCAGTGTGGAAGGGGAAGGGGGAATTT